>NC_090194.1:33683282-34053282 GCF_024679245.1 Pseudorasbora parva
ATATTTGCATATTTAATGAGCTTCTGCTCCCCTGTCAGTTCACATGAGGAAGGGATTGTTTTGAAAGTGCCCAGAATAATTCTCTGATGGGACTCAGAGAAAACGTATTTATCAAACAAACACAATGATTTATCTCTCATTCACCTGTGATTGATTTATTTTTTTATTACTTGGCCCACCCGATTGGTGGATATAAGCGCGAACCACACACGCATGCGCATGCTTTTCAAACACAACAGAGATCAAGAAATGAATGTTATTTCGCTATTTAAAGGTCCCATTCTTTGCGATTCCATCTTTCAAACTTTAGTTAGTGTGTAATGTTGCTGTTGGAGCATAAATAATACCTGTAAAATTACGCTGTTATTTTCATCCCGGAGTCAAATCACCTCTGTTTGGCCTTCCCTGATGGTAATTGAAACTAATCCGAAAAACGTAGCATATAAAGGTGTAGTAATTCATTCAGACACCAGCGATTGTTGGTGTTAGTAATGATCAGTTTAAACTACTGAATAGACAGCTTACTGTTCTGAAACATCCAGCAAAAGTCTTTCCTGAGCAGGTTGTAATCGATCCTCTTCGATATTCTCCGGGTCTGATTCCGGCTCAAATTGATCAGGCAATATAGACATTTTTGCAATAAAATTGAGCGCTTGCATCTCCCCGTTATGGTAAGAGGCGGGACCTTTCCGGGCAAAGTGCACTAAGCTGCTGTCCAATCACAGCGCGGGAAGCGCTGGCCTAATCAGAACTCGTTACGTGTTTCTGAAGGAGGGACTTCATAGAACAAGGAAATCATCAGGCCGTTTTTAGGACAGAGGAAACAGCGCTGTACAGATAAGTTAATTGTGTGAAAAATACTGTGTTTTTTTACATGCGAAACATGAACTCATGTTATATTGCACACTGTAAACATAATCAAAGCTTCGAAAACACGCGAAGAACGGGACCTTTAAGGTTCACTGGCCTGCCGACGTGCTTCAATTCTGGCTTCAAAAATCCAGTATCAACCTGTCTTGTTTACAAACCATTATCTTGCTATGTTCGGCGTGTTTATTCCTCTGTAACGCGATCAGTTTAGCTCCACGAGTCGATGGGCGGGGCTACAGAAGCAGCATACAAAGAGGCAGCATTTCACCCTTCTAATACGTCATTGATTTTAGAGCATTTACTGGGCCTGGTGTACATAAAAGCTTTTCTTTTACTAACAAGGAAGTTTTCAGCTCCGAAACATACAGGATATTCTTATATTACTATGACTTTTTATATAGCAAAGGCTCAAGGGAATGTTGATTTCTCAATTCATCACCCCTTTAAATAAAAACACTACTGTTCAAAAGCTTGGGGTCAAATTAATATGTTCATTCAGCAAAGACGTATTCAATTTATAATGTTATAAAAGAATTCTGTTCAAAATAATACAAATAAATTCTGTTCTTTTTAACTTTTTATTCTTCAAAGAATCTTGAAAAAAATATTTCATTTGTTCCACAAAAATATCAATAGTTTTCCATATTGATAATAATCAGAAACCTTTCTTGAACATCAAATTAGCATATTACAATAAACAAAAGGGTTTACAAAAAGGATCATGATTTAAAACGGCATATGTCACTGAAACCTGGCCTCAACCCTTCTGAACAGATGAAATTTGAATGTTCCATTTCTTTTAAAGCTGCTTGAGAAAGTGGTCACTGCTCAAATGTATTTATCTCACAACCTCTATGAATGTTTTCAATCTGGTTTTCACACTCTCCACAGCAGTGAGACAGCACTTTTTAGGGTTGTAAATGATATTTTTATCGCCATTGACTGCATTTTAATTGTTTTAGACCTTTCCTCTTCATTTCCACAATCTCATTTCACGACTCTCTGCTCTTGCTATCTCTGGAACTACCCTATCCTGGTTGACTTCCTACCTTTCTGACTGTCAGCATGTCATCTCTGTCTGCTAGGCTAAGTCCACTACTGCCTCTGTCCCACACTGTGTTCCCCAGGGTTCTGTTCTTGGGCCTTTACTCTTCATCTTCTCACACTGTGTTCCCCAGGGTTCTGTTCTTGGGCCTTTACTCTTCATCTTCTCACACTGTGTTCCCCAGGGTTCTGTTCTTGGGCCTTTACTCTTCATCGTCCCACACTGTGTTCCCCAGGGTTCTGTTCTTGGGCCTTTACTCTTCATCGTCCCACACTGTGTTCCCCAGGGTTCTGTTCTTGGGCCTTTACTCTTCATCATCTCACACTGTGTTCCCCAGGGTTCTGTTCTTGGGCCTTTACTCTTCATCATCTCACACTGTGTTCTCCAGGGTTCTGTTCTTGGGCCTTTACTCTTCATCATCTCACACTGTGTTCTCCAGGGTTCTGTTCTTGGGCCTTTACTCTTCGTCTTCTCACACTGTGTTCCCCAGGGTTCTGTTCTTGGGCCTTTACTCTTCATCGTCCCACACTGTGTTCCCCAGGGTTCTTTTCTTCGGCCTTTACTCTTCATCGTCCCACACTGTGTTCCCCAGGGTTCTTTTCTTCGGCCTTTACTCTTCATCGTCCCACACTGTGTTCCCCAGGGTTCTGTTCTTGGGCCTTTACTCTTCATCATCTCACACTGTGTTCCCCAGGGTTCTGTTCTTGGGCCTTTACTCTTCATCATCTCACACTGTGTACCCCAGGGTTCTGTTCTTGGGCCTTTACTCTTCATCGTCCCACACTGTGTTCCCCAGGGTTCTGTTCTTGGGCCTTTACTCTTCATCATCTCACACTGTGTTCCCCAGGGTTCTGTTCTTGGGCCTTTACTCTTCATCATCTCACACTGTGTTCTCCAGGGTTCTGTTCTTGGGCCTTTACTCTTCGTCTTCTCACACTGTGTTCCCCAGGGTTCTGTTCTTGGGCCTTTACTCTTCGTCTTCTCACACTGTGTTCCCCAGGGTTCTGTTCTTGGGCCTTTACTCTTCATAATCTCACACTGTGTTCCCCAGGGTTCTGTTCTTGGGCCTTTACTCTTCATTATCTCACACTGTGTTCCCCAGGGTTCTGTTCTTGGCCTTTACTCTTCGTCTTCTCACACTGTGTTCCCCAGGGTTCTGTTCTTGGGCCATTACTCTTCGTCTTCTCACACTGTGTTCCCCAGGGTTCTGTTCTTGGGCCTTTACTCTTCATCATCCCACACTGTGTTCCCCAGGGTTCTGTTCTTGGGCCTTTACTCTTCATCGTCCCACACTGTGTTCCCCAGGGTTCTGTTCTTGGTCCTTTCCTCTTCGTCTTCTCACACTGTGTTCCCCTGGGTTCTGTTCTTGGGCCTTTACTCTTCATCGTCCCACATTGTGTTCCCCTGGGTTCTGTTCTTGGGCCCTTACTCTTCATCGTCCCACACTGTGTTCCCCTGGGTTCTGTTCTTGGGCCTTTACTCTTCATCTTCTCACACTGTGTTACCCAGGGTTCTGTTCTTGGGCCTTTACTCTTCATCCGCTCACACTTTGTTTCCAAGGGTTCTGTTCTTGGTCCTTTACTCTTCGTCTTCTCACACTGTGTTCCCCAGGGTTCTGTTCTTGGTCCTTTACTCTTCGTCTTCTTACACTGTGTTCCCCCAGGGTTCTGTTCTTGGTCCTTTACTCTTCAGCTTCTCACACTGTGTTCCCCAGGGTTCTGTTCTTGGGCCTTTACTCTTCATCATCTCACACTGTGTTCCCCAGGGTTCTGTTCTTGGTCCTTTACTCTTCGTCTTCTCACACTGTGTTCCCCAGGGTTCTGTTCTTGAGCCTTTACTCTTCATCTTCTCACACTGTGTTCCCCAGGGTTCTGTTCTTGAGCCTTTACTCTTCATCTTCTCACACTGTGTTCCCCAGGGTTCTGTTCTTGAGCCTTTACTCTTCATCTTCTCACACTGTGTTCCCCAGGGTTCTGTTCTTGGTCCTTTACTCTTCGTCTTCTCACACTGTGTTCCCCAGGGTTCTGTTCTTGGTCCTTTACTCTTCGTCTTCTCACACTGTGTTCCCCAGGGTTCTGTTCTTGGGCCTTTACTCTTCGTCTTCTCACACTGTGTTCCCCAGGGTTCTGTTCTTGGGCCTTTACTCTTCATCATCTCACACTGTGTTCCCCAGGGTTCTGTTCTTGGGCCTTTACTCTTCGTCATCTCACACTGTGTTCCCCAGGGTTCTGTTCTTGGGCCTTTACTCTTCGTCTTCTCACACTGTGTTCCCCAGGGTTCTGTTCTTGGGCCTTTACTCTTCGTCTTCTCACACTGTGTTCTCCAGGGTTCTGTTCTTGGGCCTTTACTCTTCATCATCTCACACTGTGTTCCCCAGGGTTCTGTTCTTGGGCCTTTACTCTTCGTCTTCTCACACTGTGTTCCCCAGGGTTCTGTTCTTGGGCCTTTACTCTTTGTCTTCTCACACTGTGTTTTTCCCAGGGTTCTGTTCTTGGCCTTTACTCTTCATCATCCACTTGCTTCCATTAGGTAGCATTAATCGTCTTCATGGCTTTAACTTCAATTGCTTCGCAGATGACACCCAACTTTTCATCCATTCTCAGTGTAATGCTGCTTTCCCCACAAAATACATATTGGCTTGTGTATATGATTTAAAGGGTTAATTTTATTAATAATTAGTTACTTACCCTCATGTTGTTCGACAACCGTAAAATGTTCATCTTCGGAACACAATTGAAAATATTTTTGCTGAAATCTGATGGCTCAGAAAGGCCTTCATTGACACCAATGTCATTTCCTCTCTCAAGACCCATAAACACACAAAATATGTCATTACAAAGCCCATCTCACTACAGTGGCTCGACAATAATTTTATGAAGTGACGAGAATAGTTTTTGTGCTAAAAAAAAAACAACATAACAACTTATATTGATGGGACGTTATGAATCAGTGTATCGATTCATGATTCGGATCGCTTGTCAAACCGCCAAACTGCTGAAATCAGGTGACATTTACGTCATTGGAATTATGAATTGATACACTGATTCATAACGGTTCAAAGCTTTGTTTTGAAATGTACACAACACAACAGAACAATAAATAAGCTTCAGTATATTCAGAACTCCACAGCCAGGGTCCTCACACATACAATGAAATCTTCCCACATTGTTCCTATTCTACGTAGATTCCATTGGCTACCCGCAGTGTTGTCAAAAGGACTGACCGTGATACCAAATCTTTACTGAAATATTAAAAAATGTGAGTTTTTGAGTGCTGTTGAGTGGAATCGTAAACACCTCTGACTGGCCATTGTGCTCATGCGCTCATCAAAATGTCTATGATTGGCTACAACGATCAGTGCTTCACAAACATGTTGTAAATATTCATCAATGATGCTTTTCACAGAGCGCTTACACAGATAGACACAGAGCGTTTGAATGCAGGTGTCTATCAGCCTACTGCTTTCAAAACACTTTCAAACACTTTGTGTGCTTTCAAACGCTCCTGTGCAGGGGCGTCAGACTGGGGGGATAAAGGGTACCAAGTAGCGGGGGGGGGGGGGGGGGGCCTTTAGAGGTCAATTTTCTATACATACACATACATGGTACGGGGGCCCAGCAAGATGGTTTGTACCCAGTGCCCAAAATTTGGTGCTACGCTACTGCTCCTGTGTGTTGATCATTGTAGCCAATCACAAGCACATCTGATGAGCGTGTGCGATTTGACCAGTCAGAGGTGTTTACGATTACAGCTCAACAGCGCTCGAAGTGTCACATTTTTAAACTTCAGTACCGATTTGGTATTCCGGTCAGTACTTTTGACAACACTTGCTACCCGTTCGCTTTCGTATTCAATACAAGTGTATAATCACATTCAAATCCCTTGTTCATATAGATATAGATATATTTCTGATCTCATTTATTTATACCTACTCCCCAGTTCACACACTTAGATCTTCTTTTCCCGGTCTGTTGTTGATCCCACAATACAAACTAGCATCGTTTGGTGGAAGGGCTTTTTATATCTCTGCCCCACACTCTGTAATTCTGTTCCCTAACACCTTCACAACTTCTCATCATTACAGGATTTCAAAACCCACCTTAAAAAATGTCCTTCTGCCTCTTGTTTCTCTGATCCCTAACTTCACGTTATGTATGTTATGGTATCTATGCTCAGCATCTGTATTATTCCTTTATCTGTTGTCTGTTTCAAAAACATTTTAAAAAATCATACTGATCGCAACGTTTGAACGGTATTGTGTTTGAATCTAATTTAGTGCTAAATTACCTCCACATTTGGAAGTCTGATCCAATAATGACTCAAGAAAGAGATTGTAATTGCTGATATTTTTATTGGTTCATTTATCTCACTGGAAACTGAAGGTCAAGTCGAGTGCAGTGCATTGTGGGACACCGTATCTCACTTGCTGCGCTCTTCATGTGCACTTCACATTTTGCTCAATTTAGAAATGTTTGCAGAAAATTCACAATGTACATCCTGGAGTCATAGTACTAGTAATTTGTTATTCTGAATATAATCAGATGATGATAACCTCCTAAAATGTTCTTTGCATCTTGACGAATGATTCCTGTAATTCCGCTGCCCTCATTGCAATCATTAGATATTATCTCCACAGGGGTTTATCTCTAAATCTGAAGTGAAGATGTCAGCAAAACAAACTTATTCTCAGGTAATTATGATTAGAGAGATAAAGCCATTTTTCTGCTGATAACATCCTGCCTCCTTTCAGCAGTGAATCATGATTTCAGGAGATTGTGTGTGTGTGGTAATATGGTTTAATTAGGCAATAAGGTATGAGAGACTGCAGTACTTCGTGAATATGGTCACAGCTAAAGGGCGTCATCAGACAGTATCTGTATTTACTATACAGCACCAGTTTTAAAAAATATGAAGCATGTACATTTACATAATGTCATTTTAGAAAGTTATTTGTTTACATTGAATGCAATGTAAATCATTTGGGGTAAATATGTCTGCCAATTGCATAAAACATGAGTTCCACACCAGGAACAGGAAATATCTGTTTTATAATAACATTTATAATGCACTTTTCTTGTATATTTCCATTTTTCATGCATATCAGTTGCATGCCTTTAAATGGCAAATGCATCACCTAATTTAATATAATTCATGTAAAATGACTAAATGATAGCTGCATCCTCCCACTCCAGCTGACGCACTGACCCGGCGTCATGTCATGAGTAGTCAGACAGTCTAAAGCTAAAAGAGCAGAGGGTTTGAAATAATTCCCAGTGCTTCACTCTAATGGCTTATGTGGAAGTATTGCAGGAATATTTGTGCAGGGGAAATTACAGCGCATAGACACGTTGCATTTTCTCATAAAGCTCGTACTTGGCTGACATTTATACAGCACGGCGTGGCAGATCCCTCTTCACGTTGAAGTTTAAATGCCACTCACATTAGTTTCAGACACCTGTGTCCTTTACCATTTCCTCACCGAGCAGCTGGGCAACTTATGCGCTCGATGCACAGAACAAATCCAGCTGCATCTTAATTACAGACAGACAGAAAATACACATCATTTCCTCAGTACGACTGTACAAAGGGTCAAAGATCGCTTTCACTTCATTATGATGGTCTCTTTAACACATTCTGATGACTATAAGTAAAGTTCGTCTGCGTCTCTATTAACTCTCATTAGAGTGTTAGTAGAGTATTAGGGTTAGAGTAAGCTGAAATGTAGTTGCAGATTTACTAGTCAGTAAAATGTCTGTTGGAGAACAATTACAACAAAGTGTTGGCATATATTATATTTATGATATTAAGCAGTGTGTTTACTAATACTCTTGAGAGTTAGTTGACCTGTAGATGCAAAGTTACCTATAGTCAACAGAACGATCAAAATAAATATAATTCTGTTGACTATAGGTCTAATTTTGAAACTTTCCCAACAACGTATCTTAACTCTTAAGTCACAAGTATAAATATCTGGATATTTTGGGGGCCTATCATTTTTTGAGATAAAAAGTCAAAATGATAACATAAAAAAAAAAAATCTTTAAAAAAAATCCATAATTCTGATTTAGTGTAATTATGGCTTAGTATGTCTATTTTGATTTTTTTAACCTCTAGTAATGAATTATTAAAAATTATGACATACTTCATATTTATCATACTTATCATATTCATTATTAAGTCATAGTTATCAGATAGTCAACAAAGTTAAAAAAGACCACCATTTGTGTCATATATTATTATGTCAATTTCAACTTTATCTCATAGTTATGACTTTTTCAAAATTATGACCTTCTATGTCATATTTATGGGATAAAAAGTTTAAATTATGGTACTAAATCATCAGTCAAAATGAGATTTAAAAAAGTCAAAGAGTCAAAAAGTCATAATTATGACATACAAAAGTCATTGACATACTATGGCATAGAATGAGTCAAAATTAGATTAAAATATTCATAATTAGGAATTACTATGGCAAAATAATAACTAAATCCAAAGAGTTAGTTATTCAAAATTATGACATACTATATTTATGAGATAAATGATGGCATTAACTCATGAGTCAAAATGAGATTTGAAAAGTTACTATGTGATAATTTTTTTTTAATGATGTAAGTCATTATGAAATACAAGTGTCAAAATAAAATGAAAATATTCATAATTATGAATTAGTATGTCATAATTGACTTTTTGTCTGTTGATTATGCCCTTTTATCATAGTTATGACATTCGAAATTATGACACTATCATATTTATAAGATAAAAGTTTCAATTGACATTAAAAAACATGAGATAAAAAGTTTTAAATATGGCACTAAATCACAAAATTAGATGACATGCTATGATATACCTCACAATTAGGAATTATGCCATCATTGACATTTTGTTATAATTAGGATTTAATAAAACTGGTATAGTGTGAAATATGTCCCATAGTAGCCGTTTCTGATCGGTTGGATGTTTGACTGTGCTCTTTGGTCTTCAAGAGCATTTTGAACCACCGAAGGGCTCAGCGGTAACACATTCTTGCCTCTTCACCCCGATCTGCTCTGGTGTTGTCTGATACCTCCAGGAAATAGTTCATGGTTTCAGTGTTGACAGGTCTGTCTGGAGGGAAGCGTGTTGTGAATGCAGTTGCCGTGTGATTTGTTTTCCTGCCGTGCCTGTCAGATTAATTGGTATTATATGCAGAGCCTCTCATTTTGTTTTCATTCATTTTTTTAGATATGTGTTTTTCAGGTGGTTTATGTTCCATTAGATTCTTTTTCTAATCCAGTTAGAACATGACCTTCAAAAGTGTTCCAGCGGAGGCTTGAAAATACAAGGTTTGAAACGTCAGAGCTCTTCAAAACTCAGTACTTAGGCAATTATTATTTAAATCATGTTGTGTTGTTTTTCCTGTTTCTGCACTAAATCTCGTCTCTTTTGTGCTCTGGGCAGCCCAGGTAAATAATCTCCAGATCTCTCCTTGAATGGTAAAAGACTGTCATAAATTAGTACACCCAAGCCTTCCAGGTTTTATGTTCTTCTTCTGTGCTTTGTGAATTGTGGACCATGAATTTATTTGCTCTTTAAAAGCAACATGCAGTTAGGCCACAAATTTAGCGCTCCACGCGTTCAGAGGCTTTCCAGACTCGAGACTGACCTCCGTCCAGGCGCTGTCTAATTTACGGCTCAGCCTATGAAATGCCCCCATTCCCAAAGGGTGAATTATTTTCTGTATTGAAAAAAAAGAAATACCTTGATCTTTGGCCCTTTCCTCGCAGAACTGTATGCTTTCTAAAGCGCAAACAGCAGCTGCCCTGCGTGCTGCCATCACGGACCATAAAAACACCAAAACTAGAGGCTGGAAAACACGACCGAAACATACACACGACCAAATAAACACACACCTTCTTCCATTAGGATCCGGAAGCTACCAGAGCAAGATTGATTCAGTCATGGATGTGTGTGTGTGTGGCAGATCTCTTGGAAAGCCCACGGCAAACCATTGATTAGGATGTAATTTATTCCTGAGTAAAGGGTAATGTAAGCAAAGTATTTTTGCGCTGAATGTGATCGTGATGTATGACATCAGGGAGGTGACGGCGACAGGTATAAATGACTGAAGGTGACGAGGGCTTTAAATTAAAACCTGTTCATCGAAACTAAGGCGTTAAACACCGAGAAAGTCGAGATCGGCGTGTCAGGTTGAGCTGCCCTTTGTCTTGCTGCTTGACTTAAATCTGATTCATTTTTATGCAATTTCTTAAAAACATTGCTTATAAAATCAGCATGAAATGGCATCCGCGTCCCTTTGTTATTCTATAATGTGACATATTTCTGAGTGAAAACAAGATATTCACTGTGCATGAACTGATTTCATACATCAGGAATAATTGGTCGGTGAAAAGTGGGTCTTTTTGACAGGCGAATGAAAATAAGAGGGATTGATGATAACAGTCGTTTTAGTTATAGAGTGCAACTGCCACGTCACGTGTAGGATAGAAGCTCACAAAGACGAGGAAGAACAGGAGACGTGAACTTTAATAACAGATCTCGGGTAACTCTTACACACGTAGAAACAGACGAGAACTGAGGGCTTAAGTTCACAAAGCAAATGAGAATAACAAGGCGATAAACGAGGCACAGGTGAATATAACTAATTAGACAAACTGCGGAAAAACTGGGTCACAGAGACTTAACCAAGACGGAGTACACAAGACAGAGCAAACATGCAACAGCAACATTGTCCGCCAACATTTTAAGGTATTTTTCCCCCAATCATTTTCTATGCTAATGTGTTAACAAAAAAAAAGCCTTGAACCAAACCAGCCAGCTACGAGGTGAGTCATAACATTAAAGGGGGGGTGAAATGCTGTTTCATGCATACTGATCTTTTTACACTGTTAAAGACTTGGAATCCCATACTAAACATAGACAAAGTTTCAAAAGTTAAGGTGGACGTTTGATGGGAGTATTTCTTTGTCAAAAATACTACTTCCGGTTAGTCATAAGTTTCGGCAAGTTTTTTGAGATCATGCGTCCCCATTGACGTTAGTGGGGGCGGAATTTCCTTGTATGGGCCTTACGGACAATTCTACCGGAAGCGCGTGAGAGAGAGCGAGGGAGAGAGCGAAAGCAACAGCCTGCGCGTGAGAGAGAGCGAGGGAGAGAGCGAAAGCAACAGCCTACGCCCATCAAAGCGGGGCTTGTAGGATGCTGGACAGGTGACAATTACACATAGCACATAACAATGTCACCAAAAAAGTGGGTTTTTGGTTGCCAGACCAAGACAGTCCTGCACAGATTCGCCAAAAACCCCGCGTTAAGGCAACAGTGGATGTAATTTGCTTTTCCGGATCAGCAACTGAGTTGCGCGAATGTTTATATCTGTTCGCTGTTTCATAAACAAGGCCCAGCTCGACGCCGAATTTTCCCAATCGCCTAATGCTGAAGGATGGAGCAGTCCCAACGTTAGAAGGGTGAGTGAGACTGCTTTTAGTCACCTTACTGTCTACACAAACCACGCGTAAACACACAAACACACGTGCACAACTGCACTTCCCACATGTACACCTTCAAAGACAAAAATACGACGATATAATTCAAGTATAAATATGTAAATAACACAAGCCGCTAAGCATATTATATAGTTAGTGTATAACTTGTAACTTACCACATACAGACGTCCTGCTCTAGTCGTTTTTGCTGCTGCTCCTGTTCAACTGCAGCCTCTGGGTCTGATTCCGGATCATAGATGTATGGCTGTATCCGATTAAAAGCCATATTTTTATTTTGAATAAAGTTTTTTTCCGCTGTTAGGGATGCACTCGACTCAACACACAGCGCGCTGCTGCACACGTCATTATTTAGCTCCGCTCACACGACACGCCCCCACCCGCTCGGCTTTTTTCGGAAAGACTCGGAACAGCGCATCTTTCTTATATAATTATTAAAAAAATAAAAACTTTTCGGAGATATGCAGGATGCAATGCTACTCTATAGGTACTCAAGATTGACATGACACTGACTGAAACTGAGTGTTTCACCCCCCCTTTAAAAACTTTGATTTGAAGCAAAAAAGTAGTAGGAAATTGAACAAAAATACAACCATACAAGACAGAACTACCAATCCCATGGAGCATTGCAATCAGCATAAGTGAATTAAAATAGATTTTAGAGCGTAATGGAGATCAACTCGATAACATCATTTACGGTGCTTCGTGAGAGTGGGCGGGGCAAAAGAGATCTTTTGGCATTTAGCTTGCTTTGTCTCTGATCGGTGGAATTTTCTGTACAGCATCATAGGTAATGTAGGTTTTCATCACTAGACATGATTATTTTTAAGGCTGAGTTGAAATAATGCCATCTGACGGGTTATCAAATAACAACCTCGCAGCTAACAGAAGACTTTTACTTAAATTATTTACTTCTGGAACCTGACTTTTACCTTCTCATGGAAGTTTATAAAGACATACATTTTGTGATTAATTTTGTACAGTAAGACCAGGAACATGAATTAAGAAAGTAAATTGAGTTTGATTTATTGATTCATTTAAGATTTAAAAAAGATAGAGTACATTCATTAAAGGGATACTTCACCGCTTTTTCATATTAAACTGTTATTCCCTTAACTAAAACGAGTTGATACATACCTCTCTCGTCTCAGTGCGTGCTCTTAATCTCTCTGACGCGCGGTGACGATCTGATAGCATTTAGCTTAGCCCACTAAGCCCAGTTCATTCACTATGGTACCAAACAGAGATCAAGTTAGAAGCGACCAAACACCTCCACGTTTCCCCTATTTAAATACAGTTACACGAGTAGTTGAACGATCAAGTATGGTGACAAAATAAAACGTGGCGCGTTTCTAATCGGATTAAAAAGGAGAACTATAATGTATGGCGGAATAGCACTTCTGAGAGTACTTCGGCTCGGGGCAGAAAAAAGTCCCGGCCGAAACATCTTCTCTCACATCTCCCTATTGACAGAAATGAGAGAGTGAGGGGGAGGTGTGAGGAAAGATGTTTCGGCCGGGACTTTTTACTGCGCCGAGCCGAAGTTAAGTATTATATTTAAGACAAAATGTTGTTTTTATGTTTTAAGTAAAAATTTGTTTTATTAAATATCCCAAATTTAGCAGCACTATATTGCATACAATATGTAAAAAAGAAAGTTTCTTATTTTGCTTCTACTCTGCCTGGCTGAATCTGATGAGTGATCACTGCAGCACAGTGAGTGCTAGGATGATTATCTCCACCTTCTTTTGATTAAAAAAAGGGGGGAAAAAAGGGGGAAAAACTTTTAAGCCTCACAAATGGGCAGACATAGGGTGCGTCTCAATCAGCTCCCTGGTTCAGTAGTCATCCCACAGGCTAATTCCCTGATCAGTGCCCTGCCTACTAAACTAGTTAGCTGATTGAGACGCACCCATAATTTTCTAAATGTATTCAATAATAAACTATATTTTGACAGTAACTACAGGGGCATAGCACAAGATCCAGGCCAATGCACAAGCTCCTTGCCCTATGCACTGGCAGTCCTGATGAGCCCCCATGTTCCCAAAATAAAAAAGCTGTAGATATTTGCACCTCAGTATTGTTGTACATTTAACATGATTCACTAATAGTACGTGTAAATGATTATATTTATTCAAATGATTAAATGGATGCAGCCTTAATGGGACACCTATCCCTAATTATTTTCACTGACAAATATTGCAAATTATGTGGTGCATTTCAGTCTTTAAGAATTTTTGTGTTTAGGTTGTACACTTTATTTATTTGTGTGTACTAATTATTCTCTAATTTTACATTGAAATATGTTACATGTTAAAATTGTACACTGGCCCTTTAAGAATTGCGACCGTAAGAAATGCAAGAGTCCCACGTTTTCTTGGGATCCGTGCATCCGTGATATTTAGGATTTAAGATAATATTTATTTATTTTATTGCATTTGATTAATTTATTAACAAATCAAGATTAAAGGAAGATTTTTCATGAAGAAGATGGATTATGTGGGCTGTTTTTATTGGACATGGAGCTTGTTGACTGGAAAATTAGGCAATATGCGAACACTAAATGCTTTTAGAACATTTTCTTCATTTTTATTCAAAGTATACATTTCCGATGTGATATGTGATGGGAAAAGCATAGTTTTTTTGTTGTCTGGACTATGGCTCCTTCCTGCTCCCATTAGCATCTAGGCTACCTATCATCATATAAATGTGAATATTTGTCTGCTAAATTACTAATGTAACTTTACACTAAATAACATTAATCTCCTTTAGCGATAGTAGGTAGGTAGCGGTGCTACCGCTAACGTTCGCTAGCAGTTCAATACTAATTTAACAAAGAAAAAAAGTACAGTATTTACGGATAAAACTGACCTGCACTTGAAGCCCTGAACAGGTCAGTAAGTTTGCAACGTTTTGCTACTTTCTGTTTCTTTTTCTTTGCCCTTTTCCTCTCTGCTCGACCTGCTCTTTCTCCATCATTGGGTGCTGCCCGCGTTTGGCTGAGGCAAATAGTCGGTCAAGACTAACAGATTTGTGATTTATTTTGTATTAATATTAATAATTTTATTGAATGCCAAATTAGAAAATTATCCCTTTAGTAAAGGTAATAATATAAAATAAGAATTATTTTAAAAAAAACGCTGGCCATGGCAGCAGGCCAAATTAGTTGCCAGGCCACCGGGCTTTCTCCCGGTGCTCCCGCTGGCCAGGCCCTGGTCTGGTTGGCAACATAATTGGGTATAAAAAGAGCCGGTCAGACTGGCAGCGTCTCTCAGAAGCCAAAGTGGGGCAGAATATCACCAATTCCCCCAGTGCTGCGGCGAAAAATAGTGGAGCAATATCAGAAAGGAGTTTCTCAAAGAAACATTGCAAAGAGTTTGAAGTTATCATCATCTACAGTGCATGATATCATCCAAAGATTCAGAGAATCTGGTACAATCTCTGTGTGTAAGGGTCAATGCTGGAAAACCATACTCGTGATCTTCGTAGTTGCATGAGTGTGTGTGTGGCATGGGCAGCTTACACATTTGGAAAGGCACCATCAATGCTGAACGGTACATCCAAGTTCTAGAACAACATATGCTCCCATCCAGACGTCGTCTCTCTCAGGGAAGATCTTGCATTTTCCAACATGACAATGCCAGACCATATTCTGCATCAATTACAACATCATGGCTGTGTAGAAGAAGGATCCGGCACTGAAATGGCCAGCCTGCAGTCCAGATCTTTCAGCCATAGAAAACATTTGGCGCATCATAAAGAGGAAGATGCGACAAAGAAGACCTAAGACAGTTGAGCAACTAGAAGCCTGTATTAGACAAGAATGGGACAACTTTTCTATTCCTAAACTTGAGCAACTGGTCTCCTCAGTCTCCAGACGTTTGCAGACTGTTATAAAAAGAAGAGGGGATGACACACAGTGGGAAACAGGGCCTTGTCCCAACTTATGTGAGATGTGTTGATGCCATGAAATTTAAAATCAACTTATTTTCCCCTTAAAATTATACATTTTCTCAGTTTAAACATTTGATATTAGCCTGGCTCTGCCCTCCTACTTCCGCTCAATTTTCATTTTCCTTCAGTACTACGTCTGGGACTGCTGTGTAGTCTTAGGTTTTCTCCGAACAAATTTTTACCGGTCCAATCAGCAAACAGAGGGAGTGGCTGAGAACGATGACGTTGATGTCGAGCGCTAGTTTGAGATGTAGTTCAGTAATGGCGGCAGAGAAAGATGCAAACTAAACCGTTCATTGCATTGTGGCACCGCTGCCGAATATCCAGAAGTTAAAGCCGGAGCAATAACAGTCTTTGCTGGGGTTTGTTGGTGGCCATGATGTTGTGGCCCTCCAACAGGGTAAATTCGGGAAAAGTTTGATTTTCCAGATTGCTTCGTTAGTGATGAAGAAGTTGGCTGAAGCTATTCGGACGGTAACTGTTTCTCATGGGGTCGGAAGGTATTGCCATCATTTAAGTTACAGGGACTGGTCAGTTATTTCATTGCCGTCCGTCTCTCACCACCCGCGTAAAAATCCCCGGCCGATTTAACTTACCAACTGCTTTTGACAAACGCAAGGTCGTGTTGATGAAACAGCTGTCCGAATCCACATCTCTGAGTTTTCAACAATATATCACTTCAAAATTCACAGTATGTACTGTTTGTAACAGTGTATTCACAGTATGTACTGTTTGTAACAGTGTATTCACTGTATGTACTGTTTGTAACAGTGTATTCACTGTTCATTTTTGACCACTGCAGAACACCATACGGTTGCTTTGCTGTTATTAGGATGCATTTCTAGACTTGTATTTCCTTAAAATGCTGGAAGTATTTAGAAGAGCAATATATTGCATCATCGCTCAAACAAATTAAAATAAAAGCACTTAAACATTTGAATTGCTCCGTTATTTATAGCAGCATTTATTATCATACCAAGCATATGACATTTTATTTACAGCATACAATCATGTTACGGACCACGTGAGTGCTGCGTTCCCGGTCACAGAACTCTCCTGTCCACCGGGGCGTGAATAAATCACAATCTGAATGCACAAGTTTTAGGTTTTATCCTATGGTTTTATTACTGAGGTGGCATGCACATGTGCACTTTTATTTTGCCGGACTTCCATGAGTGAAACAGGCGAAGGGCGCATGACATACGCCACGACCAAACGTTAGCGATTGGTTATGGCAGATCCAGAGTGGCTCAGGGCAGATCCAATAGTTTTAAACCTCAACAGGGTGCCCGCCTTCGCGGAAATAAACCCTTGTCAATGGAGAGTGTCCAGACTCTATGTACAAATGAAATGTACGAGAGTCTTGTAAAACCAGGCTAATTTGATATGTCATCTGTGTTGTATTCTGAATCAAATATTGAAACTTGAAATTTCCACATCATTGCATTCTGTTTTTAACAGTATCCCATTTTTTGGGAGTCGGGTTTGTACTTTGTTTACTAATAGTATAATATACTCACAAAAAAAAAAAACCTTCTAAAAATATATTTTTGTTAATATTGCATATGTTTGCATGCCATCATTTTCAGATTAATTTGTCAGTAAATTTGACAGAAATAGTTGTGTTGAATGCAGTTCAATTTGTTAATATGATATCTGGAAAAAGTTATTCAGGCATTATGGTGTAAATTGAAAAAGCAGTATGTTATTTTGCTCAGGACTTCCAAAAACGAATTAACACTCATTACCTTTAACACTTCTCGTTCAGCTCACGCATGATCATGTTCTGTTTTTAAATCATCCTTGAGCCTTCAAGCGTTCACACTCATTTGTGATTTTTGCTTATTCCTCTGCTAATATATAAATAATTGTTCTTGCACTTATGTGATTGGAATATGCATCAATGCAGGAACAATTAATAATCGAGCCGTGCCGCATCATTGTTGCAGATTGATGTCGCATCCAATTGTTCCCGTGAAAATCAAAACACACTGGAGCATTATCTGATAATCCTGTATTAATGTTTGCATACATTATTCAGCTATTTACATGCGATGGCGGGATCCTCTGCTCAAAACAGTGTGTGAAATGGAAATGAGTTTGATTACTGTAAAGCATACAAAACTGAGATCACAGGATATTTGAGAACATAAATATGTATTTTTGGGGACGTGTGCTCTCAGGGGCCATTGAAAGTCGTTGTCGGTTTGTTTTGTGCGGTTCTCTGTGTGTGTTAGTGTCGGTATGCAGGCGGCTGTGGCTGATGGAGAGTGTGGCAGCATCGGTAACAGTCTAATTTTGGTTTTCAAAGGAGTGCTGGGCTTTTCTGGAGGAAGTTCAGCTCTGTACTGAAGCTTGTCTTCTGGGGCCGCATTGATCTACATTCGTGTCACGTTACTCTTATAAGAGCCCCTTTCAGCATCGCTGTTGTTGTAGGATAGGGCGTTGCCATGGGAAATAGCCGAAATAGCCATCGGAAAAAAGAAGCACGACTGTGATCCGAGTTGCTGAGCTCAACGGGGAGTCAGAGGAACAAAACTCAATCCTGTGAAACTTCATTCCAGATTACGGTGGAAATGTGTTTACGATCTTTAAAGTACAAGCTGTTTAGGTTTAAAGAAAAACACTTTCTGTGATGTCTCATTCTGGAGTCTTCAGATCAGTGTTTAATGCACCACAACATGGATGGGTTTAGTTTGTTAAATGTTGATATTTATTAGTGTCATTTTAGTTTTATTCATTCATTTATTTATATTTTGAACTGCGTTATCTATATAATTTTAGTTTTAATTTTAGTTTAATTTTTAGTTTTTGTGCTTTTTTAATATGAGTTTGTAAAAATGTGTGTGTGTGTGTACACGGATCAGGCATAACATTATGACCAAGTGAAGTGAATAACACTGATTATCTCCTCATCACACCATCTGTTAGTGGGTGGGATATATTAGACAGCAAGTGAACATTTTGTCTTCAAAGTTGATGTGTTAGAAGCAGGAAAAATGGGCAAGAGTAAGGATTTGAGCGAGTTTGACGAGGGACAAATTGTGACGGATAGACGACTGGATCAGAGCATCTCCAAAACTGCAGCTCTTGTGGGCTGTTTCCGGTCTGCAGTGGTCAGTATCTGTCAAAAGTGCTCCAAGGAAGGAACAGTGGAGAACCGGCCACAGGGTCATGGGCGGCCAAGGCAATGATGCACGTGTGATCCAATCAAAAAGACAAGCTGCTGTAGCTCAAATTGCGAAAGGTGTCAGAATACACAGTGCATCACAGTTTGTTGTGTATGGGGCTGCATAGCCGCAGATCAGTCAGAGTGCCCATGCTGACCCCTGACCACCAACGAAAGCACCAACAGTGGCACGTGAGCATCAGAACTGGACCACGGAGCAATGGAAGAAGGTGGCCTGGTCTGATGAATCACGTTTTCTTTTACATCACGTGGATGTCCGTGTGTGTGTCTCTTACCTGGGGAACACATGGCACCAGGATGCACTATGGGAAGAAGGCAAGTCGGCGGAGGCAGTGTGTTGCTTTGGGCAATGTTCTGCTGGGAAACCTTGGGTCCTCCATCCATGTGGATGTTACTTTGACACGTTCCACCTACCTAAGCATTGTTGCAGACCATCTACACCCTTTCATGGAAACGGTATTCCCTGGTGGCTGTGGCTCTTCCAGCAGGATAATGTGGTTCAGGAATGGTTTGAGGAGCACAACAATGAGTTTGATGTGGAGACTTGGCCTCCAATTTCCCCAGATCTCAATCCAATCGAACGATTTGGAATTGTTATTTTATATTTACTTCCAGATAAGGATTTTAGTTCTGCAACCTAAACATATTTCAGTTTACTTCCAAGGCAACATTTCTATTTTTTTTAAGGTAATATTTATATTTTATTTTAGCTTTATTAACATATATATATAATATATAACATAATTTAATTTTTTTAATAGTTTTAGCTCTAGTTAACCCTGATTCATTATGTACATTTGAAATACTTTCTTTCTTCAAAAACTATCAAAAAGATAGTTTCCAATACAATACTTTCCCATATTAAAAAAGTACATAAATAACAAAAATTCAATATGCTATATATATATATATATATATATATATATATATATATATATATATATATATATATATATATATATATATATGTGTGTGTGTGTGTGTGTATGTGTGTTGTTATATTAAACATGCAGCCATTACTGTCTATGTGGCACAAAAGCAGCTGTTCTTTTTTGGGTTTATTTAGTTTTAATGAGAAACAAGTTTTTGTACAATGATGACTGACTGTCAAGCTCCCAAAATGAAAAAAAAAAAAAGGAAGAAAAAGTGTACATATTTTTCCATAATATGGTCATGCACTGTATTCGTAGTCATACAGTCAGATTATTATTACAGCTATTATTTAAGAAAATTATATTTGAGCTATAGAGAAGATTAACAGCGAATAACTTAAATGTGGATCTGAACCTCACACAAAGATCATGACTTTTGAATATAGCATATCCATCATATGGACTATGGATTTTTATTTTATTTTTTTACATTTTTGTTATTTATGTACTTTTTTTAAATATGGGAAAGTATTGTATTGGAAACTATCTTTTTATGCTTAATGCAAGAAATAAAGTATTTAAAATGTACATAATGAATCAGGGTTAACTAGAGCTAAAAAAATGGAAATTGTTGCCTTGCCAAAAATGTTGCCAAAATATTATTTTATTTTGATATTTAAAAAGAGTACAAGTGTTTGTTCTTGAGGATGAGGATGGTATTAGGAAGCATTTGAAAAAGATCCATGAAACGCATATGAACAGATCTGTCCAGAAAAGTCACAGTATTCAAAACAAACATCTATTTTCTCCCCATCCTCTTCTGGATTCACAAACACACTTATCTGAGGATATTTGGTCCAAATATAACTCTGTCATTAGTTTCTGTTTGTGTTTACAACACACACATTCACACACACTCCGGAGTTTCTCTGAGGTTTTGTTGAGCTGGCTGGTACATTTCTCCTGAGAGACGATAAGTGATTTACTTTCTGGTCGCTGGTCTGGTGGCATCTGCAGCATGTCAATCAGAGAGAAGGATGCTTTACACACATCACAGGACATGATGTCAATGATCTATCTATCTATCTATCTATCTATCTATCTATCTATCTATCTATCTATCTATCTATCTATCTATCTATCTATCTATCTATCTATCTATCTATCTATCTATCTATCTATCTATCTATCTATCTATCTATCTATCTATCTATCTATCTATCTGTCTGTCTGTCTGTCTGTCTGTCTGTCTGTCTGTCTGTCTGTCTGTCTGTCTGTCTGTCTGTCTGTCTGTCTGTCTGTCTGTCTATCTATCTCTCTATCTAATCTGTCCGTCCATCTGTCATTTTTATGTCTGTTGTTCTATTGTGATTTTAACAGTTAAGGGAGTTTTAACTTATCTTTTGGATATTGGCTTTATTCTGTCCCTCTATTGTTTGACATTTTACAGTAAATTTGTTGACTGTATTTCTAAGCAGTGTTGACTGATGTTATTTGATACAGTATTTGGTTTTGCATAAATCCATGTTGTAAAAAAGCTGCAGTGCTCATGTAACCCAAGGCTGTTCCTCCATGATAGTTAACCTGATGGACGGTTCTCCTCAGAGGAGAAGAGCGCTGGCCTTTGGCACTCATGTTCCCGCTGTCTCCCGCTCGACCTCCTCAGTATTGTTTAATAGCCTTTATTCCTGAGACAGAGAGGACATGTGATATGCCTGTTTATTAGCCCAGTGGTTTCAGTGAGAGGCGTCTGTCAGTGGCGCGCTCGACTGTGATGCTCATGTGAGCGTGATATCAGACACCTGAATGGAGCCTGTAAAACAGGGTTTATGTTTCCCAGATGCTGTTCAGCAATTAGCCTCCAATTCTTTAATTGTGTTTTCATTGCAGGAAGCTGAAGACATAAAGACCTGTTTGGGTCATATTTCTCCTCAGAATTGAGAAAAAATATATAGATGAAAAATTAATTTACCTTCAATTTTTCATTATTTTCATGTGAGTAAAATCTTTAGTCATGAAAATCATCCTAACTGCTCTATTCCTATTCCTAATATGCTGTTGTGTGCTGCCAAAACAATGTACAGCCGCCAAGGCATGGACTCTACGAACGTCCTCTGGTCTCTGGCACCAAGACTTCAGCAGCAGATCCTTTAAGTCCTGTTTATGTGAGGTGGAGCAGCCTTGGATAGAACTTGTTGGTCCAGAACATCCCAAAGATGCTCGACTGGTTTGAGATCTGGGGAAATTGGAGGCCAAGTCAACCCCTTGAACTCTTCATCATGTCCCTCAAACCATTCCTGAACAATGTGTGCAGTGTGACAGTGTCATTATCCTGCTGAAAGAGCCGCTTCCATTAGGGAACACAATGTCACGAAGGGATTGGCATGTTCTGCAACAATGTTTAGGTAGGTGGTGTGTGTCAAAGTAACATCCACATGAATGCCCGGACCTAGGGTTTCCCATCAGAACACTGCCCAGAGCATCACACTCCCTCCACCAGCTTGTCATTGTCTCAAAATGATCCTGGTGCATCACTTCACCAGGTAAACAGCGCTGACGTACATGGCCAGCCACTTGATTTAAAAGAAAACGAGACCCATCGCAGCAGGTTTCCTTCTTCCACTGCACCAAGCTAACAGTTCCGATGCGAAGTGCCTATTGTAGATGTTTTTGACGGTGAACAGGGGTCATCCAAGGCACAGACAGTATTGGGGAAAGTTACTTTGAAAAGTAATGCATTACAATATTGCATTACTCCCTTTAAATGTAACTGATTACATCACTTAAAGGGTTACTTCAGCGATTAACATATGGCTTTGTATCAGTAGAAACCCTGGAGTATATTCAAATGATCGTGCTCCCCCCTCTTATATCCCCCAGAGACGAGAGATTTATGCATTTTATTTCTGGAAAAATTCCTCTCGTGACGCAAATTGACGATATTTGCGTCACGAGAGGAATGAATGCCCAGAGCCTAAAGGCTACAGCCAGCAGAGGGAGCGATTTCCGCATGTTTTCAACTCGTGCATGGGGAATGGAGATCACACTTACAGCACAGCTCAGCTACAGGCATTCATTTAAACGGATGCTAAGCAATGTAAGTGTTTTAACTTCTCAAATTAATTTCTTTGAAAGTTAAGGTTCCAAAGGCATGAACTGAAAACGCGTTGTGAATGTATGCCGCAAATGTGGTCGCGATTACCTCAGCTATCATCACGAGAGCTCATCAACTCATTTATGACGTTAAATGTAATCTGACTCCTAATCTGAGTCTGCTGTGAAACTCACACGGCAACTCAATCGTTATATTGAACAGACACGTTCAGTATTTAATTGTAGGAACTCAGTCTCTGTAATCCAGTAGCGGTGGCTTTGGGAATGGCCTCACAGGGCAGCGAAGCATTCTGGGAATTGTAGTCTTTCATCCCCATGAGACAAAAATACATTTTCTGTCTTTTCTCAGTCTAGAAAGCACCAAATTAAAAAATAATTTCACATTTCTACTACATTAATGACCCAGTATAAATACAGATTCATATTCCCAGCGCTGAAGTACCCCTTTAAGCCCTATTCGGATGGGATTACTTTTTTAATACTAAACCCGTTCAAATTGACCCTCTGTAAAAATGTATGGTAAAATTTGAAGACGAAGAAGCATTTGGTTGCGTTGTACATGTTGGGACAACTCTGTGGCGAACCTACAGTATTTTCCGCATACCATTTAAAGTAAAAAGAAGATTGAATGTGCAAGATAACAGGAAGCAACGTCATACGCACATGACGACAAAGAGGTTACCGTGGTGTGTAAAGCGAGTTACCCCTCCCACTTCTGATAGTTTTACTGAGATGTCTTATCCCGTGAGAATTGGCCATTAATATTACAGACGTCCTGAGGTAAAATTATTTTACCCCCACCTCCCCATGTAAAACGAATCCTGTCAGAATAGGGCTTTAGTTTCTTTCTTTTCTTTTTTTAAGTAATGTGTTATGTTACTTTTCCCCTCCTGGTTTTCTCACCAATTTTATTTTATATATAACAAAAAAGTTCTATTTTTGGGCAAATTTAAGACCCTTTCAGACATTAATAAATGAATGCTTGCATTTATTCCACACAACACATATACACTTTTTCCCCCCTCAACATTCGGATAAGAGAGCTGTCAGTTAAATAGCCCTAACCCAAAAAGTAACATATTTTGTTGTACATTTTTAAAGGTAATCATTACTTTACAAAATACTGGAAAAAGTAACCTGATTACGTAACTCAAGCTGTAATGCGCTACCCCTAACACTGCTCATACACAGCAGAGTGTGATGCACTGTGTGCTGTGACACATTCCTCCCATTATCATCATTAAAACGCCTTTGTTACCCTTGCGCATCAATGAGCCTTGGGCGGCCAGCTCCCTGTCGCCAGTTTGTGGTTTTTCCCTCTTCAGACACTGTTGGTAAATTCTCAGCAGTGCTTTCTTCGGGAGCAACACACAAGCCTTGCCGTTTCAGAAATAATCTGACCCAGCTGCCTTTCCATAACAGTTTGAACCTCTGTCAAAGTCGCTCAGATCTTTATTCTTCCCATTTCTACTGAATCCAGCGCGTATATTATCAGAACTGATTTCTTGGTTAGCATCTTATCTACTCAGACCTTAATTTGTGGCCTTGTTGGATGATCAATGATATTTCCTTCACCATTTCCCAATAGCCGTCTGGCTAAAAGCTTTTAATACAGCAGCAGGGTTCAGTTTTTCCAACCCTTTGTGAAGAACTGAATAATTCAGGTGAATAAAGTGCTTTTATTTTGTGCGACAGTCTTTAGGTCACATGTTCTGTATTTAGTTCAGTTTTAGTTATTAGAGAACATAAATGCACTCGAGATTCACCAGCATGTATGATGTATATTTAGATCAGAATTAATTTGCTTTGACATGAAAAACATTTTACCTGCCTTTACTGTGACATGTACAATTAGTAGTTTAATTTATGATCAACTGTGTACGAACAATGACATTTTCAGTGCTTTGGAGGAAGGCAATATTTTCAGTGTGTTACATTTTTGATTTCAGAAGACTTATAATTTACTCCATGAGTCATACGGGCTACTGTTTTATACTTTCATGGTGTTTTTTCCCTCTTTTTTGGAGCTTGACAGATAGGCTATGCTCTGTTCACTGAACTGTTGTTGTATGGAAAGGAGCTGCATAGTTCAAGATTTCTTTTTTGTGTTGTTTTATTCCCTAAAATTGTAATAAATTCTACCATGCGTGTGTGTTCGGAAGTGTTTCTCTCTCACACAGAGATGTACTGCGAATAATGAGACGCTTCACCTCATTTACAGCAGCAGCAGCTGAGTTCTGATGTTTATTCGCTGCACTAATGTTCTCTTTTTATCACAAATAGATCAAATGCATGCCTAATATGATCATCTGCATCAGACTAAACGAAAAGGTACAGTACGGGTCGTCTGTGTTCACGCCACTTTTTTTAACGTTTGTATACATGCTGTTAATAATTGCTGGTTTTGTCGTCATTAATGAGGCTTTATAATAAAAGAGTTTAATCGATGCAAAAGGACTATTTGACTATATGGACTTCAACGTGAAAGTCTGGTTCACTTTGCAGCTTATTCTAGCCAAGAACCGCCCACTTATACATGTAAGCTAAAGCGACCAACCACTGTTAGAGGAGAAGTTTTTATATGAGGTACATTTAATACTATTAAGATTTATGCTGTATGCTGCTTAATGACTAATTTAACAATATTTATGGAAATACTGTAAAATAACATGTTCATTTTGTTGTAGGCTATTTATATAATGTATAATATTACTCGTAGCCTTTTAAAACTACACTTGTAGCAGTTGATTTTCTTGACATTTAAATCCATTTAAATTATAGAAGGAAAACATCTTGAGCGCTGCTTAATACTGTTTAAATGATATTTTACTATATAAATGCAATGCAGTTCTGCGTCCGTTTTGCTGTAACTCAATCTAAATTCGAATTGGAATTTCAAAGTGTAGTTCTGCATGACGCAATTATTTTGAATATGAAGTGATGTCTAAGAGCATTGCTGATTTTTCATTTATCCTTATGACATTAATTTAAAGGGGCAACAGCTTCAGACTGCTCTCTCTCTCTCTCTCTCTCTCTCTCTCTCTCTCTCTCTCTCTCTCTCTCATGCAGACTGTATTCAGATGTTTTCGGCAGCAGGATGGCGTGAAAGAGCCACTGAGAGCAGAAAACGCACGCGCGCGCGCGCACACACACACACGATCTCGCTCGCGCATAGATACTCGCAGTGAGGAGAGTCGGTCAGTCAGTCTCATTCCAGCATCAGTCGCGCATCATGGATCTGCGGGGCTCACACACTATTGGAATGATTTTACCGCTATATCTGATCTTTTACTTCATCACAGGCTCCATTACTAAAGGTGAGTATCTCATTATTCATATCATTTAGAGTAATCTGAGGTTAAAAAAGACTTTTCTGTCGGGTTTGTGTGCGCGAGAGAGGCTCCCCTGCGCTGACTGGAATAACGGCAGTAAGTTGAGGAGGAACTTTGCTTTGCGCCAACCTGAAATGAAACTATTAGTACATCTGATGTTGATTTATGATATTATTTAATATAGTTTATTACATTATGTTTGTATTATTGTAGGTATTATTTATGATGTCCCAGTTTGAGAAGGTCTAATTGTTTCATTAATGCAACAGATAATGTGACGGTGTTTTACGCATCGAGTGAGCTTGATCGAGTTTATATAATATGCAGTAGCTGTTGTGTGGTTTTATTTCAGATCATCTTAAAAAAAATAGCAGTTTAGTCTTTTTTATATCTCTGTCATGTATTTAAATGATGAGAGGGTGTCGAATGAGCTGCATCGTATTTTATGCGCGTATCAGATGGTGGATTAATTATCACATTTATGTCACCTAACTTATTCATAATAATATATTTAATTGTTTGTGTTATTTATAATAGGCTTATTTGAGTACTAACACATTAATAGCATATTAAAAATATTAACAATGACGTTTAATTATAAAAAAGTAATTACTAACTCATTTATTAGGCTATTAATGAGCAGGAGACTAGAGCTCCTTAATGCAAGTTATGATTCAATTTACCTGATGCGTCTTGATCACAGCTGATTGGACATCAGAACTTACTTGATGTTCCCCATGAAATATTTTTTTTATTTATATTTTTGGCTTTTAGTAAGAATTTGTTGGCATTACTGGTATCTAGTGTTGCTCCAAGACAATGACAACATTTGCATTTGGAAGATCTAAGCATTCAAAAATAAGCCTCTGATTCCAATCAATTATATTGATGGCATCAATCTGCACTTCCGCTTCTTGTCAGATTATCTGTCCAATCAAATGCTCCCATTAAATCTGAATCCCCACCCCTACATTATAAATATACTCTAAAGCAGACGGTGAAATGTACAAAGTCTTTGTACACACATTACATTTCTTCTACATGGTGAATGGCACGTAGTGCACTATATAGGGGATAGGGAACAATTCAATTTATATGTAAATATTTGTTCCATTGGGGCAAATGAAGTCTGGTTTTACGTTAATGTCAGTGAACCACTACAGCTCCGGTCCAGTCACGACAGCACAGAGCGGATCATGTGATCGAGTCGGTCCAGAGTCACGACAGCTCAGAGCGGATCATGTGATCGAGTCGGTCCAGAGTCACGACAGCTCAGAGCAGATCATGTGATCGAGTCGGTCCAGAGTCACGACAGCTCAGAGCGGATCATGTGATCGAGTCGGTCCAGAGTCACGACAGCACAGAGCGGATCATGTGATCGAGTCGGTCCAGAGTCACGACAGCACAGAGCGGATCATGTGATCGAGTCGGTCCAGAGTCACGACAGCACAGAGCGGATCATGTGATCGAGTCGGTCCAGAGACACGACAGCTCAGAGCGGATCATGTGATCGAGTCGGTCCAGAGCCACGACAGCTCAGAGCGGATCATGTGATCGAGTCGGTCCAGAGTCACAATAGCTCAGAGCGGATCATGTGATCGAGTCGGACCAGAGACACGACAGCTCAGAGCGGATCATGTGATCGAGTCGGTCCAGAGCCACGACAGCTCAGAGCGGATCATGTGATCGAGTCGGTCCAGAGTCACGACAGCACAGAGCGGATCATGTGATCGAGTCGGTCCAGAGTCACGACAGCTCAGAGCGGATCATGTGATCGAGTCGTCCAGAGACACGACAGCTCAGAGCGGATCATGTGATCGAGTCGTCCAGAGACACAACAGCTCAGAGCGGATCATGTGATCGAGTCGGTCCAGAGTCACGACAGCAGAGAGCGGATCATGTGATCGAGTCGGTCCAGAGTCACGACAGCACAGAGCGGATCATGTGATCGAGTCGGTCCAGAGTCACGACAGCACAGAGCGGATCATGTGATCGAGTCGGTCCAGAGACACGACAGCTCAGAGCGGATCATGTGATCGAGTCGGTCCAGAGTCACGACAGCACAGAGCGGATCACGTGATCGAGTCGGTCCAGAGTCACGACAGCTCAGAGCGGATCATGTGATCGAGTCGGTCCAGAGTCACGACAGCACAGAGCGGATCATGTGATCAATTCGGCCCAGAGTCACGACAGCACAGAGCGGATCATGTGATCGAGTCGGACCAGAGACACGACAGCTCAGAGCGGATCATGTGATCGAGTCGGACCAGAGACACGACAGCTCAGAGCGGATCATGTGATCGAGTCGGACCAGAGATACGACAGCTCAGAGCGGATCATGTGATCGAGTCGGTCCAGAGACACGACAGCTCAGAGCAGATCATGTGATCAATTCGGCCCAGAGTCACGACAGCACAGAGCGGATCATGTGATCGAGTCGGACCAGAGATACGACAGCTCAGAGCGGATCATGTGATCGAGTCGGTCCAGAGAAACGACAGCTCAGATCGGATCATGTGATCGAGTCGGTCCAGAGTCACGACAGCTCAGAGCGGATCATGTGATCGAGTCGGACCAGAGACACGACAGCTCAGAGCGGATCATGTGATCGAGTCGGACCAGAGACACGACAGCTCAGAGCGGATCATGTGATCGAGTCGGTCCAGAGCCACGACAGCTCAGAGCGGATCATGTGATCGAGTCGGTCCAGAGTCACGACAGCTCAGAGCGGATCATGTGATCGAGTCGGCCAGAGTCACGACAGCTCAGAGCGGATCATGTGATCGAGTCGGTCCAGAGTCACGACAGCTCAGAGCGGATCATGTGATCGAGACGGTCCGGAGACACGACAGCTCAGAGCGGATCATGTGATCGAGTCGGTCCGGAGACACGACAGCTAAATTTACAAAACCTAATTTACTGCTTAATAAAGTTTCTATTTGGACAAGAATAAAGTTCAACATATAAACCTCCACTATCAATAAAGTGTTTATCAATGGCTTTTATCAGTTTTAGTTTGATAAACATGACAATATAACATCGAGACTACATGAAAAGAGGTTTTACTGTTATAAATTAATGCTTTGTGAGCATTAGCGTAACATAAGGTTTTAGAATAAACACGAAAAAAACACGTGATCACTGTCATGTGGTGAATCTGGCCAATCGTGGATCAGCTGTGTCGTCATCAGAGCGTGTGCGTCCTCCTGCAGTCCCCCTTGAGAATCTGCAGCGACTGCATCACTCACTCTCGCGGTACTTTGTTGACATACGTCACAGTAACGTGCCGTCGGCACTGCCTCAAGTCAAAATTTCTAACCAGCATGAACTGCTTCAAGTCAGCCGCCGATCGGTCTGCGCATTGCTGGGTGAAGTCGAACAAGCCTCAAAACACCCTGTGAGAGATCCGCCCCCCTCTATGGGGGCCCCTGACGCCCAAACATCAAAACACCAATGAAAGTATTGGGGGGCGGACTTGGGGGAGGGATGGTGGGCCAGGCCCGTGCCAAGGCACCGGACAAGGACCCTGGCAAGGCTGGGATGGGCCTGGAAGCGTGGGCGGACGTGGACCCTGGCGTGGGCGGACCCTTTGCCCCCCCAAAAAAAAATTCTTGGGGGAAACTATGGGCTCGTGGGCTGAGACTGGTGCAGGATCATGGCAGACTGGAGCAGGTTCATGGGCTGGAGCCTGGACTTGGGCTGGAGCCGAAGCAGGCTCGTGGCAGACTGGAGCAGGTCCGTGGGCAGAAGTGAAAATCCATAATATGGATATGTATCCATAATTGAGATATTAAATATGTTGGTCAGAAAGAGAGAAACATGTAATTGTCAGTTGTATTGTACGTTCTGTTATTGAATGCCTATATAATATAAACAGAGGAGTGTCTATTTTTATAAACAGGTTCATGAATGATTTACCTCACATATCTGATGAACTGGTACACACTGCGCTCCCAGATAAACGTTATAAGCAACCCAAACTCACATCAGAGATGGATTTTGAGATGCTCCACGCACGTGAATGATAGCAGTTCATGATATCAGCAGAATGGAGCCGCTCTGAGAAGCACGTAACCTACACACACGTGAATAATTAAAGCACAGATATATATTAAAGCCGCTGCAGGGCATATATTTCTTTAATTGCAGTTTTGTGAATTCACAATAGCATGGTCTTAATTGGTTTTAATACATTGTGTAACCTTAGAAAGCGGTTTAATAATGCGGTTCATGGATTCTTGGGTAAATTTCAATCAATTTTTAATTTTTTTTTTATAAAATACTCTAATAATTATAGTTATTATCAAACCAACAAACTTGTATTTTGATGGAAAACTGCAGGGGGCTCTTAAAGCGTCTCTTTGATTGACAAGCACATCTTATTTATTTCATTTAAATAAGCCATATCACGATTTGGATTGTACTTTGATTCATCATGCAGCTCTACCTATGAGTTGCGTGGTCAATCAATTATGTTTGGTTGCATGTTTGTGAGCAGTTTTGCATCAGGCGGTCGGTGACTGAGGTGACTGACTGCAGCATTTCCAGTGCCGACGGGGTGTTAGCATTTATTTTGAGGCTTTCAGCTGTATTTGGTCACGGATGTTGAATCTGGAATGGAGGAATACATCAGAATGGGCTTACTGTAGTGGATCATGGGGAATTATACTGATGCAGTCTAATACAGAGTGATGCCTGCCTCCATAAACGTTTGCTCACACTGTGTGTCGCTCCAAAAGAAGACAGTGACATCACGCTTTGGTTGTGTGAGGGTGTTCGTAATGAGATGCATATGTGTTGTAATTGAAACAGATGGTTATGAACTTTGTAAGCCTCTGGCTCTCCACAGCACACAGAATTTCTAGGATACAATATCTGAAGTGATGGATGCTGGATTGTCTTTTGTCTGCACGGATTGAGGATGCATTAGAAAGGAGAGACATACCTGAAATTGAAGTGATATAGTGGAATCATGGTACTGTGATGATATTTCCACTCCAAGATACTTCAGAGAATTTCATGGTACCCAAAAACATTGGATTCTCTAGTTACGTTTTTATTGGTGGCATACACTGTATTGCCAAAAGTATTGGGACACCTCTTCAAATCATTGAATCCAGGGGTTACTCTCACTTCCATGACCACAGGTGTGTAAAATCAAGCACCTAGGCATGCAGACGCTTCTACAAACATTTGTGAAAGAATGGGTCGCTCTCAGGAGCTCAGTGAACTCAAGCGTGGCCACATAAAATCACAGAGCGGGGTCAGCGCATGCTGAGGCACACAGTGTGCAGAAGTTGCCAACTTTACATAACTGTTTTCAGTGGTGTGTAAAGACCTTACATAATGAACCGTTATGGTTATCTATTACCTTAAAATAAGTAATATAACCATGATCAAACGAGTGAATGTGTTTGTTCTTCATGCCTTGTACAAGATAACATTTTGCACTTTTTTTGTTTATGTTTTATTTAGTTGTTTTCATTTCTGCTTTAAAATAGTAATCAACAGTTGATTTGGTTTAGAATGAATTTGAACCCCTTTTCTATAATGTACAGCACATTCACTATTTTTGTATTTATAGGCTTTATACTATACATTGTTTGGAGGACAGCATTAAAATTATTATTCTTTATTGTTATGTATAATATTGCTTTTTTCCCCATCAGATTAATCAATTATCTAAATGATTGTTAGTCGCGCAGCTCTAAACAGCACAGTTAAAATGTTAGTGGAAACTATGAGTGACATGCTCATTTTTAATATTTTTGCTCCATAAAACACTAGCCTGAAATATCCTGCTCATGTCCATATGAGACACATAATCAGGACGATATCAAAGCCTTGCTGGACACAGCTGGTTTCTCTGGAAAAAGTGGGCTGAAGATAAACCACTGAGCAAAACTTCCATGTGCATGTGGAGTGGAGTCCACAGGGCTGTTTACACCCAATGACCCACTTTCACTCTTCATTTTTAAGTCCTTGTGCCCTAAAGAGCCATCAACAGAAGCTTCATTTCAGAAATCACCTCTATTCTTCTTTTAACCTCCAAGGTAAATTTAGTGGGATATTATTATATCTGGATTTTGAGAATAGACTCTAGGGTTTGGTTGTGTAGTTTCATACTGGAGTACACACTTCGGTATAAAAGCTCTTTAATGGTTCTATGCAGCAAAGCGTTGTGGGCTGTTTGGGGCTCTTTAGTTTCTTTGGAGATAAACATCAGTTGTTGTTGTTTCTGTCTAGGTTCTCCAGATTAGTGTTTTAGTTTCTGGGCCCCTTAGTCTTCCAAATCAATACAGTTCTTATTGCATTCTATTTATCTATTGTTCAGGTCTTCTTCTTTTTTTTACCCGGAGAGGATTTTCTTTTTCCCGAAGATGTTAATGTTATTATCACATTGGACTAAAACTTACTGACAGGCCAGCTTGGAGTTGCTGTGCTGCTTTTTTTCTCATCCTGGTTCAAACAGGAGGAGTTACAGGAACGGAAAAGCAAATGAATCGCTGCGAAAAAACAACTGGAATCCATGAATAATGCAAAGTAGATTTGCTGTTATCATTTTTGTGTCAGTATGCTGAATTTTAGGGTAGAGTTATACCCTATGTATTGTTATATATTGACAACTAGTCAATTAAAAAATTACCATCTTATATTCTGCATAATTGGATGTTTATAGGACTGGAAGATATGAAACTGTATAGCCTGTGACCCCGGACCACAAACCCAGCCATAAGTTTGATGTATGTTTGTTTGGATAGGATACAACCGTTTGAAAATATGGAATCTGAGGGTGCAAAAAAAAAAAATCAAATTATTGTGAAAATCACTTCTATATTTGTCCAAATTAAGTACTTAGCAACGCATATTACTGCTAATAATCACCCAATCACCCAGTAACAGTAATGATCACCCAGATTTAGACCTATATTGTATTTATATAAAGCATTCACAGGCAAATTTGCTTTATGTATTTCTCCGGTGTCAAAATCAGGCTCTTATCAATGTCAGGAAACACGGTTCCGGGCAGTATCCATGGATTTCTTTTTTGAGTCCCCCCAGCTTTTAACACTTGTGGTGTTCCCGATCAGAAATTACCAGTCTACAAGAAATAGCTTATGAGTCTCTTGCTATAATATCACCAAATGTGATCATTTCGAGCTAGAGGCAAAACAAGTGAAAAATTGGTGACTGGATTTGAGGTTTTCACAAAAATGTGTTCATTAAGCCCTCGTCTAGCGATCCCAATGCTCCAAATAGACATTAAAGATCTGAAAGTATCTTTCCTTGTATGTTTTCTGAGAGGAGTACCTTTCCTTTGTCCGTTTTTCTCTGCTCACTTCTAGGCGAGTGCTGCCTCTCAACACAAGTTTGGTATCGTTGTAAAGCGCAGCATTCCAACTCTGTGACTATTCATAGCAAATTCTCGAGTCTGAACCAATGAAATGTGCTTTTCAAACTCATGCTGATGCAAACAAAACAATCTTACTCACGCTGACTGACAGATCCGAAGCGTGCACACAAAGAAATCCTGATAGACGGACATATACTGAGTTATATTTTAAAATATGTCTTGGTGAATATTCAAGCAAACCTGATCTGATATGTCTTTAATGAACGTTTGGTTCACTGTTGGGGAAAAACATCTGATGTGTAGCATTATGGTAACAAAAAAAAGTTGAAGAAATAGTTTTCCTATAGGTATTTGGTTTTGACTTGGTGTGTGTACCAAATTAGGTGTTATTACCAGGCATTTTAAGATATGGTTGCTAAGTGATTTGCTTTGGATCCTTCAGAGAACTTTAACTCAATTTGTCTCAAAGCTGACTTCAAATGGGTGTAGCTCATTCGTGTTTTGGTCTGATTTCAACAAACCATACATCACTTTTTAAGTTTTTTAATAGAGAATGTGCAAATAGCAATAACTAACTTTTGAAAAGCTGCTCATTACGTCTCATTTTGCCAGCACAGGTCATAAAAATTGGGATATTTTGTATTTATTTTTGGAACTGACTGATCATAAGCCTCTTTGTTCTAAGCGTATACAAATTTTTAGAGTGAACAAAGCATTATTGTTAAATAATATTAAATAAAACTGTTAATCACACGAGTGTGCTTTAATGTGTAACTAGGAAGTTTGTTTTGCAAGGCTTTTATGTTGTACAAAATGGACCAAAGTCACACTTGTGGTGACACTACGATGATCAATCAGTTCTAAAGGGAAATACAAAACCTGTGATCTCTGAAAGAAAACAACTTGACAAAAAGATTGAATATTACAGCAATATTTATTGATAATATAGCATAAGAGCCTTTTTAAACAGCTGGTCATTTCTGACTGGGAACATCAAAGGTGTTCCAGACTTTTCAAGCAATGTCGATTACTTTTGTCTGTTTGAGGAGGTTCTCTAGATCCATGTTATGGTTTCTTGCTTCTTTTATTGTTTTTTCTGAAGAGAATAAAAAGCTCTCTTTGAGACTTGTGTTGCATCAGGCTGTAAAACCTGTTAGATCCTTTATTTAACAGTGTGTAAACTCCTGTATGGGGCAATAGTTTTTTCTTTTTTGACACTGGCTTTGTTTACCTATTTGTAATAGTAATAGGCACAGAAATGTGACTGTTACTAGTACAGATGACAAATGGAGCGGCCAGTTTATTAACAGAATAGTGCAGCAGCGTTTTTTTTTTTCTTTTTTCACGTTAAGCCTGAGCTGTTCATTCCGCCAAGGCAATTAAATTCAGCACAGAGTCACACTGGTGAGATCCAGAGCTGGTTTGTTGGCTCAAAATCCGCCTGCCAATCACGTCTAAACACTCAGTGTCTGCACTAAGCATATCAGGAGGGTTTTCCTATCTGATCTCAGGTCAGAAAGACTGACATCCCCTGCTATGTTATCTTTACTTCCAGGTCGTTTATCATTGCCTAAAGCTGGTCTGGAGGCATTGAAGTGTTCAATTTAATCATGACTGTGTGGCTGCTTATGCTTGCCGGTGAGGTGTGCTTTATGATAACAACTTAGTTGCCACCAGTGTCGCAGACTCTAATTCATAATTGTGAAGAATGTTGTCATTCCTTGCAATCGAATCAATTAAAGAGCTGGTAGAAAGGAGATGCCAATTGTGGGATTGAGTTTGGCTGGATTTCAGCTCCTCTAGATGTTGGGAAGCAGGTCATGGTGATGAATGGAAGCACTAGGGAGGAGCCTCGTCTTTAAAGCTGAAGTTAATGTTTAAGTGGTTCAGAATCCTGAAGAGTGCAACATTGGGACACTTTTTATCACAGTGATTGGACGTGTCAAAAAATTCACCTGTTAAAGCAGAAATAAGGTACCACGAATCGATACATTCGAGTTTGATATGGGGATATTATCAGACATAAAGTAATCATTAAAAAATGAGTAATCGTTTAAAAAAAGGATCAGAATACTAATGTTGTTCTCCAGAGGGAGCCACAGTTTAAAGACTATAAAAAATGTTCAATAAGTTGACTTAAATTCATTATAGACCATTCTTTTTTTATCTTAATTTTAATTTAAATTATATTAATAACATATTTTTCAAGTTGCAGACATAGCTGAATGTACATCCAATTGAATGAGACTACATATTATTTGTCTATTTTAATACAGTACATATAATAATACTTCCATAAAGAGACACTTAAAGACACAAGCCATTGTGCTTGGACCTTGATGATCTCCAAGTTAAACTGCATTAGGTGCGTTTACATGGAGCACGGTAAGCGGTTTAAAAGTCCAATCCGAATGAAAATGCTCCATATAAACACCTTAATCGGAATAAAAAATGCCCAAACCGAATGAAATTGTAATCGGTTTGAGAGGGGTGGGATAAACCTTTTCATGAACCGATCAAACGAAACATTTAACCATGTAAATGACCTGACCAGATTACTTTTCTCTGTGCGTCCATATATGAAGTGATTCCCTGGACATCACGGTTTATGACTCCACTGACCACGCGCTGCGCTCACACGCAGGCTATAATATTGAGAGGAAAGTACATTATTCTGTTGTGTAAACCTTTTTATTTCGTTAGAAGTTATGAAGATAATGTTGGCATAATGACACAGACTTAGCCTGGCTACATCCTCTCATCTTGACAGCGTTTGTCCCAGGCACTTTTTACTTCAACTGCGCCTGAATTAATTTTTTCTGAGATGATTACACCTTTTTAATAAATAAATAGCTTTTATAAAACTGTATAAGTCCTGGTGGCCGTTGAGAGTTGCTATGGCATTCGTGAACACATTCAGCTTCTGGAGAAGATGGCGTCGAAATTTCTAATGCGGCAGGCAAACTGCTTTGTGATTATTGCGATTAAAAGTCAGCACATGTAAACCCCAGATCGGTTTAGATAACGTCTCATGTAAACAGTCCACTAAATCTTTCAATCAGAATTATCGTAATCGGAATGACAAAAAAGTGTGCATGTAAACGTGGCTATTGTTTCATTTACCTTCTGTGTCGTTGCCCACAGTGCTTCGCTGACAGGACTTTGAAATAGCAAACAGGGAACACAATAAAAGGCATGACTTACATCGCATCCAGCCAACTCCATCCAAACTCCATGATCCTTACTTATTTGAACTCCTTGTGAAAGGATTTTTTTGTAAAGATAAAACCGAATTTAAAATCATCTCAGAAGAGGTTTAGCCATCCATTTAGTCAGCACCCTGCACACCCAAAACTAACGTTCATAAAGAGATTGTAAAACAAATCCATATGAATCAAGCTGTTCAAATCCAATTTTTCTGAAGAGATTTTAACACTTTATATGACAAATCTTTCTTTTCATTTCAGCTGTTCCCTTCAGGGGTCGCCACAGCGAATCATCTGCCTCCATCTATTCCTATCCTCTGTATCCTCTTTTCTCAGACTGACTACCTTCATGTCCTCCTTCACTACATCCATAAACCTCCTCTTTGGTCTTCCTCTTGACCTCCTGCCTGGCAGCTCTAACCTCAGCATCCTTTTACCGTTATATTCACTCTCCCTCCTCTGAACATGTCCAAACCATCTCAACCTGGCCTCTCTAACTTTGTCTCCAAAACATCTCACATGTGCTGTTCCTCTGATGTACTCATTCCTGATCCTATCCATCCTCGTCACTCCTAGAGAGAACCTCAACATCTTCAGCTCTACTACCTCTAGCTCTTCCTCCGGTCTTTTCCTCAGTGCAACTGTCTCCACACCATACAATATCACTGGTCTCATTACGGTCCTGTACACCTTTCCTTTCGTTCTTGATGGTACTCTTTTATCACACAACAGACCTGACACTTTTCTCCACCCTTCCCATCCTGCCTGCACACGCTTCTTCACCTCTTTTCCACACTCCCCATTGCTCTGGACTGTTGACCCTAAGTACTTAAAATCCTGCACCTTCTTTACCTCTTCTCCCTGTAACCTCACTGTTACACTTTGTTCCCTCTCATTCACACACATCTATTCTGTCTTGCTGTGACTAACCTTCATTCCTCTTCTCTTCAGAGCAAACCTCCACCTCTCTAGACTTTCCTCCACCTGCTCCCTGCTCTCACTACAGTTTACAATGTCATCTGGGGCGGCAGTGGCTCAGTGGTTCATGTAGATTGTCTACAAACCAGAAGGTTGGTGGTTCGATCCCCGGTTCCACCTGACCAAGTGTCGAGGTGTCCATGAGCAAGACACCTAACCCCAGCTGCTCCCGACGAGCTGGATGGCGCCTTACATGGCTGACATTGCCGTCGGTGTATGAATCAAGATGTGAGGCAAGATGTAAAGCGCTTTGGATGGCCATAGGGTCTGTTAAAAGCACTATATAAATGCAGTCCATTTACCATTCATCCGCAAACATCATAGTCCATGGAGATTCCTGTCTGACCTCATCTGTCAGCCTGTCCATCACAACCGCAAGCAAGAAGGGGCTCAGAGCCGATCCTTGATGCAGTCCCACCTTCACCGTGAAGTCCTCTGTGAAGACCGTGAAGACCTACGGCACACCTTACCACTGTCCTACTGCTCTCATACATATCCTGGACCACTCTAACATACTTCTCCGCACTCCAGACCTCCTCATACAATACCACAGCTCCTCTCTTGGCACTCTGTCATATGCTTTCTCTAAATCTACAAAGACACAATGCAGCTCTTTCTGAGCCTCTCTGTACTTCTCCATTAACATTCTCAAAGCAAATAATGCATCTGTAGTGCTGCTCACAAATGTCCACTTCTCCCCTCAGCCTTGCTTCCACGACTCTTTCCACAACTTCATTGTATGGCTCATCAGCTTAATACCTCTGTAGTTTCCACAACTCTGCACATCTCCCTTGTTCTTAAAAAGACCTTGTTGAACAACCTAGTTAAAAACTCTACTGCCATCTCTCCTAGACACTTCCATACCTCCACTGGTATGTCATCAGGACCAACTGCCTTTCCTCTCTTCATCCTCTTTTAAAGCTCTCCTAACTTCATCCTTGCTAATACTTTCTACTTCCTGCTCAACAATATTTGCCTTTACACCTCTTCTCTCCCTGTCATTTTCCTCATTCATCAGTTCCTTAAAGTACTCATTCAATCTTTCCCTCACCCTCCTGTCACCTGTCAAAACATTTCCATCTCTATCTTTAACCACTCTAACCTGCTACACATCCTTTCCATCTCTATCCCTCTGCCTCACCAACCGATACACATCCCTCTCACCTTCCTTACTATCTAACCTTGCATACCCTCCCTGTTTGGCCTTTGCCACCTCTATCTTAACCTCACTGCATCACCCTATATTCCTGTCTACCTCACTGCATCACCCTATATTCCTGTCTACTTTCCTCCATCCTCTCACTGTCCCACTTCTTCCTAGCTAACCTCTTCCTCTGGATACCCTCCTGGACTTCCTCATTCCACCGCAAAGTCTCCATGTCTTCTTTCCTCCTTCCACATGACACACCTAGCACCTTTCTATCGGTCTCTCTGATCACTTTGGCTGTAGTAGTCCAGTCATTGGGAAGCCTTTCACCTAAAGCTTGTCTCAACTCCTCCCTGAAAACCACACAGCACTCTTCCTTTTCCAACTTCCACCACTTTGTCTTCTGCTCTGCCTTTACTCTCTTCATCTTCGTCACCACCAGAGTCATCTTACACACCACCATCCTATGCAGTCTAGCTACACTCTCACCTAACACTACTTTACAATCGCTAATCTCAATCAGATTACAGCGTCTCTTCTCAAAGTACGTGTTCACCACAGCCATCTCCATACTTTTAGCAAAGTCTACCAACCTCTGTCCTTCTGGGTTCCTTTCCTGAGAACCAGACCTGCCCATCACTTCCTCGTCCCCACTATTCTCTTCCCCAACATGTTCATTCAAATCTGCCCCTATCACTACCCTCTCACTTCTGGGAACAGTCTGCATTGCTTCCTCCAACTCGCTCCAGAATCTGTCTTTCTCATCTTGCTTACAACCTACTTGTGGAGCCTAGGCACTAATAATATTCATTCACAAACATTCTTCACAAACTCCTCCTTCAGGATCACTCCAACTCCATTTTTCTCCCTGTCCACACCATTATAAAACAGTTTAAACCCTGCTCTAACGCTTCTAACCTTGATCCCTTTCCACCTGGTCTCCTGGACACAAGGAATGTCAACTTTCCTCCTCTGCATCATATCTACCAGTTGTCTGGCTATACCTGTCATTGTACCAACATTCAATTTCCCTACTTTCAGTCCTAAACTCCTGCCTTTCCTCTTCTCTCTCTCTGCCTATGGACACGCCTTCCTCCTCCTCCTCTCCTTCTTTGACTAACAGTAGCCCAATTTCCACAAGTGCCCTGTAGGTCAACAGCACTGGTGGCAGTTGTTGTGAACCTGGGACCCAACCTATCCAGTATGGAAGTCATATTCGTGATTCGCATAATGAATTTAGCAAAAATTTTACATCGGATGCCCTTCCTGAAACAACCCTCTCTATTTATCCGGGCTTGGGACTGGCACAAAAGGTACACTGGCATACCTCCTGTGGCTAGATTGCTTTATATGACGAATCAATCATCCATAAACATGAATTATCCAAAAACATTATTGGATCCATCGGTATGACGACAAGTCAATGCTCATTCACTGCATCATCAATCTACGCCTTTGTTATTGTTTTAAAGAGGTTAATATACAAGCTTTTATTCGCTTATAAAAATGTATCAAATTACACAACCAATGAGGTTTGTTCTCGTGTGTCAAGCAGGTTCGTTGAGCTTCTGTTTATGTTTCCTGATCGATGTTTATATGTGAATAAAAGCCTAAGTTCATGTGGATTAGTTTTATGATCTCTTTATGAACTTTTTGAAGTGTCAAAATGGCAGTTGCGTAACTGTCAATGGAGGGACATAAAAGCTCTCAGATTTAATAAAAAATCTTGATTTGTGCTCCAAAGATGATTGAAAGTCTTATGGGTTTGGAACAACATGAGGATGAGTAAATATTTTTTTTAAAATTTGGCTGAACTGACCCTAAAGCTACACAATGTATTTTTTTGCCACTAGGGATCGCTAACCTCTTCAAAACAATAACAAAGGCGTAGATTGATGATGCAGTGAATGAGAGTTGACTTGTCGTCATACCGATGGATATAATAATGTTTATGAATGAGTGAATGCATGTTTTTTTAACATGACTGTGGTATGAAGCAGGGGGAGATTACTAAGCGGCCCACACAAGACACAAGAGGGATATAAAGAAATAAGGATAGTTCATTCTACCGAACTACCCGCAAGTGCTGAAAGGTTACGCGGACAGGTCAGTTTATTCAACAAATTAAAATTGTGAGGAAACGCAATGCTGCTTCACGTGGTCAACACATCTTAACTGCATTTGAGTGTGTTGAAAATTATAATGTTATTCTGTGTGTTAGTTTGTTGGCTGTATGAGACTAGCAGTGAGCTACATCAACTATTTTTGATGAGTTGCTGAGAAAGACAGTTCATTTTATTACAACGCAATCAGTAGTAATGAGTCATATCAGATTACACACGAGTGACTAATATGTGACTTTGTAGTGAACTGAGAGAAAATACTCATGTAAAAAGAGTTGATGAATGTTTCTAAAGTGTTTATATGTGGATTGTAATTGGCTGAGAAAGTTTATTTGAGTTAAATGTACATACTGGAGTTATTTCGAGCCAAAATGGTGGCGCATGTGTGCATAAACAAGAGCCAAAATGGCAACTTGCATGTGAAAAGCCAAAATGTATGTTTATGATGATGTGAAAATGTGAAAACACGGTAGCGGTTTAATGTATTGTTTGATTCTAATGTGTTACAGTACTTCAGACAAAAATAACTTCTGGAAAGCACTTTATTGAAATGTAATTTTCTTTAATGGATTGTGTTGTGTTACAGAGAAACCAGTAATTGTTGTTCTGTAAATGTATTGTTGTTTATACATTGAAAGCTAAGAGAAAAAATAAGTCAGAGTTGATAAAACTTTGCCAGAGCTTGCAGCCGTTTCTCTTATTGTTCTACAGTGCCGGCAATAGTGGTTCATTTCCCATTCAGGCTTCCCAGCCCTGACGCGGGTGGCATAAGCACTGAAGACTCAACTGAACAAAATATATAACACTGGCCTAGTGGTTTTAGGATATTTTACTGCAAAAATCTGACATATTACACCTTTATTGGATTTAGTGAGGAAAATAACTACAAACCCATGAAGTATGACAGTTGAATCGATAGAGAAATTTAAACTATCTGTATATATATAAATACAAATATTTAACCATTATTAGAGTTAGTGAGGTCAACTAGATCACCCAATTCGGAGCGACTCTCTAAATGGTGGAATTTTCTACACAACTTCATGGGGAATGTAGTTTTTCACTACAGATTCGGCTGTTAAATGTGGTTATTTTAAAAGTAGGCTGCATTAATGTGAACAGATGGCTTCAACAAACCCATATACCATCAATTAACAACCTTGTAGCTCACAGGTCTGTCTTTAAAGATTTATAAGTTATCATTAATAATTTATTTCCTTGTGGAGAAAATGAAGAGTTTTTTCTTCCGGAACCCAACTGTTGCACTCTGTTATGAGTCGGGGATGAGTGTATCAGTTTAATTGGCCAAAGAAGACGAAGGGTTCAGGAAACCTGTGTGGAAAAAAAAATCTTTATTTTTACAATTTTCATTTTTTTGTAGTGGCACAGAAATAACACTTCAATGTTGCTAAATGAGGTTTCATAGCTCTGTTTTGTCTACTAGTAAGGTTCTAGTTTCTGTTGATTGTTCATCAATAGTAACTATATGTGGAAATATGGTTTGTATCTCCCACAGTAAGGTCTTTGCCCCATCAGGAATTATCGTTTATCAATTCTGCTAGTTGTTTTTTATGGAACGAAACATAAACCCTCAGCATAAGATCAATTTGCTGTGAATATGCTCTGTATTTCCCCGCAAAGCACATTGTCCATTATGATTCATGGCAGCGCGGTGTCTCAAAAAACCTGGACGTCGGCACGGGGCAAAGCCGAGAACAAATCACCCTCATACGTCTTCTTTACTGTCAGTTATGAAAATGTGTGAATAGAAAGTCAAACAGTGAATGGGATTCTCATGGAGTCAAGGTTACACACTAGTGGCAGTTGTGTTTTTTCTCGTTGAACTCGTGGCTGCCTCTCATGCATTTGCATTTATTAATACGGACCGCAGTATTTAAGCACCAAATTGGCAGGAAATTACATCGCAGCCGTCAGAGACTCAAGGCTGAATATCTCAAGGCTTTAGCACCTAAACCAAAGCACATTCATCTCACACACCTGCCACGGCTGATAGGTGATACAGCCCAGAGAATTCATCATCCTGAGCGATATTTTGTCTACAGAATACACTGCACTCGGTCAAATATTTCTTTAGCTGTCGCTGTGGAGTATGTTTGGGGGGAAATGTCATTTCTTTTCTGTGCATATTAGTTTCGAAACCAAAACACTTTGAGGGGATAGTTCACTCAAAAATGTAAATGGTCTTTTCTTTTCACTTACCCTCATGTTATTGACGTTTAAAAAAAGTATTAAAATAACTGAAACTTTAGAGATTTTTTCCCGAACGAGATAGCAGCAAGTATGCATAAAATTAATAAAAATTGACAATAAAGACATTTATAATATTACAAAAGATTTCTATCTCAAATAAATATTTCTTATTTGCACTTTCTGTTCATCAAAGAACCCAGAAAAAATGCATTGCGGTTTACACAAAAATATGAAGCGGCACAATTGTTTTCAACATTGATAATAATTAGAAATATTTACTGAGCAGCAAATCCTCATATTAGAATGTTTTCTGAAGGATCATGTGACACTGAAGACTGGAGTAATGATGCTGAAAATAAATGCAACCTTGGTGAGCATACAACACTTTATTATTTGTGTTAAATATATGTGCACCGCCATATATATATGGACCCACTTTATATTAGGTGACCTTAACTACTGTGTACTAACATTTTAATTAATAATTTGATACAATGCATTTGTTGTGTACATACATGTTTTTACATTGTACTTACATTTTTAAAAAATACCTGCATGTTTACGTCTGTAATTAATTTCTGGAGTTACATTTGTAATTACATTGTTGGCACTTTCCTTACACCTAACTTTACCCTTAAACTGACCCACACCACCACACCTGACCCTAACTTTACCCTTAAACTGACCCACACCACCACACCCGTCCCTAACTCTACCCTTAAACTGACCCACACCACCACACCCGTCCCTAACTCTACCCTTAAACTGACCCACACCACCACACCTGTCCCTAACTCTACCCTTAAACTGACCCACACCACCACACCTGACCCTAACTTTACCCTTAAACTGACCCACACCACCACACCTGACCCTCACTTTACCCTTAAACTGACCCACACCATCACACCTGACCCTAACTTTACCCTTAAACTGACCCACACCACCACACCTGACCCTAACTTTACCCTTAAACTGACCCACACCGCCACACCTGACCCTAACTTTACCCTTAAACTGACCCACACCACCACACCTGACCCTAACTTTACCCTTAAACTGACCCACACCACCACACCTGTCTCTAACTTTACCCTTAAACTGACCCACACCACCACACCTGACCCTAACTTTACCCTTAAACTGACCCACACCACCACACCTGACCCTAACTTTACCCTTAAACTGACCCACACCACCACACCTGACCCTAACTCTACCCTTAAACTGACCCACACCACCACACCTGTCCCTAACTCTACCCTTAAACTGACCCACACCACCACACCTGACCCTAACTTTACCCTTAAACTGACCCACACCACCACACCTGTCTCTAACTTTACCCTTAAACTGACCCACATCACCACACCTGACCCTAACTTTACCCTTAAACTGACCCACACCACCACACCTGACCCTAACTTTACCCTTAAACTGACCCACACCACCACACCTGACCCTAACTCTACCCTTAAACTGACCCACACCACCACACCTGACCCTAACTCTACCCTTAAACTGACCCACACCACCACACCTGACCCTAACTTTACCCTTAAACTGACCCACACCACCACACCTGACCCTAACTTTACCCTTAAACTGACCCACACCACCACACCTGTCCCTAACTTTACCCTTAAACTGACCCACACCACCACACCTGTCCCTAACTTTACCCTTAAACTGACCCACACCACCACACCTGACCCTAACTTTACCCTTAAACTGACCCACACCGCCACACCTGACCCTAACTTTACCCTTAAACTGACCCACATCACCACACCTGACCCTAACTTTACCCTTAAACTGACCCACACCACCACACCTGACCCTAACTTTACCCTTAAACTGACCCACACCACCACACCTGACCCTAACTTTACCCTTAAACTGACCCACATCACCACACCTGACCCTAACTTTACCCTTAAACTGACCCACACCACCACACCTGTCCCTAACTTTACCCTTAAACTGACCCACACCACCACACCTGACCCTAACTTTACCCTTAAACTGACCCACACCACCACACCTGACCCTAACTTTACCCTTAAACTGACCCACACAACCACACCTGACCCTAACTTTACCCTTAAACTGACCCACACCACCACACCTGACCCTAACTTTACCCTTAAACTGACCCACACCGCCACACCTGACCCTAACTTTACCCTTAAACTGACCCACACCACCACACCTGTCCCTAACTTTACCCTTAAACTAACCCACATCACCACACCTGACCCTAACTTTACCCTTAAACTGACCCACACCGCCACACCTGTCCCTTACTTTACCCTTAAACTGACCCACACCACCACACCCGTCCCTAACTTTACCCTTAAACTGACCCACACCACCACACTTGACCCTAACTTTACCCTTAAACTGACCCACACCACCACACCTGACCCTAACTTTACCCTTAAACTGACCCACACCACCACACCTGACCCTAACTTTACCCTTAAACTGACCCATACCACCACACCTGTCCCTAACTTTACCCTTAAACTGACCCACACCACCACACCTGACCCTAACTTTACCCTTAAACTGACCCACACCACACCACCACACCTGACCCTCACTTTACCCTTAAACTGACCCATACCACCACACCTGTCCCTAACTCTACCCTTAAACTGACCCACACCACCACACCTGACCCTAACTCTACCCTTAAACTGACCCACACCACCACACCTGTCCCTAACTCTACCCTTAAACTGACCCACACCACCACACCTGACCCTAACTTTACCCTTAAACTGACCCATACCACCACACCTGTCCCTAACTCTACCCTTAAACTGACCCACACCTCCACACCTGACCCTAACTTTACCCTTAAACTGACCCACACCACCACACCTGTCCCTAACTTTACCCTTAAACTGACCCACACCACCACACCTGACCCTAACTTTACCCTTAAACTGACCCACACCACCACACCTGACCCTCACTTTACCCTTAAACTGACCCACACCATCACACCTGACCCTAACTTTACCCTTAAACTGACCCACACCACCACACCTGACCCTAACTTTACCCTTAAACTGACCCACACCGCCACACCTGACCCTAACTTTACCCTTAAACTGACCCACACCACCACACCTGACCCTAACTTTACCCTTAAACTGACCCACACCACCACACCTGTCTCTAACTTTACCCTTAAACTGACCCACACCACCACACCTGACCCTAACTTTACCCTTAAACTGACCCACACCACCACACCTGACCCTAACTTTACCCTTAAACTGACCCACACCACCACACCTGACCCTAACTCTACCCTTAAACTGACCCACACCACCACACCTGTCCCTAACTCTACCCTTAAACTGACCCACACCACCACACCTGACCCTAACTTTACCCTTAAACTGACCCACACCACCACACCTGTCTCTAACTTTACCCTTAAACTGACCCACATCACCACACCTGACCCTAACTTTACCCTTAAACTGACCCACACCACCACACCTGACCCTAACTTTACCCTTAAACTGACCCACACCACCACACCTGACCCTAACTCTACCCTTAAACTGACCCACACCACCACACCTGACCCTAACTCTACCCTTAAACTGACCCACACCACCACACCTGACCCTAACTTTACCCTTAAACTGACCCACACCACCACACCTGACCCTAACTTTACCCTTAAACTGACCCACACCACCACACCTGTCCCTAACTTTACCCTTAAACTGACCCACACCACCACACCTGTCCCTAACTTTACCCTTAAACTGACCCACACCACCACACCTGACCCTAACTTTACCCTTAAACTGACCCACACCGCCACACCTGACCCTAACTTTACCCTTAAACTGACCCACATCACCACACCTGACCCTAACTTTACCCTTAAACTGACCCACACCACCACACCTGACCCTAACTTTACCCTTAAACTGACCCACACCACCACACCTGACCCTAACTTTACCCTTAAACTGACCCACATCACCACACCTGACCCTAACTTTACCCTTAAACTGACCCACACCACCACACCTGTCCCTAACTTTACCCTTAAACTGACCCACACCACCACACCTGACCCTAACTTTACCCTTAAACTGACCCACACCACCACACCTGACCCTAACTTTACCCTTAAACTGACCCACACAACCACACCTGACCCTAACTTTACCCTTAAACTGACCCACACCACCACACCTGACCCTAACTTTACCCTTAAACTGACCCACACCGCCACACCTGACCCTAACTTTACCCTTAAACTGACCCACACCACCACACCTGTCCCTAACTTTACCCTTAAACTAACCCACATCACCACACCTGACCCTAACTTTACCCTTAAACTGACCCACACCGCCACACCTGTCCCTTACTTTACCCTTAAACTGACCCACACCACCACACCCGTCCCTAACTTTACCCTTAAACTGACCCACACCACCACACTTGACCCTAACTTTACCCTTAAACTGACCCACACCACCACACCTGACCCTAACTTTACCCTTAAACTGACCCACACCACCACACCTGACCCTAACTTTACCCTTAAACTGACCCATACCACCACACCTGTCCCTAACTTTACCCTTAAACTGACCCACACCACCACACCTGACCCTAACTTTACCCTTAAACTGACCCACACCACACCACCACACCTGACCCTCACTTTACCCTTAAACTGACCCATACCACCACACCTGTCCCTAACTCTACCCTTAAACTGACCCACACCACCACACCTGACCCTAACTCTACCCTTAAACTGACCCACACCACCACACCTGTCCCTAACTCTACCCTTAAACTGACCCACACCACCACACCTGACCCTAACTTTACCCTTAAACTGACCCATACCACCACACCTGTCCCTAACTCTACCCTTAAACTGACCCACACCTCCACACCTGACCCTAACTTTACCCTTAAACTGACCCACACCACCACACCTGTCCCTAACTTTACCCTTAAACTGACCCACACCACCACACCTGACCCTAACTTTACCCGTATCTCACCTCAATATCAGCAAAGGTGCTTTGCATTACAATTTGAACACAGTAAGTACATTGTACTTATTTTTTGATGTAAGTACATAGTACTTAAGGCCACATTTAATCCTTGTCATGTATCCAAAAAAAAAATCAGTTATTCACATGGCCGAGTAAAAATGTTGCTTGTTCCGGAATTTGTGTGTGTGTGTGTGTGTGTGTGTGTGTGTGTAAATATAATTTATTCTAAAACAATATTCTTGTCAGTGTTCTGTCAGCTTTGACATGTACAAATCTGCATATTTGTGATGTTTAACCTGAAGGCTTTTTTTCCTAGCCTTATAAAGGGCATTTTTCCAATATATAAATTCCCAATCAATAAATTCATTTAGAGAAAAGGGCTGTTAAATCACTTACACCAACAAAAATACACCAATCAGAGTCTCATCTGAGCAGCGCTCGCATTAGGCAGAATGTGTGAGCAGAAACACTGAACGCTTCTCCAGAGAGGAATCGTTTTATTTTTAATATTTGCCGTGTGTGTAATAAGCAGAGTGTGCACACATTGTGTACCTGCCTATAGGCACATATCACTAACACACCCTTTAAATGACACAAAAAATACTACTTTAGAGCAGGTTTTTGTTGGTCAATGGCGCAGTCGTTTTTAGTTTCTCAAAATAGCAAAACGCCATTAATGCGTCTGAACACACCTGGTTATCAGACCAGCGCGCCCATGGGCGAACAGATGGTGCGAGTGCATTTAGTATTTAAACAATGTGGCGCTGGATGTGAAAATGAAAACTGCGTCAGGCTGAAACGAGCAAAAAACACTTGCCACATTCTGTTGTCACATTGCATCTATATGAGGCAAACAAAAAAAGGTCATATCATAAAGTATAGCCTACATATTTTCTATTTACTGTATGCATCTCTTCTGCAGTCATCAATTTGTGTATATGATTCTTTGTGGTGTGTTTGGACCTTGAATTGTTGTAAAGAAAATAGCGGCATAAATGTCCTCTAAAAAACCCTCCTGTGGTGTCCTACAGAAAAAGATAACGGCATGTGTGTTAGAAACAAGTAAATAATGTCCACGTTTTCATCTCGAAGTGAGCTATTCCTTGAAATGTTTTCTGTGTTTTATATCAGCAGCCTCAAACTCTCACTAATAGACTGTCACAGATGTGCCCTTGAAGGAGAACGGATAAAACACAACAAAATCGACGGTGGGATGCTGCAGGAGTAGCGGCTCCTTCCCGAGCTGTGTCACATTCTACACGCGTATTTCATTTCACTCTTCAGTGCTTCCCCTGTGGCAGGTTAGGAACGCAGAGTGACCTGCTAGCAAACTAGGTCAAAGGCGACGCGCGCACCCTTTTCACCCATGAAGAAAGAAGCTAATCAGATATTTCTCACCCTTGAGCGCCGGAGCTCTCGAGCAGTTTCACGTCAGGCATCGGGATGTGGCTTTTCCCCGTGAGCGGAGGGAAAGCTGATTAGTTGTTGGTAATGGACAGGAAAGGTGTTAGCGACACAGCTCGACCCTGCTTGGTATCCACACACGGACTGAACCGTCCTGCAAATAAGCACTTTGTAAATTGTTTATCTGTCTGTGGTTGAAAGACGAAGTTTTAATGGTTGTTTTCGCTCGGCCTCTGTTAATTTATACACACACTTTGGAAATGCACTTTGTGTTCGGAATAGCATACTAGATATGTGTATTAGTCCTGAGGTGAATGTGTGCCTAGTATGCAGATTTTCTGAAGAAAACTCTAGATTTGCCAAAATGTGAAGCATACAGCCAGTCCACATTACGTGCAATAATATATCCCACAATGCACTTGACTTGTCCCCTGATGACTTGATTGTGATCCATTTTACAAACCGGATTATTTAATCTAGCCAAAAACATTTGTTTGTTGATTTGTTTCTTATAATTAAATAATAATAATATTTTTTTTTATTTAAATAGATTCATAAAATTGTAATTGTATTACTATTTTTATGTAAATATAAATAAATAATACTTATATACAGTATACTGATCAGACACAACATTATGAACCAATATTGCGTTGGTCCCCCTTTTGCTGCTAAAACAGCTCTGACCCGTCGAGGCACTCCACTAGACCCCTGAAGGTTTGCTGTGGTATCTGGCACCAACATGTTAGCAGCAGACCCTTTAAGTCCTGGAAGCTGGAGGTGAGGCCTCCATGGATCAGAATTGTTTGTTCAGCACACCCCACAGATGCTCGACTGGATTGAGGTCTGGGGAATTTGGAGGCCAAGTCGACACCTCAAGCTCGTTGTTGTGTTCCTCAAAAATAATGGTAGAGCGCATTATCCTGCTGAAAGAGCCACAGCCACCAGGGAATACCGTTTCCATGAAAGGGTGTAGACGGTCTGCAACAATGCTTAGGTAGGTGGTACGTGTCAAAGTAACATCCACATGGATGGAGGACCCAAGGTTTCCCAGCAGAACATTGCCTAAAGCAACACACAATATTTATTATTGCATCCAGCAATATTCATCACTGTGTAATGCATACACGGCCCCATATGCATTTGTGTGTTGTTGTTGTTGTTTATTTGCTTACATCCGCCAAAGTTTGCTGAATTTAATGGCGAGTCCTCCCCCCTGCCGGAGCGTCTTACTCGTGTTTACTGTGCTGATGTAACGCGCTCAGATGAGCCATATATCACTGGCTTTCGTGGCAGCCGCTCATTAGTAGTTAAAATAAGCAATTATAACATGCATGTCAAGAAAATTTATGTTTAATGTGATTTACCCTCTGAGGGTGTCCGTCCATTAAGAAACTGAGCATGCATCATCTCACAAACCCCTGCAAGAATCAAACGGCTTGATTTGAGGAGTCGTGGCTCCTTGGTATGCAGATAAAACACCGTGAGATGAAACAGACGTCCCCGGAGAACCTGAGCGTGAAGAAGTGGGAGACCGGCGTGTGGTTTATATTCCACTTGCACTGCAGCTTTTAGAAACAACACTTTTTAAATAAGTGTTCTATTTTGAAGCAGCATGATGTCACAAAGAAACACTTTATATCCTGGTGCTTTAAACATTCCAAAACATTGATCTAAAGAAGTTGCAATAATCAAATATCAAGAATGTATTAATCTGGGGCGTTAGAGCTAGTTGTCGCACTTTTTAATCCACTGAATATTTTTTATTTCTATATAGGGTAACACTTTATTTTAAGGTTCCATTATTAACTATTAACTAGTTGCTTATTAGCATGCATATTACTAGGATATTGTCTGTTTATTAGTACTTATAAAGAACATATTAATGCCTTATTCCTTATCCTACATCCCTTAATCCTACCCAATACCTAAACTTAAATACTAAAAAAACTACCTTACTAACTATTAATAAGCAGTAAATTAGGAGTTTATTGAGGCAAAAGTCGTAGTTAATAGTGAATATGTGTTCCTCATACTAAAGTGTTACCCTATATAGACTAAAACAAGTTCAAATACAAAAAAGTAAGCTTCTTGAAAATGTTCATATTTTGAAAATGTTAGTTGTAGGAAAGAAATGTACGTGTAAATGGTGCATAAAACACTTGAACGTTTGTGTTCTAATTTAGGCAAACTGATAACATTTCATTTTGATGCTCTATGTACCATAATAATATTTTACAAGTTGATTTACCCCTTTTTTTAACTGTTCAACTTGTTGGGTAATTTTTGAAAGTTGGTAATCGCCAATGCTCGTCACTGTCACTTTTTAGCCAGACGTCCAATCACAGTGGAGGAGGGGCGGGACAAATACCACACCGACCAACCATCCTACTAGTACAACAATGGAGAAGTTAATATTGCTGGTTACTGCATTTTTATATTCAGTAATATTCTTCAAAATGAGATACTAGTAACATTACTGCCATGGAAATTCTGTATCATAGCAACCAAATTATCTCAGCTGGAAAAACATGCTTGCAAAGCGCTCTCAAGTGCCACCAGCTGGCCGTTTTCAGAATTTTACGTGGCTAAAAATGCTTTAGTGAACACCAAGCGGAAACCTCCCCCAGTTTCAAAGGGAAGCTACTTAAACTGTAATTCCTCGAATGTCCACTAGGGCCAGGCTCCAGAAGGGAGCAGAATCTCATTGAGCACCATGTTAAAATGCCCAACGTTACAGCAGAAAAAAACATGTCTATAGCCAGGTACAAATTGTGGTTTTGGTCTATACGGCTAATTTTGCCCTTCATGACAACTGTGAGGAGGGTGAATTTTTTTTAGAACTCATTCGTTTACATTATATAAAGCCTTAAAGTTTGGCATAATTAAGAGTGTCAGTACTTGAGTGACAGGTGGAAAGCCATTTATCTGCTGTCTGTTGTTCAATGCAGCTGTCTGTCTAAGCTCCGCCTACATCCCGCCTCTTTGCCCATTTTCTATTGGCATTATCCGGGAGGGACACGGGATGCTGCGCTGCAAGATGGCAACGGCCAGCTCGTCTCTACTTTACACTTCAGAATGGCTTATCAGAATCCTATGGGTGACATCACGGACACCACGTCCATATTTTTTTACAGTCTATGGTGAACACACCAAATAACATTTATTGCTATATGGCCATTAATGGAATATACCAACGCTATACGTTTTTTTATGAGGTGGCTAATTTGTATGACCTAACTCGTATGAATTTGTACGTTTTGTGTAGACCCCAGTGACGGGTATGTTTAGGGGCGGGGTTTGAGGTAGGTCATTCGTACAAATTCATGCAAATTTGGAAACTCGTCAAATACGTGCGGTTTAGCAAACCTCGTAAAATATGTACGAACTGCTGTGAGATCGGGTTGAATATACTGGAGCCAAACCTGAGTCCAGAAGATTCCACAGCGTTCCCTTACACATCATTTGCATAGTTTAAACTCATGGGTGGGGATTATGCTAATTATGAATGAGCCAAATGTTTGGAATTCACTAATATATCCACACTTAACGACCGAATCCTTGGTATCCAAAGTGTTTGTGAATCCAGAGGAGATTTTTCGCTAAGCTCCATTTTACATGCAAATTAATTTCCACATATATTTATGAAGGTTTCATCAATAAGGCCTAGGGCTGTTCGATATTGAAGAAAAATGTTATATGCAATACCTTGTTAAATAACGCAATATTCTATATGCGTTGTAGAGTTGCTTTATTTTTTTCTTAAAATAAAGCAAATCTACATAATCTTGTTTTCTGTTTGAATGAAGATCATTTTTCTCACCACATTGGCAGATCATTTTGCCTGTTTTTTGAGCAAAAACTCACTTCATTTTGATTTTATTTTTAAGAAAACAAGGATAAATATCTTATGTCATTTTACTTATCTAGTAAATGCATCTTGATTTAAGAACTTTTTAGATATTTAGACTAGAAATAAGACAAAATGACTAAGTAAGATGAGCATTTTTTTGCAGTGCAACCAGGGGTGGACGACCTAAAGCGTACACTTTTCACAATGTTGAAGTAGCCTTTTAAAATCATTCAGATATTGCATGCTTTTGCGATATGTATATTGCGATATGCTCTTTTGCGATATGTATATTGCGATATGCTCTTTAGCGATATGTATATTGCGATATGCTCTTTAGCGATATGTATATTGCGATATGCTCTTTAGCGATATGTATATTGCGATATGCTCTTTTGCGATATGTATATTGCGATATGCTCTTTAGCGATATGTATATTGCGATATGCTCTTTTGCGATATGTATATTGCGATATGCTCTTTTGCGATATGTATATTGCGATATGCTCTTTTGCGATATGTATATTGCGATATGCTCTTTTGCGATATGTATATTGCGATATGCTCTTTAGCGATATGTATATTGCGATATGCTCTTTAGCGATATGTATATTGCGATATGCTCTTTTGCGATATGTATATTGCGATATGCTCTTTTGCGATATGTATATTGCGATATGCTCTTTTGCGATATGTATATTGCGATATGGTCTTTAGCGATATGTATATTGCGATATGCTCTTTAGCGATATGTATATTGCGATATGCTCTTTAGCGATATGTATATTGCGATATGCTCTTTTGCGATATGTATATTGCGATATGCTCTTTTGCGATACGTATATTGCGATTTGCACTTTTGCGATACGTATATTGCGATTTGCACTTTTGCGATATGTATATTGCGATATGCTCTTTAGCGATATGTATATTGCGATATGCTCTTTTGCGATATGTATATTGCGATATGCTCTTTTGCGATACGTATATTGCGATTTGCACTTTTGCGATACGTATATTGCGATTTGCACTTTTGCGATATGTATATTGCGATATGCTCTTTTGCGATATGTATATTCTGATATGCGATATGCACTTTTGCGATATTTCGATAATTATGAAATATTGTGCAGCCCTAATAAGGCCCATTGTTTTAGACAGTCTATGATAATAATCGATTATGATGGAATCTTTACGTCCATGTCTATCAAAATTACGGACAAGTGACTTTGTGACAACTAGCCCCGCTGTCCCCTATACAGCAAAAAGAAAAGGATCTTTTCTAAATCTGAAGTGCCACACAGACCGTCTGACGAATGTCTCTCCAATGATCCTTTGTGCAGCCGTTTGGTTTAAAAATAGGATGACGCAAGTGAGCAGCAGATGCAGAAGAGGATGACTTAATGCCACACGTTTGATCAAGACGCTTTCAGAAGACATGCCGTCTCAGGCGTCCGTATAAACCCAGGACGCAAACTACCACCCACAGATCAGGCCCGACTCGAGAGCTTATGATAATCTCAACTAGTTCTGAATTATGAATGCTGCAGAAAAAGGAATTTGTGTGTAGAGTTTCAGGCCATATATTCAGGCAGGAATATTTCCACCAGCTGAAGGACAAAACGGGTTAAACGTCCGCTGAGGTCCCTGCGAGACGAACGCACACCTAGACGTATTGAGTCACAAACCAATTCCCCGTGATTATTATTTATTTGTTGCATACGCACTGCAAAGCACAGGGAATTAAGCGAGAGAAAGCTGTAAAATGTCTCTGTGATTCTTACATTTCGCCGTAATGATGTCACAGGAGCAGGAAAACATTGCATTTCTCATATAAGCATTTCTTTATGCGTGTTTTGTTCCAAGCAAAGCTCCGTATGAAATGCGTGATGCGTTTGTCTCGCTCTTTATATATTATGCATGCCCAGCCGTCGCAGGGATGTTTCTTGACGCGCGTGCCCACCTTGTTAGAAAATGTAGCTTTGAGTTAATCTGATGGCTGCTGATGTGTTTCTGATGTCTCTGCGTGCATTGTGCTTCAGCCGTCTTTCAGAAGATAGTCTGTCATCATGACATTTTTCTTTAATTGTTTTGCATTGTTAAACAGAATAATTCTCCGCCGCTGAAGGCTGCATTGTGGCCCGTCTGTCAGGTGTGTTTACCTGAGATAAAGGCTCGGATCAAAGGGAGATGTGCAGGGGCTGACGTGCTGACAGTATGTTGCTCGGGGAGTTTGCTCAGTAGTTTCTATGTAAATTTAAATTAATAATCAGCGCAGATTGGATGTAGCCACTCATCAGATAGCGCAGCATTAGTCATTGAGTCGCAGAGCCCTGGCACCTTTCAGACGCGCGGGGGTTTGGACGTATCGTCGCATTTAACAAGTTCAGTCTTCACAGGAGCATGAGACAGCTGCAGTGACATGCAGTTAATGCTGTGTCTGCTCCTCTGTGCTTCAGTGCGGCTCTTACTGTCTAACACCTCCGGGTTTTTCTGTGAGATCTCCATAATGCGCTGTATCTCCAGAAACCAGCCCGTGGCATTACTTTTTGGACATGGCACTGTGGTGGTAATACCATGGTGTTTGTGAAGTAGGCCTACCTCAGTGCCTCATATAAACATCTCGAATGTAATGGTAATCACTCAGTGCCACGTGTGGTGTAAATTGGGACACACTCGACTGAATTTGTTTCTTTCTTCCGGAAGCCGTTTGAAGTGAAGGATTCTTGACGTTTTTGAATTGTGCCAACATGTGTTTTATTTGTACTTAATATTTGTTTATTTTATATATTGTACTTAGTATTATTATTATATTCATCTGTTGTTGTTTTAATTGTTTTTAATGATTTATACATTTATTTTATTATTCATCTGATTTCTGATTTTACTTTTTATTTCCTTACATTTATTTGTTTTTTTAATGTTTTTTGTTTCATTTGTTTTAAATATTATTTTTATTTATTTAATGTTTTTTTATTTATTTATTATTAATATCAAAAACAATTTAAATGTCTTTTGTTTTATTTATACATTTATTGTGTTCATTATTATTTCATTTAATCATCTCTTGTTTTTTAAAATATAATTTTTATATTATTATTATTATTATTATTATTATTATTATTATTATTATTATTATTATTATTATTATTATTATTATATTCATCTATTTTTATTTGCTTACATTTTTCTCTTTTTTCTCTTTTGTTATATTTGGTTTTTAATAGTGATATTTTTATGTATTATTATTAGTAGTAGTAGTAGTATTTTATGTATTCATCTGTTGTTTTTATTTAAATTATTTGTTTACATGTATTTGTTGATTTGTTTATTTTCTTTATTCTATATTTATATTAGTTTTTTATTATTTAAGATTTTTATTATTATTATTATTATTATTATTATTATTATTATTATTATTATTATTATATTCATCTGATTTCTGATTTTACTTTTTATTTGCTTACATTTATTTGTTTTTTAATGTTTTTGTTTCATTTGTTTTAAATATTATTTTTATTTATTTAATGTTTTTTTATTTATTTATTATTAATATCAAAAACAATTTAAATGCCTTTTGTTTTATTTATACATTTATTGTGTTCATTATTATTTCATTTAATAATTTCTTGTTTTTTTAAATAATTTTTTGTGTTGGTTTGTTTGTTGTTATTTTCATTATTCTATATTTTTAACATTCTGTCAATTTTTTTACATTATTAGTATTTCATCATTTATATTTATTTTTATTCATTTTCATTTTGTAAAATAACAATATTTGTTTTATGCATTATTATTAATATTAATATTAGTATTAATATTGATGTTAATATTAATATTAATATTAATTAATATTGATATTGATATTGATATTAATGAATATGTTGTAGTGGAGGAAGAACTGTGCAGCATGCATGTGAACGCTTCAATACCGTAAAACGAAATAACAAAAAACATCCCAAGTTGCTCCTCATGTGCATGACATGAATGTTGAAACTGTAAGAATCCTGTTTTATTTGCATTTAGAGTGCTGCTGATTGCATCAAGTGGCTTGTCAGAATCAATATGAAAAGATGGAGATGCAGTCATTGAGGGAAGTCTCTGAAGAGCTCATCACTCGTTCTCTTTGACCAATTATTGGACACAGAAACCTTTCTGAACACGTGCTATTGGCCGAAGCCATCTCCAGCCCGCCTAATCAATGCACGACCGTGAGCTGTATACACACACATTGCTAATCATTGTGTAGAACAATGAATGAATTGGCTCGCATGCAGGGAAAAAAAAGGCCAATGTGAAAACAGATGCGCTCACACATCCACAATCTGCTTGTTTTATAAATGCACATTCACAACCCCTGGCTCACATTTTAACAACAACATAAACATGTCAGCAAGAAACAGCTTGCCACCCATTTTAATGGCATAATCAGATGCATTGCTGAATAAAAACGTATATTCAATGAGAAAGAAAATGCTTTATTGGTCAGGAAGTGGCTGAGAATGACTAACTTACAGTGTTTTGATTTCATGTTGACTTCAGTTTTCATAAATGGATCGATCTTTTGTTGTTTTCATCTCTTGAAGTCAACTCTTCTTTGACTGTGTGAAATGGTTTAATAGTCCCTCAGCAGCTGTTGTGAGAGAAATGAGGGGAACGTTCGGTTGTCACTGCATTACTGCGTCCTCAGATAAGTCTGAATATGTAAAAGTGATATTAAATGTTACGAGAAGGTTTTATCACATCCCAGGCCACGTGTATGATGAATTAGCCTCATTAGCTCTGCTCTCCTGGCCTCATTTAGACTTCTTGGTGTTTCTGGAACTGGGAAGGAAATAGTAAAACCAGAGTGGAGATGAGCGTGGCCTTCATATCTGTCAGGACGTTACGGGTTCCTATCAATCAAATGGCTCGCTGGCATCCTTCGTTCATTACCTTCTCCATAATAAACTTTAAGAGGTTCTCAGGAAGAAGTCTATTCATTTGAAGACCCCTTCAGTTCGATTGGTGTTCATTGCTCAGATTTGTTTTTCATTGTTGGTATGTCAGATGTTTCTTCTAAAGCAGAGAGATAAAACTAAATTGAAGCATGCAGAATGAGAAAATGAACATGCAGTGAGCATTTAGATCTAAGATGAATGTGGAGAGCAGCTCAGGTGATTTGATGAGAGATGATTGAGTTCATATTGAGATGTCTAACTTTTGATTGCAAAGTCTAAATCTTGGAAGAAACGAGTCAAAGTCCAATCACACTAGAGGTCCATCATAATTCCGTCATTAAAAAATCTGTCATAGTCTATTGAGTTTTCTGACTTTTGATTGCAGACAGTTTGGGAAAGTCTAAAAGAGTGACATGTGTGAGATTCTTTTTCCTCTGTATCAACCTGTGAGAGCAGCAAAATCTTGTTCTCTGTGTAGGATGTGTTCACACTTGGCAGGTTTGGTTGGATTAAAACAAACCCTGGTGTAATTGCTCTGTTAGTGTGATTCATTTGAATAAGTGTGAACGCTGCCGCCTGAACCCTGGTGAGCACCACACAAGCAGACTGAGACTGCTGAAAGATGGGTCTTGGTCTGCAAAGACGTATAAACCAAAAACGGGACATGATATCGCAAGATGTGACCCTAAAAAGGACAAAATACTACAAGCATACCTGTTTTTCTCATCATGGTTATGATGGTGCCCATCGCAGCTCAGTATAGTAATCGACTGATATTGTTTTTTTTGATGGCCGATGTCAATATCTTAGCAGGTGACTGATGGCCATTATACATATTGCCAAACGTTTTGGGACCTTTACATGCACATGAACTTTAAAGGGGGGGTGAAATGCCGTTTCATGCATACTGAGATTTTACACTAAAGACTTGGATTCCCATCCTAAACATAGACAAAGTTTCAAAAACTAATGTTGGACGTTTGATGGAGTATTTCTGTGTCAAAAATACTCCTTCCGGTTTCTCACAAGTTTCAGAGAGTTTTTTTTGAGTATCGGTCGGCTTGACGTCGATAGAGCGGAAGGTCCTTGTATGGGCCGTACGGGTTCTTCTCCCGGTAGGGTGCGCGCGCGTGACTAGAGCGAGAGAGGAAATGCACGCCCATAAACACTGCTCTCAGCTGCAGATCCAGTCGTCCATGAACACTTATGACGCGCCGCGCTCCACTTTATTCCTATGGGTGATGTCAAACGACTTTAACGCGGCCACATAGCATTCCGGGAATGCAGCGCTGCATTTGAACCGATTTCAACGCAGAAATGACGGGAAGCTTCACAACATCACGCTTTAATCGTGTTGCAAAAGTGCATCTCCACAGTCACTGCTGTCACAGGACTTCACGAAATCAACAGTTACCAAAGAAGTGTGTTTTGACGGAGCGGTCCTAACGATAAAGGTTCATGGTCATGCTTTGGAAACAGGCGGTGAGTAAAACTGCTTCGAATGTCTATGTTGTCGCGTAAGTAAACATCAGTAAACAACACAATCGTGTATAACGTTAGTTCATTTATCAATGGAGCATGCGATCTATGGTGTGTGTTTAAATACATTTGTTTAGCTGACCACTATAGGTGTCAGTTTGTTTATTGTAAAACCACCCAAACATAAACCAAGCGTTCTCACAAAGCGTGCTTCGTCATTCAAATGCGCTAACGGTTACTCCATTGCTGTTCTCTGTATAACGTTACACTAGTCTGACGTGCAAAACCGTTTTGCTTGCTACTTCTAAGGTTTAGTCGCATACAATAGTCCATAAACTGAATCATGTCCTCATAAACTGCGAGTAAAGACACACAAATGTTGACAGGCCACAAAATACAGTCCATACCACAGAGACGGACGTCCTGATGCTGCTGTTTCTCCTGTTCAATTTATTTCATCCTCCGGATCTGATTCTGGATCATATCTGTATTAGCTGAATCTGATTGATAGCTATGGTTTATTTAGGGTAGCGTTTTCTTCTCCACGCTTGAGGACGTCACCGATTTGTGTGCACTCGTCATTCTTTAGCTCCGCCCACTCGATACGCCTCCAGGCGCTTGTTTTTTTTTGTGGAAAGACTCGGTACAGCCTATATTTCTTTTATAAATATAATAAAACTAAAGACTTTTCGGAGATATGAAGGATGCAATACTACTTTATAGGTACTCAAGATTGACATGAGATTGACCGAAACTGAGTGTTTCACCCCCCCTTTAATGACCTCCCATTCTTAACCCATAGGGTTTAATAAGGAGTTGGCCCACGCTTTGCAGCTGTAATCCTTCAACTCTTCTGGAAAGGCTTTTCACAAGGTTTAGGAGTGTGTTTTTGGGGTTTTTTGACCATTCTTCTAGAAGCGAGGCAAATACTCTTCCATCAAATTGCCAGACAGAGAAGCGTGATTGGTCACTCCAGAGAACACGTCTCCTCTGCTCTAGAGTCCAGTGGTGGCTGCTTTACTCCACTTTATCCCACGCTTTGCATTGCACTTGGTGATGTAAGGCTTGGATGAGCTGCTACACACTGTTTTTTGAGCTCATCTGAAGGACACATGCAGTTTAGAGGTCAGCTGACTTTGCAGAAAGTTGGTAACTTCTATGCACTGTGATCCTCAACATGTGCTGACCCCGCTTTGTGATTTTTCATGGCCTACCACTTTGTGGCTTGTGAGTTACTGTTATTTTAATTGCTTCCACTTTGTTATAATCCCACTAACAACTGATCCTAGATTATTTAGTAGTGAGGAAATTGCACAGGTGTCAACCTATCACGGTACCACGCTTGAGTTCACTGAGCTCATTGAGAGCGGCCCATTCCTTCACTAATGTGTGTAAAAAAATGTATACACCTGTGGTCATGGAAGTGACTGGAACATCTGAATTCAATGATTTGGAGGGGTGTCCCAATACTTTTGGCAATAGTGTATATGTATTTAACTTCTACAGTGAAGAATATACAGTGTATACAGTTTTTACGCCATTTCTGTTCCTGAAAACTGTTTAACCTACCCCAAAAGCACTGTTTGTATCTTTGTTCTGTTGAATGTTGGCCTGCTGAATGTTAAATGGATCCAACCCACGTTCATTAGAAATTATTTGATGATGCAGAATTAAACTTGCTAGTAACTTAATGCATTTTTTTTTTAACTTTGCTGATTTAAAGCTTGATCAAAACACTAACTATTTCAATGACAAAAGAGAGCAAGTGGCAAAATTTGGTATTGGCCAATCATTGTTCGTTAAAATCCATATCGTATCAGTGCATCCCTAGTTTTTACACTTCATTAATACTTCTATTTCCTCTTTTTTAATCTTCTTTTCCCCTGTTTTGGCATCAAATATACTTAGATAACATCTGGAAATATGAAAAACTGTTGTGCAATATTGTGGTTAAAAAAAAACAGTTATTGGGCTTTTATGTCAAAGAAGACACTCAGGAAAAAGGCTGCATTTATTTGATCAAAAATACAGTAAAACAGCAATATTGTGAAATATTATTACAATTTAAAATAAGTTTTTTCTGCGTGACTATATAGTAAAGTGTATTTTATTTCTGTGATCAAAGCTGAATTTTCAGCATCATTACTGCAGTCTTCCGTGTCACATGATCCTTCAGAAATCATAATAATATGCTCATTAGCGGCTCAATTTTTTTATTTTTTTATTTAAAAACATATGCGATATTGTCAAATCATTAGTGATCTTCTTTCAAGTGTTAAGGCAATGTGAGCGGCTTTCTGTAGACCAGGTTTGTTTGAAGTCAGCTAGTCGACCGTTACTACCTCCCTTCGCATTTTGATTTGAGCGTGACTGAACCGAAAGCCTCCATACTGCGACAGAATCTTCTCCACCGCCAGCGGCCGCAGGATGGGCGGCAGGGCCACTGTATTGATCAGCGGTTGTCTCCAATTCTCTTTGACTTACTGAATACACAGAAAAGAATAGAACCGCTTGTGGGCCAGAAGGACGTGTTTTAGGAAAAATGACAAAATCACAACTGCGACAAGCCATCACAGGGCCCAGAGCTTTCACTGTTTGTGAAAACGTATGGCCTGCTCAGATATGGAAATAAAATGCTTTTTTTCTACAGTATGACAGTCTCAGAATGATGTATTAGAGAGAAAATGATTGCAGCAATTCAGCTCGGGCATCAACTCTGTCCTATTGACTGTTCCTGTGCTTTACACACTAGACTAACACACTATATAGAGCTTCAGGAGCTGATTATACGAGCCAGGACAGGGACAATTATGTCACGACGTATATATTATTCAATACACACTCTGGGAATAACTATTACCATAAAAGTAATAGGGAGTGTTATTGCATTCCTGTGGGAATGCAAACAAGGCTATGGTTATGTGCGGTTTGTAACATAAAACTAGAGGAGTAATGTACAATATTCACAAACACATACACCGCTTTCTCTTTAAATTTGTAAAGAAATGGCGCTCACACATATATAAATTATAATGCACTATAAAAATGCTTGGTTTTATATAAATCAGGTTGCCTGAATGAGTGTTTCATATGGAGAAAAATGGGTCAGCTTTGGGGAAAGGGCTTTTTTTCTGTAGGTAAAAGCATTTTAAACAGTCTTCAATTTCTTATGAACTTGAATAGTAACCGTAAAGCTGGATGGGCTTTGAAAAACATCTTCAAGTGCTCCAATTTCAGAGCACTAATGTGAGGGGATGAACAATTGTGGTGATGTATATTTGAATACACACACATACATGTATTTACATATTCACATATTTAATACATAATAAGTATACGCCGTACACACACATACTATATTACACAACACAAACTTTTATTTAAATTCAATTAATCGCAATTAATCGTTTGGCGGCACTGAAAATAACATTTGTCTTCATATGGCCAGATTTAATAAACAGAGCAAATTAGCGTGAGAGTGCTATTGATCGTTCACAAAGACTTTAGTTACTGTTGCTATGTCCGACAAGCCGCGCTTTTACACCACACACACACTATGTTGTCAAAAGTACCGACCGTGATATCAAATTACGGTACTGACATTTTATGTGATGCATTGAGAGCTGTTGAGCGGAATCACAAAGAGGATACTAACGGTGCACTGACAGACAGGACAGAGCAGGTTACTTTTATTTTGAAACAAAGTGTCAACTCGACGATTAAAATTTGTAATCGTTTAAAGAAATGTAAACAATAAATACTGTTTTGTGGCTCTTTAATGCGTGGTGACAGGTCGCCTCAGCTAAAGCTGCTCGAGAACCGATCATCTCTTCCTTTTAGTTAATTTATAGTATCAAATAAACATGAATGAGCTTCAGAAGGAGTGTTGTTTCAACCGAAAGACGTCAGTACACACCGACATCCACCGACGTTAATCTACAAACTCATTAACAGGCAGGTTTAAGACTTTTTTGGGTGTTAAATAATGGTGCAAATGCCAGAACAACTAGCACAAACCTTAGTAAATCGCTTGCATGATTCATTTAAAAGTTCTCCTCCAATACATGTTTTGCATCTGAAAGTGAAACTCCTAGGCCCTTAGTCTTCATCAAAATCTCTGAAACAACTTTCTTTTCCTTTCAGCTGACGTCATCAGTCCCATTTTACTGTTACATTGAGACTGTTCTTACCATCAATTAAAAAAGTACTGCCTTCTATTTTTTTTCTTGTATAATAGGACGTTTTACTCAGATTAATGTTACATTATGGAAATAAATGGGTTGGTTAATGTTTACTTTTAAACATATGGGTTTAAGCATCAAGTATATACAGATAAAGTATAACTTTATCATGTAAAAGTCATTTTACTTTTCATCTTCTTCCTTTTTTTTGTTGCATAACTTGGATAACTACATTTATTATATAATGATTTTTTTCAGTAAAATTCAGTAAAACTGAATAACTTTCAAAGCAGCTGGAAAATGAAAACTTTGTGTTGAAAAGTTGATTTGTGCTGTACTGTATGCAATGCTGAGGTTAAAAAGAATATATAGCAATGTTTACAAAGTACTTTTAAATCAAAAGTTGATAAAATATGTTTTAATGTCATCATTATCCATTTATTTGATTAAAAGCAGTAAAAAATAATGTGAAATTTTACAATTTAATGTATTACAAATATTACACAGTAATATTAATAATATAGTAAATAAAGTAAATAATGTAAATTTTCTGTTGTAATGTATAGTAAAATGTAATTTATTCCTGTGATCAAAGCTGAATTTTCAGTGTCACTGGTGAATTTGAAAAAAATCCCACTGTTTTTGTGGAAATTGCTGGATTATTTGATGAATAGAAAGTTCAATAGAACAGTATTTATTTGAAATGGATATCTTTTAAACATTATAAATGTCTTTAATGTCACTTTTGATCAATTTAATGTGTTCTAGCTGAATAAAAGTATGAATTTCTTTCCAATAAAATAAATAAATCGTACTGACCCTAAACTTTTGCCCAGTGTATGTAAACTCTGTGTTTTGTGTCTGTAGAGAGCTGTGATTCTCCGCTGGTGTCCGGTTTGCCTCAGTCGGCCTTCACGAGTTCATCAGAGCTGTCGAGCAGTCATGGGCCGGGCTACGCCAAACTCAACCGCAGAGATGGTAATGAAACACCTTTAATCATTATTCACAGCTAAAGAGACGGTACTGCTTCATCATTTGCACCATTGTGCGATATTTTATGATTATCAGTTTTGTAAAACTCGCCACGATAGGGTGAGGCAGTTGTTGATGGTTGCCAGGGTGTTGCTATGTGGCTGTTAGGGAGTTCTGATTGGTTCCTAACCAGCTGATATGTGGTTGCCAGCGTGTTCTGCTTTTTCTGCTTTTTAAATTGTGGTGGCACATTCAGTTTGGGGAACTTCCACTCAAAAAGACTGAAATGAATAATTTCAAATGATAAGGGTGTGCTACAAATAATCCTTATCCGTCAGTTTGACTGAGTCAGCTGTCACTTTTCCTTCATGTTTCATTTTCAGACAGCAGAAGAATAATGTAATGCTTGGCATTTTTAATGTGACGTGGTATCCCAAGATTGTCTGTGGCAAGAGCTCTTTACAGCCGCTGCGTTCTTTTCCTCCTAATTCTTTTCTTTTTTCTTCTCATTCCACTGTAACAATATGAAAAAAGACAACATATAATGCTCACTTGTTGTCTTGATTTAATTTAGGATATATCCCATGAATAATTTACTGGAATGCAATCTCTCCTTTTTCTCTCCAAATCCGCACGTCTCTTTCCAGGTTTGTTTTCACACGGATGCTTTAAAATGTAATTGTCTTCCCTTTTCACTTCTAATCCCTATTAGTAGTGTTTACTGGCAAAGCAGGTAAATACAATTTATTATCTCTCAAAATGTTACATAATACAGACATATACTGCCTGGATTTAAATAGGCAAACCTTCAAGAGTCTATGGTTGCAGTATAATTATTGCAGTGATTATTATGTTTCTAGCATGTTATATGTTTGGTAAAGTTCTTCTAACCCGAATTGATGCAGTGTAGCTTTTCATTTCTTAATCAACCATGTAGGACACATTATGGCACACGATCTTGACCAAAAATTGGTGCACTTCTTGATGGAAATAACATAACATTTATTTCCATCAAGAGTGAATAGTGAGGAACTGACCGCGCCTCCAAATGAGTCCAAATGAGTCCAAATGAGGGGCGTAGACAAAACATTTCAGATAGAAGAGCACTTCAAAAGAGTCTGCACACTCTGCCAAGAAAAAATCATTGGATGCGAGATAAAATCAATGCTTTTACTAAGAGAAAAAAAAGGTAAATGTTTTGTGTGACCTTTTTCAATGCCAAGTTTACAATAGGCTTATTCGACTTGATGCAGCGATGCGCAGACCGATTGGCAGCTGACTTCAAGCAGTGCATTCTGGTTTGAAATTTTGTCCGACAGTGGGTACGTACAGTGTGTGTGGAATGTATTCAGACCCACTTAAATTTTTCAGTCTTCGTTATATTGCAGCCATTTGCTAAAATCATTGAAGTTCTTATTTTCTCTCATTAATGTACACACAGCACCCCATATTGGCATATAAACTAAATTTTCCACATTTTTGCAGATTTATTAAAAAAGAAAAACTGAAATATCACATGGTCCTAAGTATTCAGACCCTTTGCTGTGGCACTCATATATTTAACTCAGGTGCTGTCCATTTCTTCTGATGATCCTTGAGATGGTTCTACACCTTCATTTGAGTCCAGCTGTGTTTGATTATATGGATTGGACTTGATTAGGAAAGCCACACACCTGTCTATATAAGACCTTACAGCTCACAGTGCATGTCAGCGCAAATGAGAATCATGAGGTCAAAGGAACTGCCTGAAGAGTTCAGAGGCAAAAATGTGGCAAGGCAAAGATCTGGCCAAGGTTACAAAAAATACTGCTGCACTTAAGGTTCCTAAGAGCACAGTGGCCTCCATAATCCTAAATAGAAGACGTTTGGGATGACCAGAACACTTGCTAGAGCTGGCCGTCAGGGCAAACTGAGCTATCGGGGATAAGAGCTTTGGTGAGAGAGGTAAAGAAGAACCCAAAGATCACTGTGGCTAAGCTCAAGAGATGCAGTCGGAAGAAGGGAGAAAGTTGTAGAATGTCAACCATCACTGCAGCCCTCCACCTGTCGGGGCTTTATGGAAGAGTGGCCCGACGGAAGCCTCTCCTCAGTGCAAGACAGATGAAAGTGTGCTAAAAAACACCTGAAGGACTTCAAGATGGTGAGAAATAAGATTCTCTGGTCTGATAAGAACTTTTTGGCCTTAATTCTAAGCGGTATGTGTGGAGAAAAACATCTCCTGTCCAATACAGTCCCAACAGTGAAGCATGGTGGTGGCAGCATCATGCTGTGGGGGTGTTTTTCAGCTGCAGGGACAGGACGACTGGTTGCAATCGAGGGAAAGATGAATGCAGCCAAGTACAGGGATATCCTGGACGAAAACCTTCTCCAGAGTGCTCAAGACCTCAGACTGGGCCGAAGGTTCACCTTCCAACAAGACGATGACCCTAAGCACACCGCTAAAATAATGAAGGAGTGGCTTCACAACAACTCCGTGACTGTTCTTGAATGGCCCAGCCAGAGCCTTAACTTAAACCCAATTGAGCATATCTGGAGAGACCTGAAAATGGCTGTCAACCAGCATTTACCATCCGACAGAACTGGAGAGGATCTGCAAGGAGGAATGGCAAAGGATCCCCAAAATTGTTCATAGATCATTGCTGCATCTTTCCCAAAAAGACTCATGGCTGTATTAGATCAAAAGGGTGCTTCTACTAAATACTGAGCAAAGGGTCTGAATACTTAGGATCCTGTGATTTCAAGTTTTCTTTTTTAATAAATCTGCACACACACACACACACACACACACACACACACACACACACACACACACACACACACACACACACACACACACACACACACACACACACACACACACACACACACACACACAAAAAAAAAATCTGTGTTTTCTGTTAACTCCTTACCTGTTACCTGGCATTTAGACATACTCATAGTATAAAGACAGCTGCTCGTACAATATTCTGAATATACACATAACCAATATATATTTAGGAAGCCAACACTTGAGAGTTTAAAGCTGAATACTCAGAATTACTCTCAGTTATTAATATAGAGATATATAGGCTGAAACATTAACAATATATATATATATATATATATATATATATATATATATATATATATATATATATATATATATATATATATATATATATATATAATGTATAAAAATATTATGTAAATGTAGTATAACGACTTATAACTACAACTAAATTGAAGGCACAAGTGTGGTCATGCTTTATTTAAAATCTGATGTCCAAAACTATTAATTTTATGAAACATTTTCTAAGACCATGTCTGCATTGTTTTTTTAGATTGTTTTTATCAAATAAGTTTGTTGGCCTGAAGACACGTTTGCAGTCTTTTGTCTAATGTCTGGCGAGGAGAACAGCTCAATTAATGCTACAGTGTGCTCACTCGACGATCGTTTAACATGTTTGAATGTCTGAGACGTAATCCTCATTATTGTTTTGTTATGAATCCTTTGTTTTGTAACAGCCATTATTCAAATCCATCATGTGCAAACAATATTCACGCAACGCATCATGGGGCGTCGGGAAAGGGTGGATAGAACTTTTCCAAATCTTAAATCATGATTTAAAGATTATTTTAAATCTGTGGTATTTTTTTAAACTGGTTTTAAAGTGTTGTTAAGGGTTTTGAAAATGAACTTTATATTCACTACACTTGTGTAGTGTAGTGCATATCTCTGACACTTTATATTCATATTTATTTACAATGTACCAGGTTGATCCACTGATCACATCTGAGGAAAAACTAATTATTTGGCTTACCATGTGAGTGGCATCGTAAGATGCTCCATTTTGTTTGAGGTACTTAGTAACATATGAACTAGATGTACATGAGCAGAACTTTATATTCTGCTTTGCTTTTTCAGTGATATCTGTAACATGATTAGTTTTAAATTAAATTCTCATCACAAAGTCTATAAACAGTTTCTGCAGTTTATTTATCTAAGAATATCACAGATCTACAGTTATGTGCAGTTATTTGAGTTTTATTTTCTGCACGTCTTTTAATGTAGTACAGATGATTACAGATATACCTGTCCCTAATCTATATATATTGGTCTCCCTTTTGCTGTTAAAACAGCTCTGACCCGTCGAGGCATGGACTCCACTAGACTCCTGAAGGTGTGCTGTGGTATCTGGCACCAAGATGTTAAAAGGAGATCCTTTTTGTCCTGTAAGTTGTGAGGTGGGGCCTCCATGAATCAGACTTGTTTGTTCAGCACATCCCACAGATGCTCGATTGGATTGAGATCTAGGAACCTCATCAGGTTCAGTAAGATTCAGCGGTTCATCGCATTCGCTGCGCTTGAATTGTGGCATTCGGTGTGTTTGTGAATGCGACCGACAGGTGACCACATTAAAGATGAATTCAAAGAACGGCCTGCCTGGCATTTCAAGAGGTAATAGATAGACTTAAAGAATCATTTTAGCCTATTGCACGCCGCTGCAGCGCTGTGTTAAGTGCAAACACGTTTCCCCCAGAAGCTGACAACATTAATGACTGGAGTAGGAGGAAGTGTAATTGTTGTACCTCATGGAAAATAGCCTTCAAAGGCGCGCGCTTTGATTTTGTGCGCGCACACACGTTCCTAAACAAACAAACACACTCAGTGTAGGAGGCTCTGAGAGCAGCACCCTTCAAAGGCTGCCGCATTCAGTCTGATGTTTCTACTTAAAGGCCGCAGAGAAAAAAGCGGAGGCTGCAGTCACCTCATCCGCTCACCTTCCCGTCAGAGACTGACATCAAACTCAACACGCTCCGAATGAAACGCAGCTGAACACGCTGGACTCCGTGGGCTTTGTGAGAGAGATGAGCTTCTGTTTGGAGGGCTTTTAATCTCTTTGATTCTAAATGAACTTTTTTTCAAAGTTTTGGTTGTTTTTCTCATGTTTCATTCAACGGCTGGGTGATATATGATGTAATTTTAAGACAGGAGGAATTGTATTTCATAATAATGATATATACACTACTGTCCAAAAGTTTGGGACCAGTAAGTTCACAATGATCTAACATATTTGTATGTAAAGAAATGCTGTTGTTTTGAACTTTCTGTTCATCAAAGAATCCTGAAAAAAAAGTATCACAGTTTCCACAAAAACATGAAGCACAACGGTTTTCAACATTGATAATGCTCATAAATGTTTCTTGAGCATCAAATCCTCATATTATTATGATTTCTGAAGGATCATGTGACACTGAAGACTGGAGTAATGATGCTGAAAATCACAGGAATAAATTACGGTTATAAAATACTTATATTATAAAAAACATTAAAACATCTTACCAACCCTACATTTGAAAGAATGGTAGTGTACTTATTTTTGCTATTTTTAATTTTCTTTTAAAATATATGAACGAAGAAATAAAAATATAAGGATCGATACAAATGAAGACACAAATAAAGCTACAGTAGGTTTAGTTAATGTAGAAATAAATGTAAAAGTGTAAAAATAAAACACTGCATAGTCTTCTACTATAAGAATTAAATATAAATCGATTCTTATTAAAGTTACAAAAAGTTTTTCAGTTAAGAGCAATAAATCACTCTTTACATTAAGCACACTCTGCTCTTTATTTTCACATTCATGTATGTTTCATCACTTTATAAAGTGTCATTACCTAAGTATAATGTGGTCCGCGGATATATTTACATACCGCTATATAAATGATATAGCAAAATCGCTTTCATTTTCACATAATATACGTGCAGCTTTACCTCTTTTCTCACAGTGTCTAAAATGGTTCGATAAATAATTGGTCTGATTGGTCAGACTGCCCAGTCTGTTGTGATTGGTCTATTGCTTACAGTGCATGTCGGAAATGAAACTGTCATTAGCATATCTGACTCTCAGCTCCGGAGGCTTCTTCAGTACTTGATGCAGCACAGTGATACAAACAGTAACAATGGTGTCCTCATCCTTTGGACTGCTGGAATTGCGCTAAAATGGATTTGCTTTTGCTGCATAAAAAGCATAGGTGTGGAAGCATAGGTGCTATAGGTGTTTCTGCAAATCACGTGCCCTCAAGGAAAATAACTTGGCGTCAAGTGGTTCCATGCAACTATAATGAGTCATTTTTACAAATAACTATTTCGTTATACAAACAAAAGAAATTCAAGTAAAGCTGACAAAATGTCTCTGAGTAAATACAAACCATTTGAATTTGTTACCGTTACATAACATTTATATGTGCAGTTTACTTAATAATGTTATGTTACATTTTTAAAAGTTTATTATGTTAGGTGAACACATTTATCAATTTAATTTACATTATCAAATTAACTATTTGCTCTGCAAGTGTAAGTGGAAAACTATTAAATAACAAAATGCGTAAATAACTCATTGGACAAACTCAATTTAATACAATAAATATGTGTATATGAGTGCCCACAGCCTCACAGGCACCATTCTTGTGTATAATGTTAACCACAAAATTACAGAAACTCAAATGTCCAACATAACTGAACATTAAACACTAACATAAACTAACATCTTTCCCTTTACTGAAAAAAACATAAAATAGCACTTTAATCCCTAAATTTACTCTCCTAACGCAGTCTCTTGTAGCCTAGAAATCAAGAAGTACCCTAGCGTCAGCAAATCTAATCTGCCGCGAGTGTCGTCTAGCAACTCTCACTACCCTTCTGAGCTATAAACGCCAAACTCTGGTCCGGCCAATCACATCGTGTATAGAGTCGGTGGGCGGGGCCATAATGACGATGGCTGAGTTATGCTTGCGTGCTGGCGATCGGCGGTCTTTCGAATCAGCTTTGACTGCGATTCTGGAAGACTTGGAGTTAAGCTTTTCTCTGAGAAAAGAACAAAGAGCGGCACTGAAGTCATTCTTAAAAAGGGAAGATGTGTTCGGAGTTTTGCTGACCGGATACAGCGAATATTTAATCTATCAACGAGCTCCGCTTCACCTTCATTGCTCTGGTTGGTTGTAGCGCTATCCTATCGCGTGCAGAGGGAGTTTGAAAGACAACCGTTTATCCCGCCCCTCAGATTGAGCTGTCAATGGTGAGTTTCCAGACCAAACATCTTGATGTGGGTCTGGCTTGTCAGGCTAAGTCCCTTGCAAAGCATCCGCTGATCCACTGCCCAGTTTGTTTGTTTTACTCAGCAATCTTAAGTTGACCAAACAAATACTTTTTAAAGTAAAGCTGTCAATACTCATTTTTAGTAGAAACAACTCAGTACATTTAAGTTCATGTAGTTGCATGAGTTTTTTAAAGTAATGTGAACAAGATGCCTTGAGTGCAACTAACAACAATAAAAGTAATTGACAGTAAAACCTGTCTTATTGGTCAGAGAGTAGTGCACCTGTTTACATTCCTCTGTATCATCCATCAAGACGGATTGACAAGTTCGCTCTGGGGGCTCCTTTAAAGTAGTTTTTTTTGTTTTTTGTTTTTTAGTAATTTCACTTTAATGGCAATGAGAAAGTTATTAGTCAGTTGTTGAAATGTCTTATTTTCCAAAAGTCACTTTAGTCAATTCCTTGGTATTATATTCCTCAAACCAGCCCAAAAAAGTCCACCTCTTTGGACAATAAGACCGTAAACAGTAGCAAATTTACTAAATGTGCAAATGGAAACATTGCAAATGATGAAAGCAGAATTCAAAATGCACCAATGAAGAGACAGATCCACAGTAGAGGGAGGTGTAATGCCGTCCGTTTTTCAGAGTTTAACACAGCACAAGGAACACCGTTGTTTACTTGCTACTCGTGGAATCCTGTCACTGCAACTGTAACAATCGTAAAAACTTGCAGCGTGGCAACTGAAAGCCGGCTCATACACACACACCGTCATTCATCTTGAAATCATACGATTCGTTTTGCGTCTTCTGATTGGTTTCTGTGAATTTTGCTGATAAAGTGAATTGCCATTTAGCAGTTTCTGCCTACGAACCTGTATTTATAAGTGGGCTGACACTGGGATTTAGCAGATTTAAAAGCAAAGCATTTGATGAATGTATAATGTGCGGAGAGCATTCATTCAATAAGATTATCTCAGTTTTGATGGAGGTGGCGTTAAGCAGCTTTTGCATCTGAACTCATATATATATATATAATGTAGTTAGAGTGGGAATTAAAGCTTCATCCGGACAGCATTCTTGAAATGCATGGTGAACTGAAGCGCAATTATACAACATTTCAATATGAAGCGGCACTCTTTGCTTTTTAACCACAAAAACTCAACAGAATCAGACACTGCTGCTTTTATATTTAACACATTTCCCATTATGAATTATGACACTGCTTGGTTCGTTGGTCTTTTGGTTTGGATTGCTTTCTCACCTCAACCATGCCACAATAATAGTCCTAAATATATTTCACACTATGAAGCTGAGATGTTTGTAATAAGACAAAAGCACTTTCTACATTTACATTTGCATTTATGTATTTGGCATCAAACCCATGACCTTGGCACAGCTAACAGCGTGCTCTACAGTTTATCATTGTGTTCTGTCGTTTTAAACCTAACAAACTTTTCATTCGTATAGCACTTTTCACAATCTGTAATTCCAAATCAGATTTTACAGAAAACCATACATCAAAACACACTTCACACAAACCAATCATTTCACAAATGTGCTTTAAACGGATCGTTTAGGCAAAAATGACTTTAATGACTTAAACTGAATAAAATTATATGTATAAAAATGACAAAATGACATCCACACATTAAAGAGAGTCAACCAGGTTTGGAACGACATGAGGGTGAGGGTGAGTAAATGATGAAAAATCCCTTTCAAACATCTGTGACGTTTGGCTTGCATCTTTCTTTAAAATAAATGGCACGTTCTGTGCGTGTGGTTTGAGATTCCAAGCGCTTTAGTCTTCACTGTAAGTGCCTGTTGACCTGATCCAGACATCAGCCCTGAGGAATCTTAAACTATTTGTTATTTTCCACATGCTTCCAACTTTTTACTTGCCACCCAGTTTGACCTTTACTCTGAGTCCTATGGTGCTGGTTTAAGTTTTGTATTGATTTTCTGAAATCTCACTTGCTTCTGATAGAGCCACAAATATCTTGGCATTTAATTTAGCCTGAAGTACTTACAGAAGAAGACAAACATCTAGACAATTGTCTAGACAATCAAGTCGACAGGCCGTGCGTGGAGTGATGGCTGATGGGATGTCTGGAGACTAGAGATGGGAATCATAAGGAATTTAGCAATTCAGGGAATTATTCCTTGCATTGATTTTCATTCCTAAACGATTCTTTTAACATTTTTGGGGAATAAATAATTGTAAATAGAGACACATTTATGATTGCATTCACTCTGCAGATGATGAGATCCTTTTAGGTTTCACAGAACAGATTGAACAAATCAGATATATACAGTCCTGAATGTCTAGTTTAGTTGTTACAGAATGCCTCAAATTTTAAATATCTCTCATATTTTTCATGTCACAAACCTTCTTCAGAATTACTTGTATTAACCTGGTACCTTGATAGCATGATTGCAAAATAAGTTTACGCAGACATTATAATATTGCAGGTGATATAAATTCAGTTGATCTTTATATTGTGTGTGTATGTATGTGGGATTGCGGGTATTGAGCACAATTCTACTCATCCCTACAGGTTTTGCGAGTTGCTGTAGTTTTGCTGTAGATCTCAGGCAATGCTGGATAAAGTAGTTTTCCAGTGAGCACCAGTGGTAACAAAACCAAGCTTTAAAGTGTGGACAAGCGTTAAAGTAAACGACACAAAGAAGAACATGTCTTGTTTCTGGAAATGAGTCAGACAGGGTCATACATTGTGTATGAAAGTGTTTGTGCAATCCAGATGCAAATTAACTTGGTAAATCTGGATTATATGCATATGTTAGCAAATAGCCTTGGGGAAAAACATGAGAAGGAAATAGAGATTTCTTGAAAATGGACCGCGAGCAAGCCTCTGCTGCTGTGCAACACCGCAGCTTCCCATCAGATTAACTGATTGCTTTTTAAATTAAATGACACATTTTTGTAAGGTAAGGCTTGACTATATTACTATTTGTTGCTCATTTATTTAACAGCAGTTTTCTATGAACAGTTGTGATGAATTTGCGTGCCTTCAGATGTGTCACGCTTGCTGGCTTTGTATGTTTAGAAATGTTTTGTGATATTTGCTGCTACAGCACATATTTGGGAATAAATGAATAGTAAAAGAAGGTGTTTCATGCTGTCATGTGGGGTAGTAAATAGAGTATGTAATTGGGAATGTCATGCCGAAAGACTTTTTTCCAAAAGTCTCAGTCTTCAAATCCATGCCAAGGCGCAGACTCGAGTTTCCATCTCTGGTTGATGCTTCTGGGAAGCGTTGTGGTTGGTCAAGGACACGGCTTGGATACGGCTGACTACAGTAAACCTCTGGATAAACAGAGAGAATAATATTAGTGTAAATGCCATTCTTCTTATGATGTAACAAGTACATTGTGTGTTATAGGAAGTGTTCCCAGTTCCCGCTGACTATTCCCGAATGCAGCCTAACAATCATTTAAGTGATCTGCATAATAGAAATTGATAATGTTGTATGTGTATGCCAGGTTAAAGGCATGTGTTTTAGTCTAGATTTAAACTGACGGAGTGTGTCTGCTTCCCGAACAATGAAACTGTTCCAGAGTTTAGGTGCTAAATAGGAAAAGGATCCTATGCAGTTGATTTTGATATTTGAAATTACTGCTTTGTAAGCAAGATAGAAAGAACACGTATGCAATGGTTAACAGGGAGCCAGTGCAGTGTCGACAGAACCGGGCTAATATGGTCATACTTCCTGGTTCTTCTTCCTGGTTTTGGACCAGCTGGAGTTTGTTTATTAACCGTGCAGGGCAACCACCCAGTAGAGCATTACAATAATCTAACCTTGAGGTCATGAACTCATGAATTAAAGAGTAAGAGTAAAAAGGTATCCAATCAAAAAAACATAAAAATCCAATCAAAAAATATGTATATAAATGAGTGTTAGATAGGTATTTAATTTAAATGGTTTTATTATTATCATTATTAGATATCTTTGCAACAAGCACAGAAGACACAGAAGTGTGTGCGCGTGTGCGTGCGTGCGTGTGCGTGCGTGCGTGCGCGTGTGTGTGTGTGTGTGTGTGTGTGTGTGTGTGTGTGTGTGTGTGTGTGTGTGTGTGTGTGTGTGTGTGTGTGTTCTCTGTGTGTGTGTGTGTGTGTGCGCGCGTACGCGTCTGTTAATCGCCTCAGCTTACCCTAAACTATTTCCCTAAACAGTCACGTCATATTTTCCGCCACAGTAAAGAGCTTATAAATAGTTTTTCAGTAACTGTTGTTAGTTTAGTTTTACTTTTTTAATTATGATTTGTATATTTTATTTCAGTTTACGAAAATGTTTTTTGACCAATAGTCTTAGTTTCAGTTTTGGAAAATAACCTTGCTGTGTGTTTTGACTATTTTTGTGCTCTCCTCCATTCTGTAGAGTGACAGAATTAGTCACACCGTTTGTGTTCAGACATGAATAATTCCTCAAATCATGTGCGTTGTTGAGGAGAATTGTGCTAAGTGATCAGATGCACCATTTTACCCACTGGACCAGAAAACAGACGCACTTTGAAGGAGGTTCAATAGATCACAGAGGCACAATATGGGACGTATCATATACACACTGAAGTTTCAGGCTTTCTATTTAATGAGTCTCTTGATAGCATCTAAACATTTTAAGCCCTCGACAGCTGCATTCTAGTTGAAACAACATTATTAGACCAATAATGAATTTGTGAGACGTCCATTTGTGATGTTTCCCGTTAGAATGCTTCGCAGTCGCAGGCCGGATTACATGCTGTATTTCATTGAACAAACCTGCCGGGATATCGGAGCAAAGCTCTTTGAATCATGGGATAAATAAGCAAAGCGTTCTCATTTATACGGCAGCTTGTGCTAATTCCCCGACCGCCGCAGGCTCTCGCTGTGAAGAGCACTGGATTTCTCAGAAACGTTCCACTGTGTCTGTATCATTACGGGTGCCATTAGCTGTCGTTTAAATCGTCAGCTGTTAGTCTATCAGCAGGTGTAATTGTTCCTCGACACGTAGCAGATATGAATACTGCACGGAGGGTTTAATTAGAATGCAAATGTGATTCTCATGATAGCCGCTACCATTTTCAGATTTTATCCCTAGGATATAACAACCATGCTTACGAGGCTATTGTATACTGACGCAAAAGAACTATATAACACAGTCGGTAACCTGAAAGCCAGACGTTATGTGTTCATAAGGAAAATTGAGTGCATTTCATTTTGCATTGTATGAAAACAGCTATTCGTGCAAATTTGTAGTGCATGGGCAAATGATAATAACTATAATTTCCTCTTTCCTATAATGTTTCGCTTTCAGCGTGCCGATTAAACAGTCTGGCATTTAGATCTGCAATCAGTGTGAAAAAGAGCAAATTAGATCCGTATGAAATTCTAATTATAATCCTTTCAGATAAACTCAACAGACGCAATTAACCAGAAACCAGAAGTTATTTAACTCCGTATCCTCATGTTACCTTGGTCTTTTTCATCCGAGTCAAGGAAAAATCATGCAGGTGGCAGCTTTCCAGATCTATTTGTGTTGCATTTGCTTCATCAAAAGCTCTACAATCACGCCCGCTTAATGTTATAAAAGTCGCTTCTACTTTCATCAGACATTTCTGCTGATCCCGTCCTGCTCCGAACTAGCTTTTGTCCCTTGGCACTTGCAGGTGGAAACATGGTAAATAATAGATGAGATTCTGGCCAGTTCATTAGACAGACGTCTGCTCTTCATCGCAGTGCCGCTTGCTTTGCTGAACTTGTTTCAACTTTCCTAAATCCTATTAGCCGGTAATACATTTCTTGCCTTTTTCATTTGGTGGTTGTGACATACATGATCAAACATTTACTGCACCACAGGAAATAAACATTTGGGTGAATGTCATTAACTGTAATGCAAAATGTTCTCCTAGTCATCACTTTAATGTGAAAAGAAAAGGCAGTAAGTACAGTAAGTGCAAACGTTTTGTCGATGTTTTCAAAAGAAGTCTCTTCTGCTCAACAAGGCTCCATTTAAAAAACAAAAACAAAAGTACAAGTAAATCAGAAATATTGTGAAATATAACTAAATATATTTATATTTAAAAATTTAGTCTTCAGTGACACACTGTAAACCCAAATAAGTTGGGCTAACTCAAAACAGTTGTGAGTTGTGAGCATAAAACCAATCATAAGGGTCTTTATTATTATTATTATTTTTATTAAGATGGATACATCATCTGAAAGCTGAATAAATAAACTTTTCATTGATTTTAGCATAGGAAAATATTTGACCGAGATACAACTATTTGAAAATCTGGAATCTTGAGAAAATCAAAATATTGAGAAAATAATATTTAAATTTGTCACAACAATTCCTGGTTGTGGAAGAACACAGTCGCTGCATAAGCTTCCTTTGGATCATAATATTAGGAATGTGTGATACTTCATTTCTTTTTAATGAAGTTCCAGCTCACGTGGGGAAGACATGTACGAGTGTTCGCTTTATATCACTGCGGAATCATTTGTAAACAGGTCTCAGGTCGAGCTGGATTTGCAAACATATTGAGATTAAAACACAATGCTGTGCCTTCTATATTGGATCCGACAGGAATGGTGCAACACACTTATGTGAGTAAAACGTTCTTTTTTAATATATTTATGTAATAGTAGTCCCGGGGCTATGTGTTTTCCAGAGGGACTACCAAAACGTACGTGCGGCCAAGTAATACAAAAATAATATTCCAATCAATCGCGGGTGGATGAGAAATAAATCATTGTGTTTGTTAGATAAAGATGTTTACGAGCCCTGTGAGAGAATCATGGGGGGGGGGGGGTGAAACACTCAGTTTCAGTCAATCTCATGTCAATCTTGAGTACCTATAGAGTAGTATTGCATCCTTCATATCTCCGAAAAGTCTTTAGTTTTATTATATTTATAAAAGAAATATGGGCTGTACCGAGTCTTTCCGGAAAAAACCGAGTGCCTGGAGGCGTATCGTGTGGGCGGAGCTAAAGAATGACGAGCGTGCAAAAAGCGGTGACGTCCTCAAGCGTGGAGAAACCCATCTATGCTATCGATCGGATTCATTTAATACGTGATCCAGAATCAGGCTGAAATAAATTGAACAGGAGAAGCAGCAGCAGCAGGACGTCCGTCTCTGTGGTATGGACTGTATTTAGTGCCCTGTCAACATTTGTGTGTCTTTACTCGCAGTTTATGAGGACATGATTCGGTTTATGGACTATTGTATGCGACTAGACCTTAGAAGTAGCAAGCAAAACGGTTTTGCACGTCAGACTAGTGTAACGTTATACATAGAACAACAATAGAGTCCGTTAGCGCATTTGAATGACGAAGCACGCGATCGTGTCGTTTACTGATGTTTACTCACGCGACGAGCCAACAGCACAGACATTTGAAGCAGATTTACTCACTGACTGCTTCCAAAGCAGGACCGAACCTTTATCGCTCTAGTCACGCGAGCGCACCCTACCGGGAGAAGAGCCCGTACGGCCCATACAAGGACCTTCCGCTCTATTATTGTCAAGCCGAGTCATACTCGAAAAAAACTCTCCGAAACTTGTGAGAAACCGGAAGGAGTATTTTTGACACAGAAACAACATTAACATCAACATTAGTTTTTGAAACTTTGTCGATGTTTAGGATGGGAATCCAAGTCTTTAACAGTGTAAAAAGCTCAGTATGCATGAAACAGCATCCCCCCCCCCTTAATATTTGGTGGGTGCTTTGAAAAGTACATTTTGAGCCCTTCCCCAAACTTTCAAATGATCATGTATATTTTATATATATATATTTCATATATCAGTGGGATTCTGGAATAAAATCTGGAGTTTTTTTTTTCCAAATGATCCATCCCAATCCAAATGGTTTGATGTAGGTCACTGATTAGCTTATAATAAGCCATTCAAGTCACTATTTTGTCTGTTTTATACAGATTAAATGTCGCTGGTGGTTTCTGGTGTTATAATATGATGAAATGGTCATTTAAATGAGTGTCAGACCAGTGGTTGGCTGCCCTCATCAATGACCCCTGATTAACCTTAATCACTTTCTTCATTTGGAGGAACGGTTTTGTCCTCTCCGGTCAGAAAAAGTGCAATGAACGCCCGCCATGTGCTTCATTCCACGTGACAGCTGAGTAGAGATGGAGCTTATTCAGAATCACACTATTATTCTTTAATGAGGGGCGTATAAGAGGTCGTTTGATGGGTAATTCAGTTTTAATGGAAACACAGTGGAGAAAAAAAATACTATTTTACTTGAGTGGAATTGACAGCAGTGCAATACCAGAAAGAAGTGATGTTACACTGATTGGAAATACTCGATGATGGTGTGTGTGTTTAGGGGTTTCATTTAAATATATATATTTATGTATCAGTGTTATTTTAGTATCATTAATACACTATTATAGGTTTTAATATTTACAATAAATTTTGTTTTCATTTTAAATGTGGTAAAAAAATATATATTGTTGTGTTTTTGTCCTTTTTAATAGTTTATTTTAAATGTCTATTTTAAAGGTGTCATGAACTGGCTTTTCATTTTTTTATACTGTTGTCTGAGGTCAACTAATGTCGTTCATGTGGTTTTTACATTCAAAAACATCATAACTAATAAGTAATAGGCTATTTCTACACTGGTTTTGAGGCTTTCTCCTGAACGCTGGGTTCTGATGAGCGTGCCGCACTGGAAACTTTGAAGTAAACGCCCACGCCCATGGCTAGGATTGGATGAGATTTGCTCATTTAATGAGCTTCAGCTCCCCTGTCAGTTCACATGACGGAGAGGAGAGATTGAGGGAGAAGAACATCAACGCACGTTTAGCCCCGCCCACCGATTCACGCATGACATGCAATAGAATAGGTAACCTAAGTAACATAGGCCTAAGTGTTAAACCAGATCGATCTACCAAGCTATAAACATGCTGTGGAGGATACTGCCTGAACTCGACAGTAATGCAACATGTAACCGTGTTAATCCTAATGCCTGATCTAAAAGGTAATGATTCATATACAGTCAGATGTTCTTTGTCTTTGTGTCAAACCAGTGACTAACCATCAACTTGCGTTGTTTCTCTTGGTAGGATGAAAATAATCTGTTATTTAACTGTAATTAAAATCTATAAAGAAAGCGATCAAAGAAGGCTCCCTTTGCAATCGCTGGAGCAGCGCACTGCAGCTGTCAATCAAACAATGAGAGTTTATCAGTGACGCTTTTATCAGGGACTCCCGTTTTATTCAGTGAATCTCTTAAAGGGATAGTTCACCCAAAAACGAAAATTAGCCCATGATTTACCCTCGAGTCATCCGATAGGCGTATATGACATTCTTCTTTCAGACGAAAACAATCAGAGTTATATTAAAAAAGTCCTGGCTAATCCAAGCTTTATAATGGCAGGGATGGTGGGGTTTGTTTTTGAAGTCCATAAAAATGCATCTGTCCGTCAAATAAAGTGCTCCACACGGCTCCGGGAGGTTAATAAAGGCCTTCTGAAGCAAATCGGTGCGTTTGTAATATCCATATTTAAAACTTTTTGATTCAAGTTCCGGGCGATCGCCTTCCATGGAAAAGTGTTGAAAGTGCCTTCTCAGAGTTCAAGATGTGTACACGACATCTGACGAGCGTAAATGGTCTGAACGCCAGAGGCACTTTCAACACTTTTTTTCCATAAACTGAATACGGAAGGAGATCGGCCGAAACGTTTCTTTATAACGTTTGAAATATGGATATTTTTCTTACACAAATGCATCAATTCACTGCTAAAGGCATTTATAAATATGTGGAGCACATTATTTGACGGACAGATGCATTTTTATGGACTTCAAAGGTCCTCCAAAAACCTGCCATTATAAAGCTTGGATTAGCCAGGCCTTTTTAATTGGACTCAACTTTTATTAATTTGAAAAAAGAACGTCATATACACGTGAGGGTGAGTAAATCATAGGCAAATTTTCATTTTTTGAGGTGAATTATCGCTTTAACTATATCACGTTTGCACTGTTAGTGAAGATGAAAGCATTCGTTAGTCTACAGAAACTGAGTTGCAATGATGAGATCCTTCTTTCATGAGGTCAACATGTGCCTGTGATCGGCTACATTGATCATCACCACAACATTTTAATGCCACAATCTTAATATAATGCTATCGATCTAAATATAAGGCAACACCTTTCACGATTAGTTAACCAGAGCCCCTTTCACACTGCACGTCGGACCCGCAATATTCCCGGAACATTGCCGGGTCACCTTCTGTGTGAAAGCAACCACGTCCCGGCATTGATTACCGAATTGAACCCGGGTCGGGGACCTAGTAACATTTTGGGGGGTTTTCACCCGGGACGAGCGCTGTGTGAACAAAAGCCAAAACTAATGCCGCAACGTGTACGTAGTTATCGTGCGACTCCTAGAGCTTGTTTTTTCAATAATACAACCCTGCAGTGCCAGAAGAGCTCGTCGGTGTTTTAAACGCAGAGAGTGTTCGTATACAAAAGAAACTAAAATTAAACAAGCAGAAATGAGCGCAAACTGGACACAAGTCGAGACCACGGAGCTCCTTACTATCCGCGCTGAAGCTGAGATCGCTCGCCGTTATACGTCACATCTGGATGTCGCGTGTCAACTCGATCCGGGACCATTACGGGTTGTGTGTGAAAGCGCACATATTACGGTATTTCGCTGGCAGTGTGAATGGACCAAATCTATCGGCCCGGGAACAAATGCCAGGTCGCATTATCCGTGTATTTGCCAGAATCGCAGTGTGAAAGAGGCTCAGGAGAGCTGTAATAGTAAAAAAAAAAGTGCTAAAAGAAAGAGATTATAAGTGCCTCCACCACATAAAACAATGCAGTTCATGACTCCTTTAATTAGAAGAAAGTTAGAAATGTTGCCTTGGCAGCTATTCAGCTTCAGATGTCTTTTGAAGTCAGTGATCCAGATGAAGGCGTGGAGATTATTCCGCCAGCAAGGAACAGTGAACAAAAATGTTCTGGAGAGAGATTTTGTGCCGCTCTGTGATGGTACCACAAACCGTCGCTCATTTGCCCAACGTAAGCTTCTGGAAGAAATGTAGACTCGTAGGAGCGAGTGGAAGGATGCAGGAGCTGGGCCTGTGGTGGATCTGTGAGCAAACGTCAATGACCACTGCAGAGATGAGGAGAGGTGTGACATGGGCTCTTCTGGGCTCGTTGAAGACAAGACGTGCCGCAGTGATTAAGCTTAGTATGCTTAGTAAATCACTCCGTAAGACCATAAACATGACGCTTGGTTTAACTGTATTGATTGTTCATTTAGTCTGATTCAAACGCAATGAACATCTGAATCAACCACACACATTTAGGATAGCTACTGAAAAAAATGCTCTTGGAAATAAATAAATGCATCCTTCTATGGCTGGGCGATATGGGCCAAAAAAAATATCACAATATCATTTTCCCTATCAGTCAATATCGATACGATAAATGTAAAATACAACAAACACTTCCCAAACAGGTGAACTCAGTTTATTTAAACTCAGTAGATTTATTTATTTCTAATAAAAGCAATATTATTAGAGTAGATTATTAATATAAATAGAATATATAAAATAAATATCCATAGTAAAATCTAGAAATGTAACATTGGGCTCTGCTGACTGCAAATGCAAAGTCAAAGTGTTTTAAAGAGAATTTTTGTCAAATATATATCTGGTCAGCATGCCAAACCTTTTAAATAATTGACATTGACAATATAAATAAAATTAATTAATTAATTAAAAAATCTTAACTGTGGTCAGCATTTTTTCTCTACACTATATATCAACATTATAATTATGAACCTACTAAATTGTGAAAGTATTAAGACACTAAAAACGCAAACGGGCACGAAAAATGCGTTTTAAGTTTAGAAACATTTTGAGTCCCCCCTCTCTCTCACACACACACACACACACACACGCACAGTGGGCTGGCTGGGAGACTCCAGTAAGCTGTCAAGTCTATTTTATTCATATATTTGTTACAATGGATTTGAATAATGGCTGTTAAAAAAACAAAAGATTCATAACAAAAGAATAATGATGATTACGTCTCAGACATTCAAACGTGTGAAACGATCATCGAGTGAGCACACTGTAGCATTAATTGAGTTCTCCTCACCAGACATTAGACTAAAGACTGCAAACGTGTCTTCAGGCCAACAAACTTATTTTGATAAAAATATCTTTAAAAAAACAATCCAGACATGGTCTTAGGGTGCGTTCACACTTGTAGTTCGGTTTGTTTGGTTCGTTTGGTCCGGAACCAAAAAACAAAAACAAACATAATAGTCCTGGTCCGCTTAGCGTTCACAAGGGCATTTTTAACAGCGAACCTAAAGTTACCGAACCAAAGGCACAGGGAGACGCTCACAACCTGATTGGTCGGCTTATATGACGTAGGAGCTCGTTTACCGAACATTCAAAACAATGCTGTGTGCGGATTACACGCGCGGGCATTTTATGCGTGTACATGGTATTATTTTTTACCAGAGAACTCATGAAGAGCTCATGAAATGTTCAAAACATTCAAAACAACGCTGTGTGCTGGATTAAACGCGATCATTTTATGCGTGTAACACATTTGGCATTATTTCTCACCAGAGAACTCATGAAGAGCTCATGAAATGTTCAAAACAACGCTGTGTGCTGGATTAAACGCGATCATTTTATGCGTGTACATGTGGCATTATTTTTACCCGCTGAGAACTCATGAAGAGCTCATAAAATGTTCAAAACATTCAAAACAGCAGCAGGATTCCCTCCGTTGTGCAGAACAGAGACGGCCGCTGTCGTCTGCACCTGCTAATAATGGGCAACACAGGAACTTTGATGAGAAGAGCCAGGTATGCTTTTTGTGTGTTTTAGCATTTTCGAAACATGCTCGTCTGACCAAATATTGATGAGGCTCTTCCTCGTTGCTCCACGTTTGCCCTCTAATGTTAAAGTTACTCATTTTGGATACACCGATCTTTCCGCGTCGTCAAATCAGCTGCATTATGCGTCGCATCTTGTGACATTACGTCCGGTTTTTGGTCCGTTTACATGTCTTTGGTCCGTGTTGCGTTCATATATCAATCGAACCGCACCAGAGTTCGTTTGGAAGCGGACCGAGACCCATCTTTTTAGCGGTCTCGGTCCGCTTGTTTGGTGCACACCAGGGTTCGGATGGCAGCGTTCACATATGTTCAAATGAACCGCACTAACCGAGCAACCGCACCAGGGTTCGTTTTAATCGAACCAAACATGACAAGTGTGAACGCACCCTTAGAAAATGTTTCATAAAATTCATAGTTTTGGACATAACAGCCTCAGATTTTAAATAAAGCATGAACACACTTGTGCCTAATTCTGAGTATTCAGCTGTAAACTCTCAAGTGTTGGCTTCCTAAATATATATTGGTTATGTGTGTATTCAGAATAACGTACGAGCAGCTGTCTTTATACTATGAGTATGTCTAAATGCTCCATTTGTCAAATCAGGAGGTGACAGGCAAGGGGTTAAACATCGGATGAAATTATTTATCTTTTGATACAGCCGATGCGGAGTCATTAATGCATCATCAAAGACAAACAATTACCTATGTATTTTTCCACAAATCCGATGTTTTAGGGATTATAACGTTAGCTTGTTGTAAGTCACCCACTACAACTAACAAGGTGATAGGCCTATGCGTGAACTGATAGGCTAATATAGATTTACCGCTGTGTTGGGCTTAAAGGGGGGGTGAAATGCTGTTTCATGCATACTGAGCTTTTTACACTGTTAAAGACTTGGATTCCCATCCTAAACATAGACAATGTTTCCAAAACTAATGTTGGACGTTTGATGGAGTATTTCTGTGTTAAAAATACTCCTTCCGGTTTGTCACAAGTTTCGGAGAGTTTTTTTTGAGTATGGGTCGGCTTGACGTTAATAGACCGGAAGGTCCTTGTATGGGCCGTACGGGTTCTTCTCCCGGTAGGGTGCGCGCGCGCGTGACTAGAGCGAGAGAGGAAATGCACGCCCCATAAAAACTCTCTCAGGTGCAGATCCATTCAATCCAGGCGCCGCGCTCCACTTTATTCCTATGGGCGACTTCAACGCATTCGGGGAAGGCAGCGCTGCATTTGACCCGATTTGAACGCAGAAATGACGGGAAGCTTCACAACATCGCTTCAGTCGCGTCGCAAAAGTGGATTTCCACGGTCACTGCTGTCAGGACTTCACCAAATCATACCAAAGAAGTGTGTTTTTGACGGAGCGGTCCCAGCGATAAAGGTTCGGTCCTGCTTTGGAAGCAGCCGGTGAGTAAAACTGCTTCAAATGTCTCTGCTGTTGGCTCGTCACGTGAGTAAACATCAGTAAACGACACGATCGCGTGCTTCGTCATTCAAATGCGCTAACGGTTACTCCATTGTTTGTATAACGTTACACTAGTCTGACGTGCAAAACCATTTTGCTGTGCAAAACAAAAAGGTTTAGTCGCATACAATAGTCCATAAACCGAATCATGTCCTCATAAACTGCGAGTAAAGACACACAAATGTTGACAGGGCACTAAATACAGTCCATACCACAGAGACGGACGTCCTGCTGCTGCTGTTTCTCCTGTTCAATTTATTTCAGCCTCCGAATGATTCTGGATCATATCTGTATTAGCTGAGATCAATAGCCATGGGTTTCTCCACGCTTGAGGACGTCACCGCTTTGTGCGCTCGTCATTCTTTAGCTCCGCCCACACGATACGCCTCCATGATAAGCAGTGCACATACGCCGCTCTGTTTAATGTCGGATGGGATCGCCAAAATATCTCCAAACCACTGAAGTTGAGCGAGCTTTCTTGTAAACGATATCCGTGTCCTCCGAGCTGGTCGTGAGCGCTGATTTTTCTTCACTCTCTCTCATTTTTCTCACTTCACTCCGATCCTCCAAGTCTGTCAGTCACTGACTGTAAACAGCACCGCGTGCGGCACACAGAAGCCCGGTCTGCAATACGCATCCGCAGCATTACGCATAGCACCTAAGCATTGAACTTTAGTTATCAAGGAAAATTTTTCCGGAATAATTATCATTATCGTTTTATCACTCAGCCCTAGTTATACCGCTAAATTTGAACTGTTTTCATATCCATGCTAAACAGAGTATAACACATACATTATATTGGGTTATGATTTTACCATTATGGCATGGAGTTAGACTGGGTAAACCCAGCATGATCTGTCAGGGATTTGATTTCGCCCTGTAACTCAGTCTGGAAACCTCTACGTTAATTTCTACTGTTTCTGTTACACTTTTGCAGGAGCCAATCACAGACTGGCTTATCCACCTGGCGCGCTATTGGCGGGTTTAACACGATGACAGAGAGAGAAGTGATGGGTCATGCCTGTTGATCACGCCTCTTGTGGTCTGATTGGTTGAAGGATTATCCAGTTGCGTCCAGAGTCATTTAAATGATGCTCGTTGATCACGCCTCTTGTGCAGGAGAAAATACAGAGCAGACTCCCCAGACCAATGATCAATCTTAAACTGAGCTTGGTGTGATGATAGCCAGACAATGTTGGAGTGTGATTCGCAATTTAATTCAGCAGCATAATTTTATTTACATTCATTTTTTTATTTAGAAAAATTTGTACACGTAACCCTACCCCATCCCTAAACCTACCCATTTATGTATTATATGATATAAAACGAAAGATATGACTGCAGGCACAATTTATTCAAAAAGTACAAATATTCAGAATTATTATATAAGTGTTCAAAGGACAGTTTTTTGCGATCAGCGTCTCCATCCGCTGAAGCACACATTCAACATTCAAATTTCAAAAAATTGCTGCCCATGCCCGTTCAGATTTCAAAATTGTCAGCTTTGATTGTAAAATGTCATTGGCTCTTGTGTGTCCCGTGACCGATTGCATCATGCTAAAGAGTCGTGTGTATCATATGAGATATGGGATATGAGATATGATTGAGATATATAATAATGAGATATGATTTAGTGCGTTCACGGAGCGGCGGGGTCATCATTTCAGCGATTAAAACATTAAGATCCACTCTCTTCTTTACATGAAGATATTGTATGACAGAGGGCTTGGTGTGCATCACAAGATAATACTTTTATTCTGTTTTTGGTCAGTTTTTGCAATAAAAACCTGTGACTGTACTTGTACTTGTTTTATATTGTTAAGATGTGAGTAGGTTTATGGTAGGAGTGGGGTTTGTTGCTCCAAAATATAAAAGTAGCCTATAAATATTAATAAAATCCTGTCTGCTTAATGAAAAGAATTAAATGCGTCTTGATCTGATGCATTGGGCAACAACTGAAATCAATGGAGTACCCTGCGCGTCGATGTAGTGACACCTAGAGTTACCTCCTTTAGTGTCTTTATTGTGACGCAGAAGGCACTTGACCGTGCTTCAGATTTTGAGTGAGAACAGGCTGAACTAGGTCATTTTTTTGGAGTTTTATAACACAAGATATTTTTTTAGTTTTGTAGCTGATTGTAACCAAACAACTTTAGTGTTTTTTTTGTTGTTGTTTTTTTATCAGCCCTACAAAAAAATTAGCTATGCAAGAGTGCATTCTGTATTTGTTTACTGCTTAGTGCTTAATACACTAAAGGAGGCTGTACTGTACCAACTATCTCAGGAGAACTGTCTGTTCAAAATAAATGAAAAGAAACCCAGAATTGGGGATTTGTTGTTTTTTCCTTTTTGTACAAAACTCGTATCAATATATATATATATATATATATATATATATATATATATATATATATATATATATATATATATATAAAATATATAATATTATCAGACATTTTATATATATGAATAAATATATAATCTAATATAAAACATTTCCCCCCTTTTTTCCTTCATTTTATTATCAACACATCTTAATGAGGATAAAGCCGTTCCGCTGAAAAAATCCTGTTAAAAACCTGCTTGTAGTCTAACCAGTTCATTCGATTAGTTCATAATTTTGATCTTTTTCATTTGTGAAATTCTCTTTGTCCCTTTTAATATCCCATTTAACCCTTTGCATTATGGTTTTAAAACAATAATTTGCATATAAATAAAAATGTTTTTATCATTTACTTGTTTCTTATAGAACTTTCTCTCTTAAAGACAAATCAAGATATTTAGCAGAGTTTTGACATAATATACAATAAAATGAATGGGAACAGAGGCAGTCAATCTCCAAAAATGAAAAAAAGCACAATACAAGTAGTATAAAAGTCTTTTCAGACCATTCTTTTGTGTCTTTATATATTATTGTAATATTGTATTGTATTGTAAGGAAAAGCCAACATGCACAGACTTCAAAATACCTCTTGTGCTCAGAGAAGAAGTTACAGCCTATTGATTTGGTGTGAATTTTTTCTTTGAAACTATTTTTTTTACTCTTTAACATTTTCAGAAATAGCTAGTCAATTTCACAAATAATTAAAAGTAGTATTTAATCAAAAATTAAAGACTGAAATAGTATTTTCTTGTAAAACATTATGTAATTATTTTAGGACTGTCACGATTCCTCAAATAAATTTGTTTGCAATTTACCAGTGTTGAGTAACCAGATAAGTAACCAAATTTGAGTAACCAAATACTGGAATTGCTGCATTCCATGGCCAAGAATCCATAAACCATATTATTAGACCATTTTCTTTGGCTTCACAATGTATTAAAACCATTTCAAACCATACAGCATTCATAATGAGAATTCACAAAGAATGTGATTTAATCAAATAAATATATGCCAACGGGTTTAATATATATGTGTGCTTTAATTATTCACACGTGCGTCTCAGAGCGGCTCCATTCTGCTGATATTATGAACTGTTATCATTCATATGTGTGGAGCGTCTCAAAATCCATCTCTGATGTGAGTTTGGATTGCTTATAACATTCATCTGGGAACACAGTGTGTGCCATATCATCAGATATGCGAGATATATCATTTATAAAACCTACATAAACACAAGAATACATCAATATGTTTCTAAATATGCAAACTGTTCATCGCAATTACAAAATAAAAGTTTAAACCCTCGCTCCGAGTTTGTTTTTATGTCCGCGTTAATTTAAGTTCATAAAAATGAAACATGAAACAAGAAAAATAATTGTTTCACATGTTCAAGAAATTATAATCATTCTAGCATTTCTACCATAAAGAAGTTGCCAAATATTAAAGATTAAGTGAGCATTTGAATTAATATCAGTTGGATAATATTAAAGGTGCATTGTGTAGTATTTATGAGGATCTATTGACAGAAATGGTGGTTTATACACCCCTTACATAATGAACCGTTATGTTTTTATTACCTTAGAATGAGTCATTTCTGTTTCCATACACCGCTGGTCCCCTTACAGTGAAATCGGTATTTTGCACCATCATGTTTCTACAGTAGCCCTAAACGGACAAACTTACACCGGGGAATCATTTGTAAACACATCTCAGGTCAATACTGGAAGAAATTGCAGACATATTGAGATTAAAACACAATGCTGTGTCTTCTATATTGGATCCGACAGGAATAGTGCAACACACTTATGTGAGTAAAACATGTTTTTATAAATGTGATAGTATTGCATTGTTACAGATTGTATTGATTATGTGTACATGTCTAATTGAACATACCTTAGCACGCTGTCACAGGCTGGAGAATCCCTTATTAGTGGTGTTGTGCTACGATTCGTGATCACTGACTCGAACATGTAGCCTATGGGCCAAGGCTCACAAAGCCCAACGTCCCGGGGCTGTGTGTTTTCCAGACAGGCTACCGAAACATAAGACCGTCGGCGGGCCGGTGAATCTTAAATATTGAAATAACATTCCTTTCTTGATGTGCATTGTTCATTCTCTTGACTTGATATTTGAAGGGTGTGTATGCATGCACGTGTGTATGGTTCGTGGTTATATTCACCGATCAGGCGAGCCAAGTAATAAAAAAAATAACATTCCAATCAATTGCAAGTGGATAAGATGAATAATTGTGTTTGTTTGATAAAGACATTTTGCGAGCCCTGTGAGCGTTTCTGCACACACTTTCAAAACAATTCCCACATGTACTGACAGGGAAGCTGAAGCTCATTAAATATGCAAATCTTATCCAATCGTAGCAGTGGGTGTTAACTTCCAAGTCTTCAGTGCGGCACACCTTATTAAAGGGTTAGTTCACCCAAAAATAAAAATTCTGTCATTAATCACTTACCCTAATGTCGTTTGACACCCGTAAGACCTCCGTTCATCTTCAGACACAATTGAAGATATTTTTGTTGAAATCCGATGGCTCAGAAAGGCCTTCATTGACACCAATGTCATTTCTTCTCTCAAGACCCATAAAGGCACTAAAGACGGCGTTACAAAGCCCATCTCACTACAGCGGCTCTACAATCATTTTATGAAGCCACGAGAATAGTTTTTGTGTGCAATAAAACGAAATAACGACTTATATAGTCATGGGCCGATTTCAAAACAAAGTTTTGAACCGTTATGAATCAGCATATCTGATTTCGTATCATCGTATTCGGATTTCAACAAAAATAAATTTGTGTCTGAAGATGAACGGAGGTCTAACTGGTGTCGAACGACATGAGGGTAAGTAATTAATATCAGAATTTTCATTTTTGGGGGAACTAACCCTTTAAAAACAAGCGTTTTTTGAGAAAGTCTCAAAACCAGTGTAGAAAATAGCCTATTACTTATTCATTATGATGTTTTTGAATTTAAAAACCATCAATATTTGACAACAGTATACATTTTTTTTTAAAGCCAGTTCATTTTAAAGCCAATTGCTTGCTTAGGTCTATTTTTATTAACACAAAAATATCAGATTACTCGATTAATCATCAAAATAATTGGCTGATTACTCGATTAACAAAATAATTGTTTAGTGACAGCTTTAAACAATTTTATATTTTATTTACAACTTTTTTTACAGTGCAAGGCTTGCAGTTTAAAACCTTTGTGCTAGCGAACATCATTAATATTCGGAGTCCATCAGAACAGAGTCCATTTACAGCGGATCCATAAATACTGACACAAATAAGCCTGAAAATCTCAGTCAAATCCCTCTTAAGTAGCTGCATTCGTGAGGCCACCCATAGTGCCGTGCGGTGTCCCTATGCCTCATGCTGCAGATGTGGATTCTTCTACCTCAGTGGCGCAGGGTAAATCAGATAAGACGGCATCATAAACGGTACCTGTCCGTCGTAAATCATGATAAAATTACCTAACGGTGGGGCACTGAGGTGGGCCGTGCTGTGAGAAGCAGGCGAGAACGACACCTGCTTGGGACAAGAGCCACGGCACATTGGCAGCAGAGGAAGTGAAAATGCTGAATGTGGCCAAAGATGGATGCCAGATGGATAGAGCCATACAGACAGGTGGAGCTCACTGAACCCAAATGAGCGCCCAGTGTGTCTCGCTCATAATCAGGGCAGACAAACCGAAGATGGGGATATTCTAGACCGCCAAGAGACCTACATACACATCAGAAAAGCCAATGTTTATACCCAGAGAACCGCTTTAATACTCACAGGCTGCTCTTTCATAACTCAGAAGGGTTAATGGGGTTATGCTTCACTGAAGTATCAATGCAGTTTCAGGTGTCACTCCTCTAATTCCTCAAAAGAAATAAATATAGACACATTTAACCAAAAGCATAAAAATACCCACCAGATAATCAATTACAAAATTATTATTGATTATTATTATATATACAATTATATAAATGTTATTATGTTACATAAATATTGCTTAAAATCATTTTGGGTGAAATATTTAATACAAATATGAAATGAAAGTGAAAATTCAGCTTTGATCACAGAATGAGCCCTAGAATGAGTTGAAACAATTTGTTAAATTGTCCTCTGATATCTACATAGAGGGTGTGTCGCTTATTTAAGGGCAAAAATTGTCCAGATACAGTTTTACAGGTCCATTTACAACCCTACAGTATAAATTGTCCCTAGGATGTAATGCTCTGTTTTTGCCTTATTTGGAAGAGTCATGAATATTAATGTTGAGCTCTGATCTGATTGGCTTATTTCAGCAGCTCACAGCAGTTCAGCGAAGCGGCTTGTGAGTCCTGACAGAACACAGACCGACTGAATGACACTTTAAGCAGAACATCTCAAATGGAGATTGCTGAAATGCAGCTTACTTGTTTATTGGTGTTTTCAGATCATCGGCGCGCGAGAGAGAGCTCGCGTGCAAATGGTTGCCAGATTGGACATGTTTAGATAAAGCACCGGATAGCATACGTGTTCTTTTCACAGAAAAGCTCTGATTGGGGGATTTAAATGACTGAAATCTGGCAACCACAAGCACGAACGCTCTTCTTTCCCCCCGACAAAACGTGTTTTGGTTATACATGGTTTTTGGTGCTTCCTGTACTAGCATCTTGCGTTATCTAGACAATGCTGTCTCTCTAAGAAACTTTCAGTTGAATCATAAATTGTTTAAACAGTCAATAAGTGGATAAATCACTACTTACTGCTTTCAGGAATACAGTTGTAATTGCCACTTTCTTCAGTTTAAGACGCTGAGCGAAGCTTGCTTAAAATGGGCCGAGCAAACGAACGATTTTCGAATTAAATCGTTGCGTTATCCGATTATAATAAACATCAACCATGACTGTTGAAATTTTTTGTCTGTGGGAAGGGTAGAAAAGTCCTCACGTCCCCTGCACAGCCTGAACATGACGTGTGTCATGAGAGCTGCTGCTTTGGCTATCCTCGAGTGTCGTTTGTTTACCTGCAGTCCCGATGATTCGGCTCCGTCAGTTCCGCCTGACAATGAACATGTTCGGACAGATGCTAATATTGGGGGCGTGCATATTAATGATCCCAGCGATTGCGTCACAGTCGGCATTATGTTGAGAAGCACTTGTTTTTCCATGGTGTTTTTCATGCACGAGATTTACATAAGAAGAGGAGGCAATGGTGTTTGAGACTCACAGTATGTGATGTCCATGTACTGAACTCTGATTATTTCACTATGGCAAGGTTAATTCATTTTTTCATTCTAGGGCAGCTTTAAATTGTATTTTTGATCAAATAAATGCAGGCTTGATGAGCATAAGCGATTTTACTTTTACTTTTTTTTAAACATTAAAAAACTCTTGACAGGTACTATATGTGTGTGTGTGTGTGTGTGTGTGTGTGTGTGTGTGTGTGTGTGTGTGTGTGTGTGTGTGTGTGTGTGTGTGTGTGTGTGTGTGTGTGTGTGTGTGTGTGTGTGTGTGTGTGAGCCTGTTTATGTGGTTTATGAGGACACAAATTTGTATAACTACATGGGTATTACACTGGTATTACACTATAAATGTGGTTTATGAGGACATATCAAATGTCCTCATAATTCAAATGGCCTTAAAAACATACTAAAATATAGCTGCAAGCAGCAATTGTCGGGGCCAAGCGCAAAGAAGAAGACAAGACATGCCAGCATGGCTGGAAGTGTCAAACCAACTGCAACAATGAGCCATTAAAGAATTATTAAGTTGATTTTAGGCAAAAAAGCAGTACAATTTTAAATACAGTCAATAATAATGATTTAATGGTTTATCATTTTCGACCAATAGGTGGCACTGTTACTAAACTGAGTTGGTGTAGTCAGATTGAGGAGACAATGACACATGCAAAGTTTGGTGTCAATATGTCAAAGCATTGCAGAGATACAGCTGTTTTGTCTATCAACACGAAATCCATAATTATTTGTTCACATGGTCTGGAGACGATACGATTTAATTTTGGTGAAAATTGGAGAAACGGTCTAGGATGAGTTTGAAAAAGTAGGTTTTTAACCAGTAACAAGATAGAGGGGAGAGAGGTTTGCCAAATATGGGAAAAATTGGTATCTATGTTCTCGGCATGAGCCATAGAATGATTTATAACCAGTCTCATTGCAATAGGCTAATTTAATCAAAAGTTATTAGCATTTTTGTACACTTTATTACAACTTTTGACCACAAGGTGGCGTTGCCCGAAAACTTTTTGAGTACCTTCAGGACATAGAGCGGAAGACACATACTGAGTTTTGTAATTATACACTAATGCATTCGTAAAGTATAGCATATGCATTTTATACCCTAATACTGCATTGAAGTCAATGGGAATTTCATGTTTGGTTCTATTATAGCGCCACCAAGAGGCACAATCCCACCATTTTTTATATGTCCTCAGAGTGAGCCCATACATATGTGTGTCGAGTTTGGTGAAAATATCTCATTTTGTTTTGGAGTTATAGACATTTTATATGAAAAAACACGTAAAAAACGACTGACACCTGACTTTGATTGGATTTTACTACCCCTTACTATCAATATTTTGACATTTGGGAATTAGTGTATAGCTATCGACCTATGTTTCCGAACTTCCGGCGCTGGTTTCGTCTCGATCGGAATGAAAATATAGAATGAACTACTATTAGATATTACATATTTTAAGAAGTAAAATGAATTTTAAAAGGAAGGGACATTTAATGGGATTTGTATGTTTCATTTTATTGTTGTGGATTTAATTAGGGCCCGAGCACTGATGGCTGGTCTACATGTACAAAATTTAGTCAGTTATATTGTCACCTGTGGGCAAGAGTAAATTATGATTAACTACTTATTAAGATTGAACCAAAACAACATCATATTTGGTCAGTCTAATAGTTAATAGACTTAATGATGTTAAATTTCAAAGATCTTGAGTTTTGTTGAACATGTCCGTGGTATCCTGACAAAGTCTGATGTTTCGGCAAAATTTTAGTTATTCATAGTGCCACTAGCTGGTCAAGTCGCCTTTATTTATATAGCACTTTTAACAAGTCCAGTTTCAAAGCAGCTTCACAGTTTTAACAGGAAAATAATGCAACAGATTTTGTACAACTGCTCTGTTGAAACTGGTGATGTTATCCAGCTAATTTCAATTATCATGTAGTGTCAATGCGGGCAGATCAGTAATATAGTTGAAATTTAGGTGTCCCCAACTGAGCAAGCCAACCCAAATGCAACGGTGGCAAGGAACCAAAACTCCTTCAGGGCCAGGATGGAGATAAAAAAATCTTGGGAGAAACCAGGCTAAGTCGGGGTGCCAGTTCTCCTCTGGCCGACGAACAAACAGTGTATGATTATTATTTTGCGTATAACAGTGTATGATTATTTTTTACCTTTTAAACTGGCAACATTACAGTTCAGAAGTCATATTAGATAAATAGATATTCGTAAGATCATTTGATGGATTACAGTTGTCGTGCCGGAGACAGGTTTATAAGGATGTCTTTTCGAGTCTGCATTTACAGGGCAGAGTTTAATTGACACACTCTCTTCAGACATTTCAGGGATGCATTGGTCATGTCCTGGCACAGGTCCACCCTCTGATCAGAGTACAGCCCAGTAGCAGGAAGTGTGGTAAATACAAATGATTGATATAGTCCTCCTATTTTTATATACTTAAATGCATATTGCCCACCGTGCTCTGTGTTCCTACAACCACAAGGTAGTGGTGGCACAGTTGCGAGGACCCTTTTATTCCTCTTGCAGCTTCAATGTAGTTTTGTATTTTTTACTTTTTGGGACCTCAGGAAGAGTAGTCACTGCCTAGGTATTGGCTAATGGGAATCCAAATAAACAAATAAACTTAGATCATAGATGGGAAAGAGCATTCATGGGTAAATTAACTAAGGAAAAATATAATATCATAGCTTTTTTAGGTGTCCTCAAAGGGGTCCATAAATATATGTCAAATTTGTTGTAAATATCTAACTTTCTTTTAAAGTTATAGCAAAATATATTTGAGAGCATGGGCTGCATTGATTGGATTTTTTTTTTCTTCCAAAATTTTGGCTTTGTTTTGGTCATTATTGTTTAGCTATTGACCTATGTAAGTATTCAGAATTTCCTATTGTGGTTTTGTTTTAATTGGACTAACTGTTTCCTACATTCGCAAAGGTTTTTTAGGTGCTAAAGTACACCTTTTTACAAACCATAAGGTGAAACCAGGAATGTTTGGTATTATTGGACTCGGCAAGGATTCAGGAGTCTAATGAGGTGAATACTGTGAAAAACACTGGCTTGAAAATTCTCAGGCTCCTTCAGGGCATTGCGCCAATGAAGTATGCTTTGTTTGTGATACGCCATTGTCCTCATAGACTATCATGGCACCAAGGATAAAGACAATGAATGCCCATTTTCATCTGACTAATGTTTGGGTGCGTATATTGCCAGTTTCATGAGTTTTTCCCCTGTTATAGCGCCACCAAGTGATCAATCGTTGCGATTTTTTTCATGTGATCTCAGACTGATCTCACTCACACGTGACCTTAATTTGGTGGAAATATCTCGTTCTGTTCACAAGTTATAGCCATTTTATTAAATAAGGTCCCTGTCACATCAAACATTTTGGCTCCCCTTAGCAACCATAAATCAAAATGTTTTTTTTTTTTTATAATTATTGATAGTCTCTCTCCAGAGAACATTTCTGCAGTGGTTTGGTTCCGATCAGTCAAATAAGCTGGGAGTAATTTGCAAAAGTAGGTTTTACAAAAAACCTAAAATATCTCGAAATTGGCGCCTGAAGGGCGAGCAAATCCGAGATATGCATTTTGTCCGTCTCGAGCCAAGGATTCCAGCAATATAAGACACTCGAGGCTAAGCCTTACGGCTGAGGAGTTATGAGCCGTTTCGTACTTTTGGTCGCCGTTTCGTACTTTTGATCGCTGTAGCGCCCCCGTCAGGCCGATCGGGGCGGGCTTCGGTGACGTCTGCAGTGGTTGTGAGTACTACCAGCCCTGAAAGTTTCAAGTCTCTACGACTTACGGTTTGGTCTGCCCGAGCAGTTTTAGCTGGAAAATGATGCATCATGGGGAAATGAACAGTTCCAATAGGGTTTCAGCCTGACGCCTGACTTTGATTGGATTTTACTACCCCTTACTATCAAAATTTTGAGATTTGGCCTCACGACTGTGCCTAGCGACCTATGTTTCCGAACTTCTGACGCTGGTTTCGTCTCGATCGGACCAGTGGTTTCGAAGATATCGGCTAATTTTCTTAAAGCGCTAAATTACAACGGTGCACAAACCATACGCAGAAACCTGGCAAGTGTGGTATCGTTGGACTCGGCAACGATTCAGGAGTCTAAGGAGATGAGTCCCGTGAAAATAAGTCAACCACACCCAAAGTTATAAGCACTTTTTAAAAAAAATCTCAACTAGGTGGCGCTGTTTCGAAACTTCTCAGGCTACTTCAGGGCATCGTGGTGATGACCCATGCCGAGTTTCGTAACAATCCGTTCATGCGTTCATAAAATACAGCATTTTGGCACATAATTCAAGATGGCCGACAGCCAAAATGGCCGACATGGTAAAATTGGACATCAGTCGACTCGGCATGACGTCTCGAATCTGACGAGACCACTTTTGTGATTTTTGGGCAAACGGTTCAGCAAAAAAAAGCAAAAATAGCCATTTTTCCTATCTCCGGGCCAGTAGGTGGCGCTGCGCCGAAACGCAGCAGGTTGCCTCAAGACATGCTTGTGCCGACATGTACCAAGTTTGGTCTGAATACGATAAAGCGTTGCGGAGATACAGCCATACGTCTGTTTTCGCAAGCGCTACGTAAAATTTGTTTGCGCGTTTAACGGAAAAGATTTGACGAATCAACTTGAATTCCATAACTTTTTGTCGACACTGGCTGAAGATGATCTGGTTCAATTTTCATGCAAATCGGACGAACAGTCTAGGACGAGTTCGCAAAAGTAGGATTTTGGGGAAATTCAAAATGGCGGGAAACATATAATGTCGGAAATGCCGTCATAGGGTGCTTTCGGATTGGCAGGAGCTCAGAAATCTGAGGAAACAAGAATTTTGTTTCTAGCCCTTAAGGTTCAAAAGTTATTAGCATAAACATGAGTGCAACTTTGGACAGGTGGTGGCGCTAGAGGGATTGAGTTGGAGACACCAAAATTGGTGTATTTAATGTTGGGACTGCCCTCTATCAGAATGTCAAATCGTTACAACTTTCCCGCAATCGGTTCTATGGGCTGCCATAGACCTCCATGGCGGAAGAAGAAAGTGCGACAACGGTTTCAATAGGTGCCTCCGCACCTTCGGTGCTTGGCCCCTAATGATGTTTTTTTGAGAAAGTAAAAATGCAGAATGTTTCCTGTGATGGGTAGGTTTAGGGGCAGGGGCAGTGTAAGGGGATAGAAAATACGGTTTGTACAGTATAAAAACCATTACGCCTATGGAGAGTCCCTGTAAACCACATAGACCAACATGTGTGTGTGTGTGTGTGTGTGTGTGTGTGTGTGTGTGTGTGTGTGTGTGTGTGTGTGTGTGTGTGTGTGTGTGTGTGTGTGTGTGTGTGTGTGTGTGTGTGTGTGTGTGAGTGTGTGTGTGTGTGTGTGTGTATGTGTGTGTGTGTGTGTGTGTGTGTGTGTGTGTGTGTGTGTGTGTGTGTGTACTATCTAGGGCAGCTATATAAGCATTATGTATATATAAATGCATACTCATTCATGGGTATATTTAAGGATGTATATACTGTATATATATTTGTATAATTTATATTATTTTATATATTATACATATTTACATATTATATAAATAAATATATACATGTAATACTTAATCCTTAAAGTGATACTTATATATACATAATGCTTATATATAGTACACACACATATATTATATAAATGCAAACTTTGATTTTGGATGCGATTAATCACGATTAATTGATTTAGCAGCACTGATATACATATATTTTTAAAATGTATTATTTAAATTTTTATTTTCTGTATATAACGCAATAGAACACAGTTGGGTTTAACAGGTCTTGAGAATACTTGAGGAGAAATATATGAGTTTATACCGATGCATAATTGTTGAACCCTCTTCTGAAACTCTAGAGAAGAGCCTTTTTCTTAGCAGAAACATCTGAGAAGCAGGAAGCATCCACAAGTCTTCATGTGCCTTGGAGAAACATCTGAGAAATGATTAAGATTTAGTTTGTAAATTGTACAAACAAATTGGCAGATGGAGGTTTGGTTCAACAGCACTGTTGAATCATGGGTGATATTGTCATCATGGGTGATCGTGTTCACTAAAGCAAAAGAAAATCTGCGTTCAGTGTTTATATAACGGCCAGTTCGTTTCAGAGTAGCATAGCTTATTTAGGGCAGCGGCAGCAAAAGCAGAGCTAAATACGTGCGTCAGAAGACAATGACATGGCCACTGAAATGGGAAGTGCAGATGCTTGACCTCGGCTCATTACCGAGAGCCAAGCGGAGGGCCGGACAGCAGGAAGAATGTGTATACTGACACAAAGCCTGCAGAGTGTCTTTAGAATTCAAACCAGCATCCAGAAAGTAGCTTTGTCCTTAATATCATGGAAAAATGACAGCAGTATGTATGATCGATTGCAGAGTGTTTCTCTAAAAGGTTTCTAAAGCCCTGAGCTCCTGTTGTCTCAGCGCTGGCGGAACAGAGCATTCAGAAATCAGCCTTAGCTGGAAAAATGCTTTGCACATCTCCGAAATTACAAAGAGAAGGTTTCTGTGTTTAAGTTATATTGGAGGTTCATCCTGAAATGACACTCACAGTCTATTCCACTTTAGTGAAGCAGGCATATTTCCAGAAAGAAAATGGGAAGGAGGGAATGAACTGGAATGTCTAAAAAGATACCCTTGCATTCAGAACATTCAGATTAATGAATAATAAAACATTTGGGATTCTTTTTCTACTCAAAATGACATTAAAGGGTTAGTTTACCCAAAAATGAAAATGATTTAATTAATTACTCACCCTCATGTCGTTGGACACCCGTAAGACCTTCGTTCATCTTCGTAACACAAATGAAGATTTTTATTGAAAGCTGATGGCTGAGAAAGGCTTCAGAAAGGCCTCCATTGGCATTCAGTACATTCCCACTGACCCACTCACAAGACCCATATGGAGGAAGAGGAGGAGCGCCGCTATCGCGTGAGTTCATGTCCGAGACCTACACAGAAGAGAATAACTTGGCGGATAAAGTCATTAGTTTGATTTTTTTTGCGCACAAAAACTATTTTTGTTGCATTGTAGCATTATTGTACAGCCACTGCAGTGAGATGGACTTTGTAGCGTCGTCTTTAGTGCCTTTATGGGTCTTGTGAGTGGGTCAGTGGGAATGAACTGAATGCCAATGGAGGCCTTTCTGAAGCCTTTCTCAGCCATCAGCTTTCAACAAAAATATCTTCATTTGTGTTCCAAAGATGAACGAAGGTCTTACGGGTATCCAACCACATGAGGGTGAGTAATTAATTAAATACTTTTCATTTTTGGGTGAACTATCCCCTTTAATACTCAAAAAAATCTATCAACTGTTACCGTCATTGTCTGTCAAATATTGAGGTCTCTGTTCAGGTGCTGCATTATATCTATTTTATTACACGGCTCTGTGAAATACTTGATTCTGATTGGTCAATCGCGCATTCCAGCGGTATGTTATTTCCAGATAACACCCACTCATACGGGTACTACGAGTTATCTTGACCGGTACTACTTCTATGCTTAACGCTGGCGCCATCTTGTGGCTTAAACAGCCGTGGGTTACAATGGAAGACTTCAAGGCAGGTTTCCTTTATAACATTTTTAATATAAATATTTTTCTCACACAAACGCATCGATTTGAATCAGAAGGCTCTATTAACCCATCGGAGTCGTGTGGAGCACGTTATTTGACGGACAGCTGCATTTTATGGACTTTAAACACAACTACAACTACTGCTTGGATTAACGTTAGGCTGGACTTTTTAAATATAATTTTGATTGTATTTGTCTGAAAGAAGAATGTCATATACACCTATAATGACTTGAGGGTGAGTAAATCATAGGCTTGGTTTCATTTTTGGGTGAACTAACCCTTTCAGCATTCATTTTCAACATTTAGCAAGGGCATATGGCAAATCTTCAGCAGCAGGTTGGAACTGTTTTTCTTCGCGGAAGCTTTGCGTAAGAGCTAATAAAATATTTAATCTCAAGACAATATTTTGTGTCTAATAATTATTTATTTGAGACCAGTAGCCGTGTAATAAGCGGGATAATGTACACCCTGCCGGTCGTACTCCGCTTCGCGTCGGGGTCCTGATCACTCTGTCGGAGTTTATTCTGCGATAACAACTGGCCGGGTGTACATTAACCCTTACGTATTATTTACTTTGATGTTTCTTCATGAAGCATATATTTTAAAGGTGTGGTTTAATTCAGTGTTATATTGTTTGAGTAAAATGTAATGCAGAGGAAACTTCTATTGTGTAGAAATTAAGCAGAAATGAATCAACCTTTTACTGGCCAACTTAAATGTACTTATTTTCTTTTTTTTAACTTAATTTAGTTAAGAAGAGTTTACCTAATTCTATATGTTACATTCACTTTAAAAAACTCCACGCAAAAAATTTGAATTGAGTTGAAAAATTAAATATATGGAAATATAGCACTTATGGAAATATGGAAATTAAATATATATATATATATATATATATATATATATATAAAACTCATATCTTTCAGGATCACATAAAGGATTATTTACTCACCCCCATCTCATCCAAGATGTTCATGTCTTTCTTTCTTCAGTCAAAAAGAAATTCAGTTTTTTAAGGGAAACATTCCAGGATTTTTCTCCATATAGTGGACTTCAACAGGAGCTAACGGGTTGAAGGTCTAAACCAATGCAGTTTCAAAGGACCCCAATGGGCTTATCTAGCAAAATGATCACTCATAAAAATAAAAATAAACGTTTTAAACTATACATTGCTCATCTTGCGCTGTTCTGCAACACACCACCTAATCACATCGGAACGGTCATGTTAGACGTAGGCCGAAGTGCCGCCCCTGTGTTTACAAAGTGCTCATGCAGATTTTTTTTTTTGTTTTTTTGTAAAGGATGTTTGTGTTAGTCCTCACACGTTCACTTGGGGCGGTACTTCCGCCTACGTCTAACATGACCTTTCTGATGTGATTGCGTAATCCGTGGTGCGTCGCAGAGCAGCACAAGATGAGCAGTGTATAGGTTAAAAAATTTCCAAAAGTTGTTTTTTTTTCTCTCTCTCTTTTATTTTTTTAAATGACCAATGGTTTGGCTTAGATAAGTCTGGGGTCCTTTGAAACTGCACTGATTTAGCATCCTCATAAAAACAAATCTGTGCTTTCCCTTTCATTTAATCCCTCCCTATTCTAGCTAATGCTACTCTTAGTCTTAGCAAACTGAAACTTTGCATTTTGAGCACTTTTTGTGTCTATTTACCTCTTCACGATGAATTGCTTCCTGTATTCCTCATTTGTAAGTCACTTTGAATAAAAGCGTCTGCAAAATGAATAAATGTAAGCGTAAATAAGTGGAGCATTATGCAGTTGTGTCTGTGCAGCAGTAAATGGTTTATTGTGTGTATATCTGTGAGTGTACGCTGTCTAAGCTGGATGAGAAGGTTAAATATTTCCATTCAACATTCATTGCATAAAATAATGTCATGTTCTTGTTCCAGTTCTGATACTGGGTGAATATGGCATGGCTGGAAAAGGCTCTTAGCCAATCAGATTCAAGAACCAGAAAGAAATAAAATTATGACCTAATATTGTACTGCTCCCCCTTTTGCTGCCAAAACAGTCCTAACCTGTCGGTTGATGGACTCCACTAGACTCCTGAAGGTGTGCTGTGGTATCTGGCACCAAGATGTTAGCAATAGATCCTTTAAGTCCTGCAAGTTGCGAGGTGAGGCCTCCATAGATCAGACTTGTTTGTTCAGCACATCCCACAGATGCTTGAATGGATTGAGGGGGGGTCCATTTGAAAGTGATAGTGAAAGTGCCCTTTTCAATCGCACTACAGTGCCCCTTTTTTTAGTTGCTAAAGACATATTTGTTCGGTGAGTGATATATAATAGAATAATAACTGCTGTGCTTGTCAGGGCATATATGCGAGAGAGAGAGAGAGAGAGAGAGAGCGAGAGAGAGAGAGAGACCGTCTAACAACACGAGTGCTGTCTTGCTCTCCAATATGTTCAGATAGTTAATGTTTAACATAGTTAACAATGAACAGCTGTATTTTTATTAGAATTAGTGAATTAGTGTCTATAGAGCGGTTTAGATCGGGTTCTGTTTCAATTTGCATGTTTCCTTTGAAGGCAGCTGTTTCTCTCTCCCAATAAACCCCTGCATCATTTATGAACAGTGTGTGATGCAATCTATGCAGCTTGGACCATAATGCAGTGCATGACATGTGAAACCTTCAGCTCAGGCCAGCACTTCATTTGTCTGTCCTGCAGGTGCCGGAGGCTGGTCTCCGCTGGACTCTAATAAGTATCAGTGGCTGGAAATCAGGCTGGAGCAGCGGACGGAGATTACAGCCATCGCCACCCAGGGCCGATACGGGAGCTCTGATTGGGTCACACGCTACCTCCTCATGTTCAGTGACACGGGCCATAATTGGAGACCATACCGACAGGAAGATAGTATCAGGGTAAGGGTTTAATTCATCAGCGCTGTGCAGCTTCACCTGAGATGGACGAAAACATGCTTTGACAAGATACAAAAAACTTACACAGCGATAGATTTTAGTAAGTGCAGGTCTTGATGCTTTTTATATTTGGACAGTTTTGGAGTACAGCTTTAGGGGTGCAAAGAAAACGTAGAAAATCATTTATATTCTTTAATAAATTCTTAAAGAATATAAATGATTTTATAAGAATATAAAAGAATTTACAATCAATATATTTGAATTTATTTTAATATTAATGTACACTGTATAATTTTAAATATGCATCAAATTTTATTTATTTAATAAGTATGTAATTATGTATATTCTAAACATTGAATCAAAATGTCCGATACAGTTTATTATCAGAATAACAATGATAAGCATAAAATACACCAGGACTATCATTTTAAAATATCTTCCAGATGCTCACACAAACTTATGAGGAAGATAAACTGCACACACTCGCAACCATCTAAAGCTTATTACAGTACAAACACCATGAGGTAAACATTGTCACAATTCATCGACAGTAGAACATTATTCATATTTTGGACTTATTTCAGCATCCTAACTAGCCTGTTCAAAAGTTTGGGGTCAATAAAATATATATTTTTTTAATGTTTTTGTGTATATTCTATCAAAATACATATAAAATAGTGACATATTACAATCTAAAATGACAGTTTTCTATTTGAATATATAGTCAAATGTCATTTATTCCTGTGATCAAAGCAGGATTTATCATAATTACTCCAGTCTTCAGTGTCACATGATCCTTCACTAATCATTCTAATATGATGAAACATTTAGGATTATTATCAAAGTTGAAAACAGTTGTGCTGCTTCATATTTTTGTGGAAACCGGGATTTTTCAAGATTCTTTGATGACTAGAAATTTCAAAATATTAACAATTATTGTCTTTACTGTCACTTTTGATCAATGTAATGCATCCTTGCTGAATAAAAGTATTACCATAGTTTTAAATGATAGTGTTATTCATGATTATATGATTCATTGTAGGGATGCCACAATTCTCAATATAATATTGAACCGTTTGGTACGGCATTCATGGTTCAATACGCGCTTGTGAATTGCAATTTTTCCGGTTATGCATTTAAAGGGTTAGTTCACCCAAAAAGGTGCACTATGCAACTTTCCGTCCACTAGAGGGCGCCTATTCTAAACAAAGGTGTAGTTTGATGACGCAAAGTTTGAGCGCAGCATCTTGGGACATGTGGTCTTCACCTCACAGCCGGTGGAAAATAGGACTCGGCAGAAATCACGTTCATGGATGCGGTTATTAACGTTACTGTAGTCTAAAACAGAGCAGGACCGAGTGTTGAGGAGCTGAGCACGGCCGCTGGAGCGATTGTTAAAGAAATACGCGCCTCGCAAATACCGGGACTTTTATTATGGCGGGACGGGACACATTCGCTGGGCGCCTGCACTGATCCGCTCTTCCGGTTATGATTATGAGGTAATGCAGCTCTGTTTATCATGTTAGATACATTTAAGTGTGTTTAAAATGATGTTATGATGGTGCTCCATGCGTTCACTTGTTCACACTGCTAAGAGTAAAGCGCTCCTGCCAAATAAAACACGACACCGAGAGAAGTGCAGATATGACGCGATTGACTGTACGATTGTACATACTCAACTGAATAAAATATATAACACCGGCCTAGTGGTTTTTGGATATTTTACTGCAAAAATACTAAATTGTGCACCTTTAATTACTCACCCTCATGTCGTTGGACACCCGTAAGACCTTTGTTCATCTTCGTAACACAAATGAAGATATTTTTGTTGAAAGCTGATGGCTGAGAAAGGCTTCAGAAAGGCCTCCATTGGCATTCAGTACATTCCCACTGACCCACTCACAAGACCCATAAAGGCACTAAAGACGTCGCTACAAAGTCCATCTCACTACAGTGGCTGTACAATAATGCTACAATGCGACGCAAATAGTTATTGTGCGCACAAAAATCAAAATAACGACTTTATCCACCAAGTTATTGACGTGAACTCGACGCATGCGCGAGAATATGACACAGCTCTGCCGTTCAGATACATGACCCAGAAAAGGATGAGCGCCGCTATCTCGTGAGTTCACGTCCGAGACCTACACGGAAGACAATAACTTGGCGGATAAGGTCATTATTTTGTGCGCTATTTTCGTCGCATTGTTACATGGTTTTATGCATGGTTTTAACATGTGCTTTTCTGAGCACGCGCACTAAACACCTGCCAAACACGTGATTACTAGACTAAGTAGTCGTATTACTATAATACTGTCAAATGCACACAAGGTTAACAATAACACAGTCGGTTATGTCTAAAGTGAAAGTAAAATCGGCATGTGTCTGTATATTAGATGCACGCAGTAGCGAAGCCTAGTGAACACGCTGTCCTTAAAGGGACAGTTCACCTCTAAAAGGATGTCATTATATACTCACTCTAATATTGTTTCAAACCTGTATTCATTTCTTGACGAAAGAGTTTTAATTTTTTTTTTAAAGTAAAGTTTTAAGTTTAAGTAAAGTTTTTCTATTCTTTTAAGTAAAATAAAGAAAGAGAATTGCTATAATAATAATAATTTTAAAAAAAACTCCTTTACCCCTTGCTGTTCCTGTCGCTTAAGAATAAAATAGCAAAAAACGAATGTGACAAGCCATCAGAACCGGACCGAACCGAAAACCGTGGTTAAAAACAGAGGTATGTTTTGAACCGTGGAATAATTGTATTGTCGCGTCCCCAATTCGTTTGCATATCTAGTATTGGTTTTCAATGCAATCAGTCACCCAAAGGACAGACCTGTATGTGTACTCAAGATACCGTCAATGGAACGAGATGTCTGTCGCATATGCAGATTAATATTTAAAATATTTGTATTTTTATAACTAACATTTAGATAAAGAAAAGTGATTAAAAAGTCAGTCAATAAAACTAGCTGGTTTATCTGAATAAGTCCATAGATATCGCCATCATTTTACACTGCCGTCAAAAAGCAGATGCGATGAGACTGTTTGTTCATATGACGTTCATCATAAAGCCCGTAGAGAACAGCAGCAGCAGCGTGAGAACCGTTAGTCACGATTCAGTCTGTCGTCAGAAGCACTTAGAGTTTAAGACATGAGCGTTTCTTCCCTCTCTCTTCGGTGTGTGAGAACTTGTCGCTCCTACCAGTGGAGGATTTGCACCTTGACTCTTGATATATTTCACAGGCCACTTTAGAGCAAATGAGATGCGCCTCCTCAGCAGGAAACAGAGCAATTTGTTCGGCTTAACGCTCCACTCCACCAGACGGCTGATCCCTTCAAAGGCACTGAGAACGCTGCTCAGCTCGGAATTACTCTGAGCTAAGAAAGTCCAAATTGCACACATCTCTGACAGATATAAGGACAAAATGAACGTTCCTCCCTGCAAAATAATCCACAATAACTCTACTTTGCCTCTTGAAATGGCTGGAAAATACCCTGGCTATTAAAACCGCCGGAGGTGATGTGCGGGTGTTATCTGGTTTAAACTGGTCTGGCCAAGCTTGTGTTTAGCTGGTTTTGTGGTTGTTCAGCTGCAGGACTTAGCTTTACAACCCTGACTAGTAGATTATATATTCTTTATATTTCATAATATAAATATTTTATACATTTATTTTTAATACAATTAATAATTATATATTTAATATTAATAGTTTATTTACATTTATGCATTAGTTATTTCATTTATATATATATATATATATATATATATATATATATATATATATATATATATATATATATATATATATATATATATATATATATTATTTTTATATTATTATTATTATCATATTTTATATATATATATATATATATATATATATATATATATATATATATATATATATATATATATGTATATGTATATATATATATATATATATATATATATATATATATATATATATATATATATATATATATAATTATTATTATTATTAATTTAACTTCATATTAAATCAATTATTTTTATCGAAATTATATATAATGTAAATATTTACTTTGTTAAGGTAATGTAACTGATTAAATTTGATTACAATTTGATTACTTTTCAACTTAATCATTTTCTAACATTTACACCAGGGAGGGTTAACATTACTGTCTTTACTTCATCACTTAAATTAAGATTATAATCATTTAATTTCAAAGCACAGTCATAACAAAATCAGACTTCAGCACCTCTTTTTACATTGTGATCGTTCCGAGATTAAATACAGATTTTCTGGATGAAATAATGTTGAAAAAATTCCAGCACAGGAACGCATTTTTATGACTCGCCATGGTGGCAACTCTCAGACAGGTTGTAGCCTGACGCTTTCAGCTGCAGTGTGGATCGATGTAATTGGCAGACGCTGCAAATTTAAACAAAAGAGCCAATCAAAAGCGTCCGAATAGCATGGCTTTTCTAAAGGCCTTTAAATGTCAGTGGGCATCGCGCACATCAAAAACAGGCAAAGCAACAAATTAATATTATTCCTCATATTCTTGTTTTTTACAGAAAATATTCAGATGTAACCCCTTTGTAATTTTGAAAATTTTCTGTAACTGTAATTTAATTACAAAAATTTGTCTCAGTTACTGTAATGGTTACATTTACATTTATTTTCTGATTAAATTACGTAATGGCGTTACATGTAACTAGTTATAGACCCTATTAGTCATAGACCCGCCCAACCAGCCGTAGTTGTGAGATCAGCATTTTTAATCAGCAGGTGTGGATGCTACTGGACAAAAAGTGCCCGTATTGATTTCCTTTAATACAGTGCCTGAGTGCGGATGTATCTGCTCATTGACCCATGGCGATGTTGAATCGCTCCGGTCGCCACAGGGTCTCGGCTCGTATTAAGTAGAAGTTAAGTTATAGACTGGTCTCGTCTGGTCAGGTGAACCCGCCTGAGTTCAGGATCAACATTCTGTGTCTTTATGATCCAATGGGAAACCATAAAAGATGCAAGACTGCATTAGTGCACCATGTCAAACCACAAATACCACGAAAGGTCATGTAACGCTGTTGTTCTTTCTATTTGAGGCTTTCTCTGGGAACTCCAACGCCGACAGTGTGGTGATGTACAAACTGCAGCACGCAGTAATTGCTGAGTATCTCAGAATACTGCCGCTGGACTGGAACCCCAACGGGAGGGTCGGCTTGAGGCTGGAAGCGTACGGATGCCGATACAGTACGTATTTAACATTTACACATTGTTTAACGTCTTTCATGTTTTTTTATTTGTTCATTCATTTAATATAATTTAAGATATTTCTTTATGTTTTATGTTTAATATGTTTTATTTACATAAAAAATATTAATTATTATTTTAAGTTTAAAGTTTAAAATGAATTTTCCCATGATTTTTTAAAATAAAATTATCCCATGATTTACTCACCATCAAGCCATCCTAGGTGTGTATTTTTTCAAGTGCATTCATCATAAACATACTCCACACGGCTCTGGGGGTTAATAAAGGCCTTTTAAAGTGAATCGATGGGTTTGTGTAAGAAAAATATCCATATTTCCTTTATAAACTTTATGAAGTAAAATGTGTAGCTTCCGCCAGACCGCCCTCTGTATTCAACTTACATAAAAAGCATAACTTGTGTATGACATCAGACATCTGACATCAGACATATGACATCAGACATCTGACATCAGCATATGACATCAGACATATGACATCAGACATATTACATCAGCGTATGACATCAGACATATGACATCAGCGTATGACATCAGACATATGACATCAGACATATGACATATGACATATGACATCAGACATATGACATCAGACATATGACATCAGACATATGACATCAGACATATGACATATGACATCAGACATCAGACACATGACATCAGACATATGACATCAGACATATGACATCAGACATCAGACATATGACATCAGAAAAATGACATCAGCGTATGACATCAGACATATGACATCAGACATCAGACATCAGACATATGACATCAGACATATGACATCAGACATCAGACATCAGACATATGACATCAGACATATGACATCAGACATATGACATATGACATCAGACATATGACATCAGACATATGACATATGACATATGACATCAGACATATGACATATGACATCAGACATATGACATCAGACATATGACATATGACATATGACATCAGACATATGACATCAGACATATGACATCAGACATATGACATCAGACATATGACATCAGAAAAATGACATCAGCGTATGACATCAGACATATGACATCAGACATCAGACATCAGACATATGACATCAGACATATGACATCAGACATCAGACATCAGACATATGACATCAGACATATGACATCAGACATATGACATATGACATCAGACATATGACATCAGACATATGACATATGACATATGACATATGACATCAGACATATGACATATGACATCAGACATATGACATCAGACATATGACATATGACATATGACATCAGACATATGACATCAGACATATGACATCAGACATATGACATCAGACATATGACATCAGACATATGACATCAGACAAATGACATCAGACATATGACATCAGCGTATGACATCAGACATATGACATCAGACATATGACATCAGACATATGACATATGACATATGACATCAGACATATGACATCAGACATATGACATCAGACATATGACATCAGACATATGACATATGACATCAGACATCAGACATCAGACACATGACATCAGACATATGACATCAGACATCAGACATATGACATCAGCGTATGACATCAGACATATGACATCAGACATCAGACATATGACATATGACATCAGACATATGACATATGACATCAGACATATGACATCAGACATATGACATCAGACATATGACATATGACATCAGACATATGACATCAGACATATGACATATGACATATGACATCAGACATATGACATCAGACATATGACATATGACATCAGACATATGACATCAGACATATGACATCAGACATATGACATCAGACATATGACATCAGACGTATGACATCAGACATATGACATCAGACATATGACATCAGACAAATGACATCAGACATATGACATCAGCGTATGACATCAGACATATGACATCAGACATATGACAGACAAATGACATCAGCGTATGACATCATTAATTATTAATCATTAATAAATCGTTAATTACATGTTATGGGGGAGGGGGGCACGGGTTGCTCAGAGCCGCAGCTGTTCTGCTGTATGTTCTGTTTTCTTTAAACAGAATGTGAAATATAAAACCACAGATGTCACATTTGCGTGCAGATGTTGTTTGATAACCCTTATATCATTTTATAGCCTAAACAGAAAAATCCTTTTCATGACATTTTCCCATGAGAATTTAGGCAGAGAATTTATTAATAAATCTTTCTAAATGTGCGCTAAATCCTTTAATGGAGCTGTTTTAAGAAGCCATGGTCACATATAAATAGGTGTGTCCATCTGTGAATTAATCATAAATGCAAGTGTAATCCGTTTGTTCGATTATGGCATCGAAGCTCGCAGTCGGAGTCGAGCCCAATGGTAAGTCCGGCCATGCTTGTCATGCGTTATCGCCTAAGAGCAGACGAGTGTGTCCGGCCCTCTCTCAATCAGACGGCAGCCCGACACACTGATATATGATTGGTCTCACGGAGGTCCTGTGTGGCAGCTTTTGTCTTGTGGCTCTTTTCGAATGAGATGCATTGTCACTGAAATCACACGGGGCAGAACCGCAGGGCTTTAGAGTTTCTGCCATTGAGAGCTGTCAGCCATTAAGAGCCGTCAGCATACATTCGATGTTTATTTGCCTCATGTGCATTAACACAGCATTTGGATTGTTTCCATGTTCATAAATATAGCAGACCATTAGGGATTGAGTGTTTTTTTTCTTCATCTCCCATCCGTTTATACAGATGTATAATTTATTGAACAGATCCTGCAGGTCCTGCCCTGTGTCAGCCGGTTGCATCATTTCTGTCGACCTCAGGTTTAAACTCTCTCCTCTCCACTTACAGCAGTGAAGGTGCTGAGCTGTACCGAATACATTAGAAGTGCCGATAGACCTGCTCAAAGACGCTGTATACGCCACTAATTATAACGCAGTTTAAGTTTAATACTTAGCGTCAGGGGTTTGTTGACTCAAACAAACAGATCGATGTTTTAAAAGCGCTACAGAGTCCCAGTGTTTCACTCTTCAGAGGTCAGACTACTAATGACCAACTTATAGTGACTCTGAACATCAAACTGACATGCCAGAAACAAACTGAACATCTGAACATCACGCACAGAATATTTATTTAATTTTATTTTTTTCTACCTGTAGTGCATGTCTTATATATAATATTGTTCATTATTTATTAGATTGTTGTGGTTTGTTTATTCATTTATGCACTATAGTTCAGTATTTATTTAGACATAGCTTATTATTTATTTGATTATTGTAGTTTGTTTGTTTATTATAATTCATTGTTTAGTTAAGTTTATTTATTTAGACCATTTATTATTTATTTGTTTATTTATTTATGTATTATAGTTCATTTTTCTTTTTTATTATTCATTAACTAGTTAAATGTATTTTTTTATACATAGTTCATTTTTATTTATTTTCTTATTGTATTTTATAAATTATAGTTAATTTTAATTAGTTTATTTATTATAATTAATTATTTAGTTCAGCGTTTTATTTAGACAGTTCATTATTTGTTTGATTTTTATAGTTTGTTTGTTTATTTCTTTATTTATGCATTATAGTTCTTTTTTTATTCATTTTTATTTATTTAAATTTATTGTTTAATAAATAAATTTAAATGTATTTTTTTATTTATTATAGGTCATTATCTAGTTCATTTTATTTATTAATACATAGCTCATTATTTATTTGATTATTGTACTTTATTTATGCATTGTAGTTCAGTATTTATTTACTTAAGAGTTCATTATTATTCATTAGCTTGTTAGTTTATTTTTTACAGTATGTATTTGTTGTAGTTCAGTATTTATATCAGTTTATTTATTTATTTTACATTATTCTTATTTATTTTTGTTCCCTATTATTATGTGTTCATCATTTACTTATTTATTAATCAAAGATGTTTAGATTATTAGATTATTATATATTTTAACTCATTATTTGTTTGTTTGCTTGCTTGCTTGTTCATTTACTTTAGTTCATTATAATTAAATGACTGCATTCATTTCAAGCCTTAGAGGGAAACTATTGGTGTCATAAATCATAAATGTCATTTTTGCTGCCCAGCTCATTGTGATCTCTTTACTCTGATCTTTGTGTTGTTTTCTATCCACACTGTTTATTTGCTTCTCGTGTGTTTTCAGGGTCTGATGTGGCCGGTTTTGATGGCAGTGGTCACTTGCTCTATAGGCCGGCTCACGGGGCCAATCCTGCAGACAAAGACGTGTTATCCATGAACTTCAAAACCCTGCAGAACTCTGGGATGCTGCTTCATATGGAAGGCCACAGCGGACACACGCTCGCTTTGGAGTTATTCAAAGGAAAACTCTTACTACAGCTTAGAAAAGGTACTAATATGCATGTACCATATTCATATGCCATCTTTTTTTTATTAAAGGGGACCTGTTATGCATTTATACAAAGTCTTGATGTTATTTTTGGCCTCTACTAAAATAGGTTTTCATGCTTGATTGTTCAAAACACCTTATGTTTTACTTATTGCAGCTCCTCTCGTCCCAGTCTGTCATTAACGCTCTGTTTAGTTCATGTCCCTTTGAAGCCCCTCTTTCTGAAAAGCACAATGTGCTCTGATTGGTTGGCTGGAACAGTGTGTTGTGATTGGTCAAGCGCTTTGAGCATGTTGGGGAAATTTCCCGCCCCGTACTATAACCGGCAGTTTGAACACACTACTAACTAACTCAACCAGGCCCCGCCCCTTTATTTTGGATATTTATTATTTAAATGAGGAATATTGTGACATGTCCGTTCCGGGAAGAAAACTCAAGAATAGGATGAAGGTGTTTGAGTTCACTGATGTAGAAGAAGTCCCACTGGAGGGACTTTGTGCTTTGGAAAGAGATTTTTCATGCTCAAACAGCAACATTACACACTAAAGAAAGATGAACTTGTCAAAAAAAAAAAAGACTTTAATGACTCTCAAAATCTGTCAGGGTCATATTACACTCCAAAAAAAACTAATGTAAAAAGTTCTATTATACTTAAGAAATTATGCTTTGCTTAAAATACGAGCTTATTTTAGAGCCATTGTGACATTATTTTAATAATAATTAAGCACATTTTGTGAAATCAAAAAAATGCCTGTTATTAATTGTCTTGAAAATAATGTCATAAAAATGCTACAATGCGTTTGTGTCGTGTGTGCGTGAATATATGTATGTATGTGTATATATATATTAGTGGATGTATGTATTCCCTTCCACTGCCCCTGCCCCTAAACCTACCCATCACAGGAAACATTCTGCATTTTTACTTTCTCAAAAAAACTCCTTCTGTATGATTTATAAGATGTTTTCCTCATGGGGACCAAAAAATGTCCCCACAAGGACAGGGATTTCGGACATTGCCATCTTTGTGGGAACGTAGGGATTACCAGCCCACACCCACACCCACACACACACACACACACACACACACACACACACACACACACACACACACACACACACACAAACACACTAACACACTAACACCTAAAGGATTATTATATATACACATATATATACACTAGGGATGTTAACCGATGACCGTTTGACCGATGGTTGACCGTATCAACGTTAACCGATCAAAGTTGTCTGCTGTCGGTTAAAAAAAAGTGATCTCTAAATTAGGCTATTATAGACAGTGGACTAAACGCTACTACAGTTCGCCGTCTCATTCCAAAATCTTTTTGTGTGAAGTGAACAAATCCCTCACACTCAATTTTTCATAACTCTCCTGTTTGTACTTAATAAACCAATAAAAACATTTAGCACGAGGTCACAGCGTTTGGGTTTGCGCTCTCAAGGTTTGCAAAAAGTAAACACTCGAGGTTATAGAGGCAGGGCAGACGACAGTATGAAGCGTCGTTCCGCATAAGATGGGCTTACATTTGGAAATATTTTACATCTACAGTTCAGTGGTAACACATAAGGTGTTGATCATCATCTTTCTTTCTTATTGTTAGCACTACCTCAAACTAAAGCAGCGTCTCATCGGAGCTCTCATTTTCTTAAATAAGTCTAAAGTTAGACAAATGCCTTTATTTTCAACACGATCACCTTGTACCCAAACCATTTCGAAACTAAGGAGCCATTTGTCCTCCAATCACAAAAAAAGTGACGTGAATTTAAATTTTAAAAAAGTGACGTGAGTGGAAGAGACGGCGACGCCGGGACAGTGTGTGTGTGTGACCGTGGAGATCTACTTTTGCGACACGACTGAAGCGTGATGTTGTGACGCTTCTCGTCATTTGTGCGTTGAAATCAGTTCAACTGCAGCGCTGCGTTCCCGGAATGCTATGCGGGCGCATTAAAGTCGCTTGACGTCACCTATGGGAATAAAGTGGAGCGCGCGAAATTGCAGGCGCGGCTCGCGGCTATTATTTCAAATAGTGCAGCATATTTTAAACTAATCGGTTAACCGGTTTCAACCGGCTAATGAGGCTCGGTGGTCGGTCAAGAAAATGTTTAGTTTTCGCCATCCCTAATATACATTAACCTAAAGGATTATAAGGAACACCTGTTCAATTTCTTATTAATGCAATTATCTAATCAACCAATCACATGGCAGTTGCTTCAATGCCTGTAGGAGTGTGGTCCTGTTGAAGACAACCTCCTGAACTCCAAACTGAATGTCAGAATGGGAAAGAAAGGGGATTTAAGCAATTTTGAACTTGGCATGGTTGTTGGTGCTAGACGGGCCGGTCTGAGTATTTCACAATCTCCTCAGTTACTGGGATTTTCAGATTCACATTCAGATATTAGAGTCAGAATTTGGTGTAAACAGAATGAGAACATGGATCCATCATGCCTTGTTACCACTTTGCAGGCTGGTGGTGGTGGTGTAATGGTGTGGGGGATGTTTTCTTGTCACACTTTAGGCCCCTTAGTGCCAATTGGGCATCGTTTAAATGCCACGGCCTACCTGAGCATTGTTTCTGACCATGTCCATCCCTTTATGACCACCATGTACCCATCCACTGATGGCTACTTCCAGCAGGATAATGCACCATGTTGCAAAGCTCAAATCATTTCAAATTTGTTTCTTGAACATGCCAATGAGTTGACTGTACTAAAATGGCCGCCACAGTCACCAGATCTCAACCCAATAGAGCATCTTTGGGATGTGGTGGAACGGGAGCTTCGTGCCCTGGATGTGCATCCCACAAATCTCCATCAACTGCAAGATGCTCTCCTGTCAATATGGGCCGACATCTCTACAGAATGCTTTCAGCAGCTTGTTGAATCAATGCCACGTAGAATTAAGGCAGTTCTGAAGGCGAAAGAGGGTCAAACACAGTATGGTATATTATATTTATATACATGTAAAACATGAAATTACCATGTTGCATCTGCACCATATGGTAGTTTAAGTTTATTGTTAGTTAAAATCTCTGATTTTAGGCAGATTAACAGATCTGTTCTACTAATGAATTAGGGATGCTGGTAAATTCAGAAGGCTTGTTCAAAAGGTTTAAGACTTTAAAGAAAAGCCTTCAGGTGTCGGTCAGAGGCCTGTCGTGAGCAGCCAGTATGGCACAGTTTCCCATGTGCCATCTGTGATCACAGCATTCAGGTGTCACTGCCAGCGTCACAAACACGTACAGCAGTGTACAACTGTAGTTTTTGGCACATGTGAGATTACTGCCATCTTTTTGCTGGAGACACATGGAGTGGCAGGAAGTCTCTCTCCATGTAATATCAATTCCGTCGAGTAGGAGAAACAGTTGCGATATAAAGGAGATTTCTTTAGCGAATATACCGTACTTTCTCCTTTTACTGCAGTGTTGTAAAACTTCCATGCTGCCTGTCTGTATTAATTGGACTCTGTGTTTGATTTGCCATTTATGTTTGATATTTGGAAATGTGACGATTACAGCACTGGAGGAAGCGGCGAGCATGGGGCGTTTTCGTCATATCTCAGCTTCACAGTTATATTTATGTATTTTGTCTCTTAGAGCTCAGTTGGGTCAGACCGGACGAGTTTGAATGCCTCGCTTCTGTAAATCTCGGCACATCCAGCCGCCATTCCATCATAAAGTAACTGAAGTCTAACTGCCACTCTCTCGGCACATTTTGCTCTCTGCTCTCACCATAATTTAAAGCAAATCGAAAATGCCTGCCATCATTTATTAGAGGTGTTTCTAAAAGTGCTAAAGTGGTCTCTCGGCCTCGCTCAGATAATGGCTCGTTTGTCAGAAATACACATGACACTCGGCTGTTGTCTGTTGTCCAATGATGGCCGTGCCTTTCGTGTTAAGATGAGATTTACTGTGCCGTAAGAACATGGCATTCACTGGGTTGTTTTTTATAAGACATTAAAACCTCGACGATTAGGAGCGAACGTTGACTATCAGTCACTCCATGCAGCTTCATATGTTGTGGCTCTTCAGGACCGGAGTTCACCACCTCTGGTCAAGACCATGGCTGAATCTAAAATCGACCCCTATACCCTTTAATAAGGCATTATTTGAGGGGACAGCCATTTGTAGTGGTGTCCGAAACCATATTGGACGTTATTGAGTGCACTCATTTTATCCCACATTAAATCGTACACACAGCGGCTGTCCGAATTCACTCAAGAATACACAAAGTCTATGACAAAAAAATTATTTTCTCGGCTTTTTGAATTGAATACTTGTCAGTTAATTAGATCTATCTTAAAGTGACAGCAGCCTAATAAACCTCATGCTGTCTGCCAATTAATTTATCTGGCTATCACCAGACCAATAATACACTGACAGGAACCCCTTAAAGGGCTCCCAGAAGTATAGTACCATCCCTGGTTTGACAGTTAAACATGCTTGCTGGATTTGCCTTTGACGTTTGACTTTGGCATTTATGAATGTGAAGATTACAGCACTGGATGAAGCAGCGATCATATCTCAGCAGGCAGGACATGCTGCAGGTTGAATTTTATATAAAGTATGTTGAAGCTTAAGTTTGAAGCATCATATATTTTAAACATTTTCATTGGTTTGTTTGAGAAAGGCAGTGGATTCATTGTGTCTTCATTGTCCTTGAAATATTCTGACGTCCACATCTAAAACCTAAATAAATATCCAGCACCAATGTACTGAAATGTAGCGCATTGGCCCGATAATCCGAAAGAGTCAGACATGCTGAACAGGGTTTTTATGTGGCGCTGTTGTTGTTTTGATGCAGAGACAGATGTTAGTCGCTGGCAAACACTCGCTGCTGTCTGTGCCGAATAATACATCTGCAAACATGCTGTGACATGAAGATTTATGCCCCATATCCCAAACTATTTTATTTTGCTGGTAGTTTGCATTCATCAAAATGTCTGTTTACATTGTGCTCCACTGCTTCATGTTTTGGCCCAAACTTTGTAGGGTTTATACACAATGTTCTGATCGTACTGACCGATACTTCATCACTTCATAATTTACTCACTTTTATTTATTGAACTAAAAATAGATCTGTAGATTTCAAGTGACATTTTTACTTGTAACATCCTGAATCGTGTGCATATGGCACATCATTATTTAAAGCAGATATCACCACAAAATTTGATCTAGATGCAGCTCACATGAAGCAGAACTTCATCAGAAAAGATTGTTCCTCCTATCTTATTGCCGTCCTGAATTATTTGAACTACTCTTTCCTGAGCTTGCGTTAGTCCTACATCCTACGTCATGCGTCGGGTCAGAGGCCAGTCTTCTGCCAGAACTCGACTCGTGAAGCATATGATTATAGTTTATAAAATATAAACATGGAGGTTTTTCTTTCGCTTCAGAAGGCGTATGGATTACTTTAATGATGGATGGATGTGCTTTTTTCATTATTGGGTGATCTATCTCTTTTAAGTTTGTTTTGCAGGTTGCCACAGACATTAATTATGACACACCCATGAGTTTTCTGATCCAAAATAAGACCAGAGGCATGAACTGAGAAAGTAAATAATCTGTTTTGATTTTCCTTTCATGGTCTATTTACAGACTGTTTTTGCAAATGAAATGCATTAAAGGGGGGGTGAAATGCTGTTTCATGCATACTGATCTTTTTACACTGTTAAAGACTTGGAATCCCATACTAAACATAGACAAAGTTTCAAAAGTTAAGGTGGACGTTTGATGGGAGTATTTCTTTGTCAAAAATACTACTTCCGGTTAGTCATAAGTTTCGGCAAGTTTTTTGAGATCATGCGTCCCCATTGACGTTAGTGGGGGCGGAATTTCCTTGTATGGGCCTTACGGACAATTCTACCGGAAGCGCGTGAGAGAGAGCGAGGGAGAGAGCGAAAGCAACAGCCTACGCCCATCAAAGCGCTGGTTTGTAGGATGCTGGACAGGTGACAATTACACATAGCACATAATGTCACCAAAAAAGTGCGTTTTTGGTTGCCAGACCAAGACAGTCCTGCACAGATTCGCCAAAAACCCCGCGTTAAGGCAACAGTGGATGTAATTTGCTTTTCCGTATCAGCAACTGAGTTGCGCGAATGTTTATATCTGTTCGCTGCATTTCGGTGCCGACTGTTTCATAAACAAGGCCCAGCTCGACGCCGAATTTTTCCAATCGCCTAATGCTGAATGATGGAGCAGTCCCAACGTTAGAAGGGTGAGTGAGACTGCTTCAAATGTCTGTGTTTTTTTTAGTCCGCTTACTGTCTACACAAACCACGCGTAAACACACAAACACACGTGCACAACTGCACTTCCCACATGTACACCTTCAAAGACAAAAATACGACGATATAATTCAAGTATAAATATGTAAATAACACAAGCCGCTAAGCATATTATATAGTTAGTGTATAACTTGTACCACATAGAGACGTCCTGCTCTAGTCGTTTTTGCTGCTGCTCCTGTTCAACTGCAGCCTCTGGGTCTGATTCCGGATCATAGATGTATGGCTGTATCTGATTAAAAGCCATATTTTTATTTTGAATAAAGTTTTTTTCCCGCTGTTAGGGATGACACAGCTTTACGACGCACTCGACTCAACACACAGCGCGCTGCTGCACACGTCATTATTTAGCTCCGCTCACACGACACGCCCCCACCCGCTCGGCTTTTTTCGGAAAGACTCGGAACAGCGCATCTTTCTTATATAATTATTAAAAAAATAAAGACTTTTCGGAGATATGCAGGATGCAATGCTACTCTATAGGTACTCAAGATTGACATGACACTGACTGAAACTGAGTGTTTCACCCCCCCTTTAAATATACATTCATATCCATAGTAATACAGTCACAGTGTAACGTTTGCTCTAACACTGAAAACCAAAACAAACAGAACATGACTGTGACAGTGGATATGCATTTTAGTTTTAGTTTTTGCAACTAACTGGAGTTCTAGCTGAAGTACTAACATTTAAACTGAAATTATTATTATTTTTAAACGATACAAAAACAAAAAAAAGTCAAAAGCACCTAACGGAATTACTTAAAACCTAAACAAGAAATGAAAATATTTATATAAAAAAGTTCATAATAAATTCTATTGTCAAAGATGATTGACAATTAGAATATAGTTTAGATTGGCGGGATTGTTCTGTTCTGGGCAAGAGCTCCCTGCGCATCCATGCAGCCTAGCATTGATAAGAAAAGGGAGAGCCATGATGATGAACAGAACAGAAGAACCAACATGATGTACTGCAGATATCATTAATGTCAATATTAAAATGAACAACAGAATTCGGGAATTTAGTCTGATTCAAGGGGAATAAGAACGCCCTGGACGGAGGAGGGTATTTAGCTCTGGAGGAACACGATAGCTGCTGATAGTACTGAAGGAGCTTACAGTATATATGTCTGCTGTGATAGACGTCACATTCCTATAGGTAGATGTGATCGGCTGACAGGCAGCTAATGTGAGCTTGACTAACGTGACCTGCCAGAACTGATGCTATACGCTTGATATAAGTGATACTAAAATAACACTTAAAATGTATTGCCATCAATATCAAACAGAAGCTCAATTAACATCAACGAGACATTATGATAAATCCCTGCATGTTTTTTACACAACCTGAGACTGGCTGGTGTAACACAGTAACTTTTAAAGCCTTAGCCCTTAAAGTAGACAGCTCTCAGCTCCAGATCTATGAAATAAACTGTGGTGTGGGCCGAGATGTTTAGAGCAGCTTTACTTCAGCGATTGCTTTGACACTCAAGCAGCTTCTTCTGTGTGTTTTTATGGTTATATTAAGGAAAAAATTATCCATCGCATAAACAGGACGACTTTTAGGTGACAGTGGTAAACATTTTAGAAGGGTTTGTTTACAGCAGTAAGAAATATCTTTTAGAATGGGAATAAATGAATATAATCTTCATTATGCTTTTTTACATTTTCAACTGTCTAGAGTGTAATGTTGCTGCATTAAAAAGTTCTGCAAAGTTTCAAAGCACAAAGTCCCTTCAGCGGCATTTATTCTCTATATCAGTGTCAGTGTTTCTGAACTCCATGAAACATTGAGACAGAACTAAACAGAGCATTACTGACAGACCGGGAAGAAAGGAGCTGCAACAATGGAGAATGCATGAAAGAGTTTATTTTTTTATTTTTTTTTACATTCAAGCATGAAAACCTGTTCTAGGTCAAAGACTTTGAAAAAGGGCATAATAGGCTCCCTTTGAAGGATTAGGTCACTTCAAAATGTCTTGATAATGTCTTTCTTTCTGTAGTGGAAAAGAAATTAAGTTTTTTGAGGAAACATTTCAGGATTTTTCTCCATATAATAGACTTAAATGGCAACCAAAATGTTCAAGGTCCAAATCAATGCATTTTCAAAGGAAGGGCTTCAGAGTCTCTGCACGTTTCCAGACGAGGAATAGGGTCTTATCTAGCGAAACCATCATTCATTTTCAAATAAAAATAAAAATGCTCTTTGACACAGTGGACACCGTTGGAAAGGTCACGCTAGACGTAGGCAGAAGGACTACCCCTGTGTTTACAAAACGCACACACCGGGACGAATATCGCGTGCGCTTTTCCCCAGCGTTTTACGAGACATTTTTCGGCACGTCTTGAGTGTTCACTGGTGATGTGCACATTCAGTAGATGGTGCTCCCGTACACAAGGTGGTGCTGCGGCACTTTACGCTTCTGATACTCGCTTGTCACACAGAAGAAGAAAAGAGACTTACGTGTGACTTTACAAAGACGTAAAAAAATATGGACGTAGTGTCCGTGACGTCACCCATAGGATTCCGATAATCCGTTCTGAAGCGTAAAGTAGAGACGAGCTGGCCGTTGCTGTCTTGGCAGCGCCTCATCGCGAGTCGCTCCTGGATAACAGAAAATGGGCTGAGGTGAAGCAATGACTATAGACGGTGGATAAATGGCTATCCACCTGTCAATCAAGTGGCCACGCCCTTAATTATGCAGAACTTTAAGGATTTATATAAAGTAAACTAAGGAGTATTAAAAAATTCACCTCCCTCTCAGTTGTCATGAAGGGCAAAATTAGCCGTATAGACTAAAACCACAATTTGTACCAGGCTGTAGACATGTTTTTTTTTCTGCTGTAAAGTTGGGAATTTTAACATGGGGCTCAATAACATTCTGCTCCCTTCTGGAGCCTGACTCTAGTGGCCAGTCGAGGAATTGCAGTTTAAATTACTTCAGTATTGGCTTCAAGAGAGGCCGCGGGAGGTTGCTGCTTGGACAGGGATTAGCAGCTCATCCTCTTCTTTGTCTATTTACTACTACTTCATCGTATCAATGTGTGCTCGGCAAGGCCGTTTTGTGCTTGAGTTACCAAGTCTTGTTTTACTGTAACTTCAGCAGCTCCAGGCACATGAACAAAAGCTCCAATCTCATTGGTTGGCCTGTTTTTAACACCGCACGTCAAAAAAAACAAAAAAACATAAACATAAAATAATGACGATTTTTTTGCCTGCCGTTTTCGTGTCAGTGTGCACACTCACATTAGCGCCCTTTGTTTAGTAATGAGGCGTTAAACGTCGGTGATAAACTCGTGCGAAAATCGTCCCATGTGAACAGGCCTTAATACAAACATCATTTAGCAAAAAAGGTTAAACAACGATGACGGATGATTTTGAAGTTGGAGATTTTTTTTTAAAGGATGTTTGTGATAGTTTTCACTATAGACCCACACTCTCGCAGATGCAGAACAATTATGTTGGTGTGAAATTAACAGTTATGGAAATGTAGAAATTAAAGCTAAAGCTCCAATCTGCTCCCTGCCTGAAATTCGGAAAAAAGTCTGTAAGTGACGACTTCACTCAGAGGCTGTCAATCATGACGTCACACTCCATATTTTTATAGCATCAAATAACTAACTAAAACTAAACTTATTTTAAAAAACGAACACTTGAAATGAAATCACCATGATAAAAACGGCCTGCAATGACAAAAACTTACTTTGGGGAAGTTTGGGGAACTTTTTTAGTTTGCCTCGTGAGTCGTGTCCATTAGAAAACACGGAGGGGCGGCTATACTGGGACCGGCCACCGGGGGGCGATGGAGGCGCGGAGGCTTCAGTTATTTACAGGAGTGCTGCAGGCATGGTAAACTACTTTGTGGCCTTTGAGAAATTATTTTGAATCTACTACATAAAAAAAAAAAAAAAAAGGATTAATCGAAAAATCTATTTTATTTTATAAGGGCTTCTAAAGCCCTTCCTTTGGACCTTCAAGCCGTTGGTTGACGTTTAAGTCCATTATGTGAAGACAAATCCTGGAATGTTTTCCTCAAAAACATTATATCTTTTCGACAGAAGAAAGAAAGACATGAACATCTTGCGTGAGATGGGGGTGAGTAAATTATAAGGACATTTTCATTTTAAAGGGAACTAATCCTTTAAAGAAGATTGTTTACTATTTTGGTACTTTGATGGGTTTGCCTCTTGATATCCAATGTAGAAAGCCTTGAGCGAAAATTGTCAAAAATTCAGGGTCACTTTTACCGAGATAACAGAAGAGGAGAGAGGTTTCAGTGTTGTCATATATTATTTTTCTTCATGTGCCTGTGGTGTTAATCAGAGCTGCTCTTCAAACACAAATATGAGTATCATTGTCATATGAGCGAACATGAGAGGTCAAGGCTGAGAGCAGAAATTTGCCGCTATGCATGCTTTTTAAAAGGCACGAAGATCATGAAATATTGAGCAGCAAAACACTAAATGTTAAATGACATCAGAGCGTACAGCCGCCCTCGCATGTGCATAAAAACAAAGCAGAGCTTGTTTGTATTCTGATGGTAACTGACCAGCGGCCCACTGTAACTCTGTTGAATTATTGATAGATGTGTGTGTTGCGTATACGAGGGAGAACATGCATGCGGCTGTGACACGTTTCTTCAGTGTCTGCAAGTCTAATATTTAGAATTTGTTTTGCCTTTTGTTTGGATTATTAAAGTACCGTTTGCCTCACCTTAACACTTTCCTTGTCAACCAGATATGGCAGCTACAATTAAAAGAAAAAAAAATCTTCAAAGTTGTAAACTTAACAAAGATTATTAGAGAACATTTTACAGGAAAAATGCTATTTCAGTGTAATATTTTTCTGCAATTATGATGTGCTGTCATTCTGTGGCACATTTGTAATTGAAGTTTCCTGCAGGTCTATATTTCAGTGTCTGTATTATTTAAGTGTTGGCGTTAAATATTTTTAACTATGTTTTATTTTTTATATTTTCACTTTAAAGTTGTATTAATTTTGTTGTGTATTTCTGCCCTTTTTTGATAATGTAGGTCTATATAGTTTTTATTATGTTTTACTTTGTTATTTTATTTGAGGTTATTTTAGGACTTCAACAAAGATGAGAAATGTTGCCTTGGCACTTGGCAGTTAGGTGATATAAAAAAAGCTTACATTTTAATATATAATATTATTTCAATTAATGAAAATTTCATTAATTGTTTTAGTTATAGTTAATGTAACAACCGTGCAATTTTTAGTTTTCTTTTTCTTATATTATACATATTTCATGGAACGGTATGTAATTATGAGATGTTTTCTCTGGCTGCAGTAAATATAACACAGCAACCTTATATTTACTGCAGCCAGAGAAAACACTTCATATTTATCTCTCTGTTAACTTGGCTATGTTCAGAAAGGAAAACTTGCAAGCTTGCAGAACCTGACTTCACCAAGGGCAGCATCTTTGTTGATCATGGAACAACATTATAATCAACCAATCATATTTGATCAAGTTGTGGCTTACAAACAGGGTTAAGTGCTTCTACATCAGTGTTATTTACCTATCATTTCCTGCTGACTTTTTAGGTTTAGGGGTAGGGATGCAGAGCAGGTACATTTTCTGTCAGGAATGTTGTTCCAGGATCAACAAAATGCACTATATTGCCAAAAGTATTGGGACACCCCTCCAAATCATTGAATTCAAATGTTCCAGTCACTTCCATGACCACAGGTGTATAAATCAAGCATCTAGGCATGCAGACGCTTCTTCAAACATTTGTGAAGGAATGGGTCACTCTCAGGAACTCAGTGAACTCAAGCGTGGTGCCGTGATAGGTTGACACCTGTGCAATAAGTCCATTTGGGAAATTTCCTCACTACTAAATATTCCACGCTCGACTGCTAGTGGGATTATAACAAAGTGAAAGCAACTAGGAACAACAGCTACTCAGCCAGGAAGTGGTAGGCCACGTAAAATCACAGAGCGGGGTCAGGGCATGCTGAGGGTCACAGCGTGCAGAAGTTTCAAACTTTCTGCAGAGTCAGCTACAGCCCTCCAAACTCAATGAGTAGAGAGCTTCATGGAATGGGTTTCCATGGCCGAGCAGCTCATCCAAGCCTTACATCACCAAGTGCAATGCAAAGCGTGGGATGCAGTGGAGTAAAGCAGCCGCCACTGGACTCTAGAGCAGAGGAGACGTGTTCTCTGGAGCGACCAATCACGCTTCTCTGTCTGATGAGTCTGGGTTTGGCAGTTGCCAGGAGAACGGCGCTTGCTTGACTGCATTGTGCCAAGTTTAAAGTTTGGTGGAGGGGGGATTATTGTGTAAGGTTGTTTTTCAGGGGTTGGCCCCTTGGTTCCAGTGAAGGAACTTTTAATGCTTCAGCATACCAAGACATTTTGGACAATTTCATGCTCCCAACATTGTGGGAACAGTTCTGGGATGACCCCTATCTGTTCCAACATGACTGTACCACTTTTGACAATATATAGTGTATGTTGACCCAGGAATGTGTCTAACTCTGCAAAATCAGGATTTTCTGCAAGCTGCTTGCTGCATACTGTATAGTCAATTATGTATGCTACTTATTATGCTTAAAAATATTATGTAAAACTGTATATGCAACAAATTTATCAAACAGCTACATTGCTGTCACATGACCTCCATGTTAATCCATGTTAGCATCTCAGAAATAAAAAATGTCCATTGCATTTATTTCTAACTTTAAGTTTCGAAAGATATTTAAGTTTAACCAAGCGTTTATAACATCAACAAGCCTTCTCATAACCATCCACTGATCGTGTGTTTGATCCAGGCAGGGGTTTGTCGGGGGATTTTCACCCTGTCGTGTCACTGGGCAGTCTGCTGGACGACCAGCACTGGCACCACGTCAGCATCGAGCGGGTTCGAGGACTAGTTAACTTCACCGTGGACAAAAATACCCAGCAGTTACAGCTCCCTGAGTACTCCAGTCACTCTGAGATTAACGAGGTGAGCCTTTAATGACCTCTCACACAATTAGTCCAGTATAATTTACAGAGCAATGCTCACACAAAACACACATACTCATGAATTATGCATACAACATAAATTCACTAGAATTAGAATGTTCATGTTTAATTAGCTTAGGAAGAGCTTTCACTTTATTCACTCTGTTATGATACACTGATAATTGATGTACATTTCAATACTTATATATTATATTACAGTAAATTAGCATCATGTTCAAGGCAAGGCGAGTTTATTTATATAGCACATTTCATACACAGTACTACTTCAAAGTGCTTTACATGAAATAGTTTTTATTAAATAGAGGTAATAAAAAGACACAAAAAAACAATTAAAAATGTAATAAATAAAAATATTAATACATGACAAATAATACAAATTTATATAATATATACAATTATTAAAATTAATTAATATTAGCCATAAAAGGTACTCAATAAATAAACAATAAAAAGTAAGAAATAATTATATAATAATGACATTATATATAATAATAATAATACAATTAATTATTACTACACTATATATATATATATATATATATATATATATATATATATATATATATAATATTAACTAATAATAGTAAATATAAAAAAATGTACATAATATATATATATATGCAAAAACAAAATCTATATGCAAATATATATATATATATATATATATATATATATATATATATATATATATATATATATATATTTGCATATAGATTTTGTTTTTGCATATAGATGTTTACACTTAAGTCTTGGAGCTATATTTTTGAAACTTGTACAGTTTTTTTATATTTACTATTATTAGTAAATATTATATTATACTATTTTTTAAATAATATGTACAGATTTTTAATTATTACTGTCATGTCTAGGTTTTTTTCATGTTCATAGTTATTTTATGCTGTAGTCATGGTTCCTTTGTGTTTCCTGGTTTGTGGGATTTACTCTCGAAATTGTGATGACTGAGTGATAAATATTTATGTATCGAAATCAGGCTCATATAAATGTCAGGAAAACACAATTCCTGGCTTCATGTCAATACCCATGCGTGTTTTTTTTTAACTCATGGATATTGAAATAATGTTTTTTTTTAAGGCAGATTTTGTGTAAAATGTCTACATACATTTTTGGCCAATCAAATACTGCATTAAGAAAGAGTTGCTTTCAGGTTCATTTGACACACTGGAAATAAAAGAACGATGAGCTTTGCATTGTTGGATACATCATCGACAGCCTGGCCATAGAGTTTAGCTATTAAATGCGTAACACTACATTAATCTGTGTGATTTCTGACATGAATCTGTCTTTCTTTGACAAGGTCAGTTTTGGTGGTACGTCATTGGATGGACTTCAGAAATCCCATTCTAGAAGAAACTTCCATGGCTGCTTGGAAAATGTGCTTTACAATGATATCAGCGTGATTGATCAAGCCAAAGAGAAGCAAGTGGATATTGCAGTAAGCAGGACCCATGTGTTAATACAGTTATGTCTGCGGGTTGCTTAATTTGGCTTGTTAGCAATTGTCAGTTGTTGGCTGCCTCATTTTTCCATACTGAGAATATTGCATTTTTGTGACCCATACCGTGTTCTTCTCCATTATACATGGCTTTCTCCATTTACAACCACTGTCTTGGGAATTTGGGGGTTAAACCAATTAACAACCCTTTAATTCATTGTCACAATGACCGTGACAGTGGTATCAGGAACAGCCAGAGAGGCAAATGCATAATTTATGAGGCAGACGTCATGGCTGTGGTACTTCACTCTACAAATGGTCTTGGTTATACTACAATATTTTGTGCTTTTATAGGGGAATGTCACATTTACATGCGCTGAATCCATTGATGTGCCAGTGACGTTTGCCAGTCCTGGAAGTTTTCTCAGTTTGCTCTGGGTCTCCAGTGGAGAAAGCGTGTCAGTCAGCCTGCAATTCAGAACGTGGAACAAAGCGGGCCTGCTGATGACCTTTGACCTGCAGCATAACGCAGGAACGCTGTGGCTTTATCTGAGCGAGGCGAGAGCACGACTACAGATCCATAAGACTGGGAGGATCATGACGGACATCACAGCAGGTTGAACTCATATATTATCACATGTATAGTTTCAGTTTATTTGATAGTAAAAGCTAAACACATCTCTCTTGTTTGCCAAGGGTAGCACAAAGTCAACATCAACAGCACCCGCTGCTCTGAGAATGCCAGCATGTGGCATTATAAAAATGTTTATATGAGAAAATCAAACAAATGCATTGTAATATGTCTTAATATCTTCATTTACATTATGAAAGGTTTTTAACTTTATGCATGAAGTACTTTGCTAGTATCCCATTCCCTATATACCGATCAGGCATAACATTATAACCACCTTCCTAATATTAGGCTGCCAAAATATTCCTCCTGACCCATCAAGGCATGGACTCCACTAGTCCTGTAAGTTGTGAGGCAGGTCTTCCATGGATCAGACTTGTTTGTTCAGCACATCCCACAGATGCTCGATTGGATTGAGATCTGGGGAATTTGGAGGCTAAGTCAACACCTCAAACTCGTTGTTGTTCTCCTCAAACCATTTCTAAACCATTTTTGCTTTGTGTCAGGAGCATTATCCAGCTGGAAGAGGCACAGCCACCAGGGAATACCGTTTCCATGAAAGGGTGTAGATGGTCTGCAACAATGCTTAGGTAGGTGGTACGTGTCAAAGTAACATCCACATGGATGGAGGACCCAAGGTTTCCCAGCAGAACATTACCCTAAGCATCGCACTGCCTCCGCCGGCTCGCCTTCTTCCCATAGTGCATCCTGGTGCCATGTGTTCCCCAGATAAGCCACACGCACCTGGACATCCACGTGATGTAAAAGAAAACGTGATTCATCAGACCAGGCCACCTTCTTCCATTGCTCCGTGGTCCAGTTTTGATGCTCACGTGTTAGCACTTTTCAGCAGTGGACAGGGGTCAGACCCATACGAAACAAACTGCGATGCACTGTGTATTTTCACACCTTTCTATCAGAACCAGCATTAACGTCTTGAGCAATTTGAGCTCCAGTAGCTCGTCTGTTTGATCGGACCACACAGGCCAGCCTTCGCTCCCCACGTGCATCATTGAGCCTTGGCCGCCCATGACCCTGTGGCCGGTTCTCCACTGTTCCTTCCTTGGAGCACTTTTGATAGATACTGACCACTGCAGACCGGGAACAGCCCACAAGAGCTGCAGTTTTGGAGATGCTCTGACCCAGTCGTCTAGACATCACAATTTAACCCTTGTCAAACTCGCTAAAATCCTTACTCTTGCCCATTTTTCCTGCTTCTAACACATCAACTTTTAGGGCAAAATGTTCACTTGCTGCTTAATATATCCCACCCACTAGCAGGTGCCGTGATGAAGAGATTCACCTGTCAGTGGTCAGTGTTATGCCTGATTGGTGTATCAATTGTTCTTTAAGTCTAATGCTGAAAGCTGTTATTTTTGTTGTGGTTTATGTGAAAATAATCTCCCTAATGCAGCACCGAGAAACTGTTGTTTTTGCCTGATCCAAAATGCATTTTCTATTTCCACAGGTGCCAATTTAAATGATGGTCAGTGGCATTCGGTGGAGCTAGTTGTCCGTCGAGGGCGTCTCGCAGTCACCCTGGACAAAACCGACAGCTCTACAGCGTCCACTTCCTTCCCTGTCGCGCCTGACAGCCAGCTATTCTTAGGCGGTAAGAACAAGCTTTAGCTATCCATCGGCTTCTGCTAACACAAAGCAACACGCTAGCTCAGAGTAATTTCCCTCTACACAAGCCGAATCCTTCACGTTAATCAATCCGTCTTGTCACTCAACTCACACCTTCCGCTGAGAAAAGCACATTTGTTTACCTTTCAAGCGGTTTGGGGCTGAATCGCTTTTGGCTCCTGGAGGCTGGTGGCTTAATTGCCTTTAGCTCAGACTCCGGAGAGAGTGTAACGCATGCATGGCAGTCTCTTTCGTCTGCAATGTTTTTCCCTTGGGCCGCAGTAGAGAGCGTATCATATCTCAGTCAAACCACATATTATGTATACAGTGCTGGACAATGCTGGGGGTAACGCATTACAAGTAACTTGAGTAATGTAATCAGGTTACTTTTTTCAAGTAGCTAACTAGTAAAGTAACACATTACATTTAAATTTACAACAAAATATTTTGTTACTTTTTTCAAACAGGTAACACAAGTTACTTTGTTTTCCCATTTATTGACTGACAGCTCTCCTTTCCCCTGTTGAGAAAAATGTGGATGTGTTGTGTGTAAACATGATGGATGTTGTATTTGTAGTCTAAATCAGAATTCATTTACTAATCTCACTAGAACAAAAAAGATTCTGTAGTCCTCAAAATTATTCAAATCAGTGAAATGCAAAATCAGAATACTATGCAAATACTATCCAATAATTAAATATGTTAAAATACATATTTGTATGAATTTAATCTCACTTTATTGACCGATATACTTGCTGCTGACATCTGATGAATCAGTTAAACCATAAGCAAAAATGACTTTATATGTTTTGTTTTTATTGGTGAAGTGTTGAACTGTGTTGAAAAGATTTCCTGCATTCTATTCTTCCGTTATCCAGAATGGCAGCACAACTATACACATGTGGATTTGCATTTTCTTAAGCCTGAGGCTTATTATTTCAATTTAGGTATGAAAGGGCCTTTACAATTTCTTATTTTTTTTATTTATGCTATTAAAATAACAGACAAGTCCAGGCCAGTTAAGAAATGTAACGCCAAAGTAATGTAAGGAATTACTTTTCTTAAAAAGTAACTAAGTTATGCATTAATGTAATGGTTTACTTTTCAGAGTAACTTTCCCCAACACTGGTGCTGGGTATATTGTGGTACTTTATTGATTACAAGTTACATGAAAATTATAGTTAGTAGTAATGTAATTACACATTTTAGATCATGTTGGACTCAATATAGTGTTTTTACAACTTTTACAACTTACCAAATATCGATTGTGCAGCCTGCAATCTTGTTTCCTAACATTTATATGAGTCTGATTTTGATGCCGGGAAAATACATAAAGTAAATTTGCCTGTGAATGCTTTATATAAATACAATATAGGTAGGTTTAAATCCAAGTGATCATATTAATGTTATAAATATCATCATCTCATCATCAAGACCTAAAACTTGTATAGTTTTTGTCAGTGTTTATTTAAAAACATCCAATTATGCAGAATATTAGATGGTACATATTTCATTGATGAGTTGTCAATATATAACAATATAATAAATAGGGTATTATTCAACATATTGACACAAAATGATAGCTGCAAATAAACCGTTTCTCTGTTCCAGTTGTTTCTGTGAATTCCAGCGATCCATTTGCTTCTCTTTTCTGTAGCTTTCTGCAGTCTGTAAAAATATACCTCAGATGTCTTGCCAAATCACTTTGTGCAGTCAATCTCAAGCTCTTTCCCGTTTTAGATGGGTTTTTTATGTTTTTGGGACATTCGTGCTGAAAACCAATGCTGCCTGCCAATCAGTGTGTGTAACCGCAGTCACCCTGGCTGATGGTGGCGTCATGTTCATACTCTCTATAATCAAACAAAACGAAAGTAAAGCAGTAGCCCCTCACGGACGACTGCCAATATAAACATAATAAAACAGCAACATAAAGTCCAGGCCTGCTCCTCTCTTGTCCTTCACTGTCGTCCCTCCTCCTTTTGTCCTCCTGGAGCTCCTCTGTGGGACTCGAGATCGGTGTGGCACACAGGAAACACTCGCACCACCAGCCTTGTTCTTGCTCTCGTCCCTGCCCTGCTTGCCACAAGTAAACAATAGGGAATAAAAAGACATGTTTCATATTTTGTGCCACAAATTAAGTTTTATTGTCACATGCTGTCTTTCTCCCGCTCTGTCTCCCACTCAAACACACATAGATACAATACGCACACTCGCACATTAATATACTATCTTAATGATACTAAAACAACACCGCAATGGCATAAAGTTGAAAATGTGAGTGTTTTTGTCCGCAGGATGCCCGAACACGGAAGACGGCACCGTCTGCAGAAACCCGTTCAATGCTTTCCAAGGATGTATGCGCCTCATCCGAACAGACAGCGGTTTAGTGGATCTGATCAAAGTGCAGCAGATGTTGTTCGGGAATTTTAGCGATCTACAGATGGACATGTGTGGGATAGTCGACAGGTAAGCACTCTTCCTGTCAATTACGCTTTTATGTGAACTCGCAAAACGTTCCGCTTTACATTTTCTTCCTCGCCAAATAGATGTGTTAGGCTTGATTATGTAAATATAGAGATTAATTAGCTGGAGAAATGCCTCTGAATACTGATTTGCTGAAAGACACAGATGATGAGCCTCAGGGAGAAGCTGCTCTCATTTTAATATTTATCCATCTGATCAATAAAAATGGAACATTTAGCCTACTGTTTCCTTGATTCAACTTTAAATCATAATTCAGTTCAAAATGGCATATAACTTGTACTATATTTGCAGTCGTAGTTGAGCACTATGCATCTTTTGATGGCTGGTGAGATGAAATTGTTAAGATGAATGCTTATTCTATATCATAAAGTATTTTCCATTGACAAGGCTGTCTGTAGATTAGTTCCAATATTCTCATAATAGCCAAATTTTGGCCATGCTGATATAGCCATCTATTACTAGTATGCAATATGTATACTGTACATATATAATGTAAACTTTCTGGTTAGTCAGGCTCCCAAAGAGAAGATACTTTTACACAAAACTGGATTGCAAAATTATTACAGTGCATTGAGCTGCATGTGCAATGACAGTAATAGTAACTCTTTTCATTCATTTGAATAAATAGTAGGCTGTTTTTTGGTGTATATAGCAGTATTCCCTTGTGAACATGTTTTCTGCTGTTAGTTTCATGTCAGTGAATGTTTGGTTCATTTGGCCCGCGGCAGAAATCGGTTTATTTTGCTTTCAGACTGAAGTAAATCTCCTGAAGCTCTTTTTCTGTCTTCTGTGTTTTTGATAGACGCTAAATGCTCTGCTGTGACCGAGCAATTCAAAGTGAAGGGGAACCTGTGGCACACACACTTGTATCTCAAGTGAATATTGTTTTTTGTAAAGTACTGCTGGTGACACTTGATGCAGATGTAGATTTGTTGTCTCAGAAATATGCGTTGCCTCTAGATACTCGTTTACATTCTGAAAGCTCTCGCTTTTGTCTGTCACACTTGTTCAGCACTCTGGAGACTTCTGGGATTTCTATTCATTTGTTTGTTTAAATGTTTTTTGTTGTTGTTGTTGTTTGTTTGTTTTTGGTTTATTGTGTTTGCAAAGCAATTTCAGTAGAGCTGTTGATTTGAACAGACTCATCCTGCACCTTTTGTATGAATGAAGGCTTTTTAACCTTTTTTTTATTATTATTGAAAAAAAAAGACAACTGACAGGTGAAGTGAAAAACACTTATTACGTCAGCAAGGCTCCTGTTAGTGGGTACGATATATTAGGCAGAAAGCGAACATTTTGAAGCAGGAAAAATGGACAAGTGTAAAGATTTAAGTGAGTTTGACGAGGGCCAAATTGTGACGGCTAGACGACTGGGTCAGAGCATCTCCAAAACTGCAGCTCTTGTGGGCTGTTCCCGGTCTGCAGTGGTCAGTATCTATCATAAGTGCTCCAAGGAAGGAACAGTGAAGTTTAACTTTGTTAATTTTAATTTCAACATTTATTAATACTTTTTAAAATCTTGTTAACATTTTTTGATCTAACATAAACAAACCATAAACAGCTGATTTTTATTAATAAAGATTAACAAATACAGGAACAAATGTACTGCTCGTGGTTAGGTCATTAACTAATGGTAACTAATGAAACCTTATTGTAAAGTTGAACTGTTTTTTGTGTGCGTTATTTTTTATTTTTTATTTTTTTGGTAACACACATTGTTTCATTAGTTAATGCATTAGTTAACATGAACTAACCATGAACCAACACCTCTGTTCAGAATAAAGTTCATCTTTGTTAACATTAGTTAATAAAAATCCAGCTGTTCATGGTTTGTTCATATGTGCATTAACTATTGTTACCCAGATATTAATAACGCATTAGTAAATGGTAAAATGAATATTAACAAAGATAAATAAAAGCTTTATAAGTGCAGTTGATTATTAGTTCATGTTAACTAATAAACCTTATTGTTAAGTGTTACTGAGTTTGTTGCGGACTCTCTGACCTCTGAAGGCCGCTATGTAATTCACACCCTGACTAAGACACATTAGGGGAAGCATTTTAATAATCTTATGAATGCATAAAAGAAAATGCATAATCGAAGCAAATTAATCTAATCGTATCGAATTTTGATGTGAATCAATTCTGAATTTTGAAGCGAATCGTTCTGAAATGGCAAAAAACGTAGCCTAGAAATCTAGACGCACGCTAGCGGCAGCAAATCTAATCTGCCGCGAGTGTCGTCTAGCAACTCTCAATACACTTCTGAGCTGTAAACGCCAAACTCTGGTCCGGCCAATCACATCGTGTATAGAGTCGGTGGGCGGGGCTTAACATGTGCAGGACTCTGCAGGACAGCGCCCCTCCAGGACCGAGTCTGGGGACCCCTGGTCTATGGCTTCTAGTGAACTCAGAAACTGGCGAACGGCGGTCTTTCGAATCAGCTTTCACCGCGACTCTGGAAGACTTGGAGTTAAGCTTTTCTCTGAGAAAAGAACAAAGAACGGCACTGAAGTCATTCTTAAAAAGGGAAGATGTGTTCGGAGTTTTGGCGACCGGTTGCGGCGAAAGTTTAACCTTTCAACGAGCTCCGCTTCACCTTCGTTGCTCTGGTTGGTGGTAGCGCTATCCTATCGCGTGCAGAGGGAGTTTGAAGGACAACCATTTATCCGCCCCTCAGATTGAGCTTTCAATGGTGAGTTTCCAGACCAAACATCTTGATGTGAATCTGGCTTGTCAGACTACAAAAATCGTTCTTAAATCAAATCGAAAACCTATGAATCGTGAATCAAATTGATTCGCTGCCTACCCAAAGATTCACAGCCCTAATTATGACATATATTTTCAGACTAGGATGCTTTTTTTAAATGCTGTGATAAATACTGTGAAAACCCTTTTGTATATGCAGTTTAGCACGTCAATCGCTAGCATCAGTATCACACCCTTGGTTGTGCTCTGAAAGCATGAACGGCGAGGCAGAATGGAGCTCTAGCTCTCCGCTCTCATTAATGCACACAGTGTTATTGAGTCTGCAGGCAGGAGACGAGGGCAGACCGTGGGTGATGTCCTCTCACTCCATGCAGAAACAGCGACTCCACTGTGAGGGTTATTACCTCTGGAAAAGGGCTGTAGGTCGTTCTCAAATAACATTGCTGCCCATAACTAAGAAATATGGGATGGCAGCAGCACTCACTGGCTTTACATGTGCCTCATGTGAACCCACGGGCCCTGTGCAAAATGAGTCTAAGTGTGGACTAGACTGAAGCGGAGCGGTTTATTAACCCCAGATCAAAGATATTATGAGAGAAGCAGAGAGCTGAGGTGTGCTTACGATGAACGCTGATGGTGCTGCTGTCGTTCGGTTTAGTTTGGATGATAAAAGTTGACCTTGCACTGTGTTGTAATACAAATTATTCAATGCATGTGTTCAGAATAAAACACTGCCACGCTGCTCTTACCGTTTTAGCTACTAAGTATGTACACAGTGCACAATATGCACTTTTTTTGTATGCATTGATTTTTTTATTTTATTTTTTATTTTACCATCCTAACTTTGCACAAGTTGCAATTTATTATTTGATTCAGAAAATGTTACAATTTCTGAGAAGATAACTGGATGCCACCTGTTGAATTAAATATGCAAACATGTTAAATTAGATTTGCATACTTTTGCATCCTAATTTGGTTTTACATATTATTTTACATATCATTTGTATGCATTGATACTGTTTCCCATTATGTACTAGACTTGTCCTTCCATTCCTAATATGAAAAATGATTAAATAAATAAAATAATTGTATCTTATTATTATAGGATATCAATCATTGAAGCATCTGGAGCCTTTTGAATTAAAAAATATATATAATTTTCTGCTTCAAAGTACATGCAGCAACTAAACATATTGGTTGGGATGTATGTCTATTTATTTTTATTTTATATAAAACGTTTATTTGCCCTAAGCATGATTATATAGTTAGTTGCATTTTATTATTTGCATTTAGAATTCATTTTATTCTTCTGTCTACTACACATTAGACTTTATATTGAAATTGTACGCAATATTGGATTGAAAATGTGAAATAACAGAGAAGGTAATTGGATGCAAGTTGCAGAAGTAAACATGCAAACATACTCAAGCGTTTATCTATGCATGCTGCATTTTATTCTCCGTATCGAGTAGCTGTTTGTTGTTTCAGTTTTCCGGTCGTTAAATAAGGTGCCGAGCTAAAGGTTCACCTGAGGAAGTTGTTTTGGTGTGTAGAGTGATTATACAGTGACACGGGGAGGAACGGTGTGTGATGTAGTGCTCACTTTGACTAAAGTGCTGAGTAAGTGTTATTGTAAAGGTGAATAATGGACAGAATAAAGAGGGAGTTTCTGCATTGTCGACACTTTCGCTGAATCTCAGACACATGTGGACTCGCACTCCAGCTCAAGGTTACAGAAATGCAGCTTTCACTGTGCTTTTGATAAGAAGAACATATAAAGTGAGTATCTTCATTACCGATGCTTGACACAAAGTCCTGCCGATCTATTTAAAGAGCCAATCACGGGATTGATTCGAGGGTTGCTGTTGTTTCTACAGACTTGTTGCTATTGTGGTGGAGTTGCTCAACAATGTTTAATACTTTACTAATCACTAAAACGAGTTGTGAGCAGTAGTAATAGTGCTTTTTGATGATAATCAGTATTAGTACAGAAGTGCATTAAGGCCTGTTGTTCTCAACGATTATATTTATTTGCCTGATGCCCCACTCATCATCCACCTGTCGTACTTATTCTCATTTCGCATTTTCCTAGTGCACTTGTTGTGTTCATGTGAAGAATTGCGTTATTGACAGCTATTCTAAAGAAAGGAAGTCTGAACTGTGTGTAATCACGTAATGTGTGTGTGAACGGAAGTAATGAGTGAAGATGGATGAAGTGAACTACTCCTGTCTCGTGTGCTTTATTGCTGTTTATTAACTCCTGACAGATATCTCAGCACTTTTGTTCCATTCCATTGTTTCAGTGTCACCTCAATGTATTTTTTCACTCAGCAGGGATTCAAAATGCTCTTATAGTACACAGGCTCTATTTTAACAATCTGAAACGCAAGTGTCAAAGCGCGAAGCGCAAGTAACTTTGTGGGCGGGTCTCGGCACTGTTGTTATTTTCCCGGCGGGATAAACGGCTCTTGCGCCCGGCGCAAATCTAAAATGGGTTGGTCTGAAGTAGCTTCATTATTCATAGGTGTGGTTTGGGCGTAACGTGAAAAATACATTTTTAAATAAATGTATACATTTTAAATGTATTTTACTATCCTAACTATGCAGGGGTATACAGCGATCAGATGTAACATTGACCACTGACAGGTAAAGTGAATAACACTGATTATCTCTGTTACGGTTCCTGGTAGTGGGCATGGGCTGCATAGCCGCAGACCAGTAAGGGTGCCCATGCTGACCCCTGTGGCATGTGAGCATCAGAACTGGACAAGGCATTGAGAGAGAGCATTATAAAACAGAGCATTATTATCCGTGCTAAATAAGTCTACTTCATTATTATTATTATAGCTATTATAGTTTCTAAATGGCTTTAGGCTGCAAATTCCCCAGATCTCAATCCAATCGAGCATCTGTGGGTTGTGCTGAACAAACAAGTCTGATCCATGGAGGTCCGTCTCACAACTTACAGGACTAAAAGGATATGCTGCTAACATCTTGGAGCCAGTTGCCATAGCACACCATCAGGAGTCTAGTAGAGTCCATGCCTCGATGGGTCAGAGCTGTTTTGGCAGAAAAAGGGGGACCAACACAATATTAGGAAGTCATAATGTTATGCCTGATCAGTGTATAATTAGATACATTCTATTATTGCATTTATACTTTTATATTTTTTTTAGCATTTTGGTTTTGCAACTCACTTCGAGACTGATTTAAATCATCATCATTGAGGGTTTTATACTAATTTGCATAAATATTTACTGTAGTTCTTGACATTAGTAATAGTAAAAGCATGGAACACATTGCAGCCTATAGCCAGTTAGAAACTATAATAGCTATAATAATAATAATGAAGTAGACTTATTTAGCACGGATAATGCTCTGCTTTATAATGCTCTCTCTCAATGCCTTGTCAGAGCTGTTTAGAAAGTCACTGGTTGAGTCTGTTATTGCCGGTCGGGACGCTCAAACACCGTAATGATAAGAAAGAGCCACAAGCGTGAGTCCACTCGAGAGTTTTGTTTCAGCTTAAACAGGTGCTGAATGTGCTGGAGGCTGGAGCAGTGCTGCGTCATGAGTCTTTACAGTAAATTAAGTCTTTTTTATTCTTTCAGCACGCCTCCTTTGTATGCAAATGAGTCTTGTGCCATATTCACAGAAGTCAGCACTATTTGCCGGGTGCAATTAACATTGTGCCATTAGTGGCCACCCAAAACAGGAATCCGAATCTCATTTGATGTTTTCTGCACTTTCTATTGATCATGGTAGCAGTAATTCATTAAACGATGATCAAATGATGTTCAAAGCTTTATAGCAGACATGACGGATAGTTCATCATGCTTTCTGCATTTGAAATTGCCAATTCGGGTGTCTGAATCAGAGAGGAGGGCTTTCAAGTCTCAGCTTTCAAATTCTGGCGATTTTATTATAAAATTCAAAGAATAAATGTGGATTTGTGGCTCTTTAATGTGGCGTGACGGATTGCTGCACTCCTCTGTTCAAGGGGCTCGTGATTGGATCATCTCTTCCTCTTTACTACTAGTTACAGCATGAAGTAAAGATAAATGAACAGAAGGCATGCTGAAAGAAACATTAAAAACTTTCTGAAATGTATGATGTCTCATGTTAAAGGTGCACTATGTAGTATTTTTGCAGTAAAATATCCAAAAACCACTAGGCCAGTGTTATATATTTTGTTGAGTTGAGTTCTTACAATATCCCACAAATAGTCTCCAACTATTTGTAAATTGTGAGAAAATTGCTATTTTAACCAAGGCTTTTCTCTTAGCAGTGTGAACATGTCACAGCAGCGCCTAGCGAACGCACAGAGGAACGTCATGACATCATTTTAAACACACTTAAATGGATCTAAGGCTGCATTTACACTGCAGGTCTTGATGCACAATTATGATTTGGTGACTATATCCGATTTTTTTGACGGCCCGCTTACAAATCTTTTCAAAAGCGACCCGTATCCGATATTTGCATTTACACTGTACACTGGCAAACAGCCCAAGACGCTCTTAAGCAGAAAAGGAAGTAAAACGGCGCAATATGCAATGGACGCAGACAAAATGATTATTCAATGTTTTGCTGTCTGCACTGTTCCACGCATCTTTAAAGGTCGGCAAAACATTTCTCTCTTAAAGGGGGGGGGGTGAAATGCTGTTTGATGCATACTGAGCTTTTTCCACTGTTAAAGACTTGGATTCCCATCCTAAACATAGACAAAGTTTCAAAAACTAATGTTGGACGTTTGATGAAGTATTTCTGTGTTAAAAATACTCCTTCCGGTTTCTCACAAGTTTCGGAGAGTTTTTTTCGAGTATGGCTCGGCTTGACGTTAATAGAGCGGAAGGTCCTTGTATGGGCCGTACAGGCTCTTCTCCCGGTAGGGTGCGCGCGCGCGTGACTAGAGCGAGAGAGGAAATGCACGCCCATAAACACTCGCTCAGGTGCAGATCCAGTCGTCCATGAACACTTATATGGCGTGCCGCGCTCCACTTTCTTCCTATGGGTGACTTTGAGCGACTTCAACGCTTCAGCACAGCATTCCGGGAAGGCAGCGCTGCATTTGAACCGATTTGAACGCAGAAATGACGGGAAGCTTCACAACAACGTTTCAGTCGCGTCTCAAAGTGGATTTACACGCCGCTGCTGTCACAGGACTTCACCAAATCATACCAAAGAAGTGTGTTTTTGCCCTTGACGGGGTTGCCAGGTTTTCACAATAAAACCCGCATAATTGCAACTCAAAACTGTGTTAAAGTAGCCCAATTCCGCATGAAAACCACAGACTTGGCAACACTGGCAGTTTGTGTCCACCTGAGTTGACGTCATTCGCCTCCGTCCTTTTTTTCAATGACGTACGACTTGCATTTACTGGGGAATATCCGATTTGACCACTTACATGGCAGACGCCAATGCAGATCTGAAGATATCGGAATTCATGCGTATTTTTCCTGCTTATTGGGTCACTTGAACCATGCAGTGTAAATGGGGCCTAATATGATAAACAGAGCTGCTTTACCTTATAATCATCGGAAAAAGTGGAAGAGGCAACTGTGCCCCATCCCGTCATAATAAAAGTCCCGGTACTCACGAGCCGTGTGTTTGTCTAACAATCGCTCCAGCGGCCGTGCTCAGCTCCACACTTTACACTCCTGCTTTACACTACAGTAACGTTAATAACTGCATCCATCAATGTGATTTCTGCCGAGTCCTATTTTCCAACGGCTGTGAGGTGAAGACCACATGTCCCAAGATACTGCGCTCACACTTGGCGTCATCAAACTACACCTTTGTTTAGAATAGGCGCCCTCTAGTGGACGGAAAGTTGCATAGTGCACCTTTTAATCAATGTTTTAACCATGGGAAGTCATCAGTAAAACAGCTGGTAAGTCTTTATGTATAATGCATTATAAAATAATTTTTAATGCATTTATTATGCCTTGTAATGCACTTCATAATGCATTATATGGTCTCAGTTATAATACATTATAATACTTATCTATTCATTGAACACACCTTTAGAAAGTATAATGCGTTAAAACACGACAAAACCAATTTCAGAATCTGCTAATATTATAATGAAATTTAACTTTGGTTACAGTTACTTATAACATATGTAACGCTTTATAATGCTTTATAATGCATAAGGGCTTAAATAAAGTGTCACCAAACAGCTTGTGAACAATATCACATAAAATTACATTTACCTCAGAACAGCAAGTCCATGTCCATAAACTTGATAGTTAGCAAGTTAAAATAACTCTAGAGAGGAGCATTTGATCAATATTTGCACTTTATTACATATTTATTATGTTTATTTATCCTGTTAGTGATGTCTTCATTATTTATTGGATGTTTGAATAATTAAAACGAGGCAGGTATGACTTTAAATATTTATATTTTGTCAACAAATTGGAGCAGAAACCTAATTCTGTATTATAAAGTTCATATGAAAATGTCAATGTTTGTGCAGATCAGTTTTATTTGAGTGTTGATGATTATTAAATAAATATGATCAATTAATATATTATTAAATATATCAGTATCAGCACAGAAATGTTCATTTCGGTGCATCACTAATTATTATCATGACTTTTAGAACCGATCCACAAAATGGGAAACTGCACTGTGCACTAATTATTTTGTCTTTGTTTGTCTCATTGGCTGATTTGCATAAGTCATTGCGATTTCAGCGTTTACGATATTACCCACTTCAACTTTAAATGAGCCTGTTTTGAATGTTGATCTCATCTCTCTCTTCGCTGTTTGCTTCTAATGAGGTCGACTTAAGGTGGCGTCGTTTGCCTGGTTTCTGTCCGTCCTAATTTCCTGGGGTTGACCTCTGACCCCTGGGCTGAAAGTGCAAGTCGTTCTCCTTCCAGCTCTTGTCAGGTTCCCCATGCGGCCCGCAGAAATGCATCAAATGGAGATGCGTGCCGTTCCCCTGCACACCTGCTGCACTTGTCTTTCAGGAGGTGACTTCAGCTCTGCGGGCCGTCGTTGGTTGTCACCTCTTTGTGATTAGGGTCACAACGAGCGACCTTTGGCTGCTGTCGAGGAGGGCTGAGTATTCGTGGAGGGATGGGAAGGGCAGCGCGGGGCACGTGTGTTTCGATGCCGTCAAGCTGCTTCTCAGAGCTGATGTCATTTTGTTCTCTGTTGGGATGTGCAGAACTCGCTGCCCTCGCACACATTCCTGAATAGATTTATTTTTTATTCTGTCCCGCAGCAGAGGCGGTTTTCTGTCTGAGGGATTTTTAGTCTTTGATCCACATTTGTTGTCTCCTCTTATATCCTTCACCACAAAACAGACAGATTCCTTTCAAGCTATGTCTCTTAGATAATTTCTGAGTTTCCATATTATACATACTGTGTATAATATATATATATATATATATATAATATGTATGTATATATGTAATATTGCGTCAATTGCGTCATATCTGCTTTACCCTCGTTTTCCATTTTTTTGGCAGAAACGCTTTACTGTTAGCAGTGTGAACAAGAGTCACAACAGCCGCTGAGTGAACGCACAGAGTAACGTCATAGCATCATTTTAAACACACTTACATGTATCTAATATCATAAACAGAGCTGTGTTACTTCATACTCATAAGCGGAAATGGCGCTGGTGACGGTGTCCCGTCATAATAAAAGTCTCGCCTCTCACGAGGCGTGTGTTGTTCAACAATCGCTCCAGCGGCCTTTCTCAGCTCCTCAATACTCGGTCCTGCTCTGCTTCACACTACAGTAACGTTAAAGGGTTAGTTCACCCAAAAATGAAAATTCTCTTATTAATTGCTTACCCTAATGTCGTTTGACACCCCTAAGACCTTCATCTTCGGAACACAAATGAAGATATTTTTGTTGAAATCCGATGGCTCAGAAAGGCCTTCATTGACACCAATGTCATTTCCTCTCTCAAGACCCATAAAGGCACTAAAGACGGCGTTACAAAGCCCATCTCACTACAGCGGCTCTACAATCATTTTATGAAGCCACGAGAATAGTTTTTGTGCAGGGGAAAAAAAACGACTTATTTAGCGATGGGCCGAATTCAAAACAATGTTTCGAACGGTTATGAATCAGCGTATTGATTCATGATTCGGATCGCGTGTTAAACTGCTGAAATCACGTGACTTTGGCGATCCGAAACATGAATCAATAACTTGCACACTGTTTGTGTACTTGTTTCTCATCCAAGCATTACAGGGAAGTTGTAAAATGGTTGTGCAAAACCATCTTGTGCTGTGGGAAACCTTGACTAACATAACACTACTTTTGTTAATTTGGCTAATACATTAATACTTTTAATCAGCAAGGATGCATTCAATTGAGCAAAAGTGACAGTGAAGACATTTATAATGATGCAGATTTTTATTTACAAATAAATGCTGTTCTTTTCTATTCATCAAATCCTGAGAAAGTGTATCACGGTTTTCACAAATATTTGTCTTCAAAGTTGATAATAATGAGAAATGTTTCTTAGCAAATCAGATTTCTGAAGGATCATGTGACACATCAAGACTGGATTAAAGATGCTGAAAATGCAGCTTTCCATCAAAGGAATAAATAATATCTTATGATATATTCAAATAGAAAACAATTATTTTAAATTCTAATAATATTTCGCAATATGTTAGTTTTTACTGTATGTTTAATCAAATACTTTAATCAATGACTTTTTCCAAAACCCCAAACGTCTAAGCGGTAGTGTCTCTGGGATTATCTCATCAGAGAAAACGCAACTGTTCGGCAAGTCGTGGTCGCATTTATCCTTTCCGCGTGTTTCTCTGCCCGTCTCTGTGTGTGACAGTCAGTGAAGTCTGATCATTACTCGTGATGGCAGATTACATGAGAACAGAGGAGTCCGACTGTGCCACGGCCCAGTGTGAAGCCGACCGCTGCGGTTCAGTTGTGTCCCAATGATGGGCCTGAAAAGCTCTGATGATGGGATCCGAGCCAACAAAGAGACGTGGCTCTCAGCATGCCGTCGCCGTCGCATGGAAGCCAAAAAGTGTGGTTTCGTTTTTTCCCTTGGTTTGAAGTGTCCATTTTAAACGGAATGAAAGACACACTCGATCCTGTTCCGATTATAAAGCTACAAAGCGTGAAACCGGAGCAGAGAGTGTATCTGTCCCGGCCACCTAAAGCAGGACAAAGAGTGTTTGAACGGATCCTTTTAGACCATCATTGTGGCCACAAATGGAAATCTGGTGAAAGATGTTGTCTGTATAGGTAGCGCTAGTAATGCGAGCATGCAAATAATCCTCTGGCATTCCCGGGAGAGATAGGAGAGGCAGGGAATTTTTTTTTCTGGCTCAGGCAAGGACATTTATTCTGACTAGAAAGGATTCGCTTAACAAAGAGAAACTGGAAGGTGTTTGTGGTCTGCTTTGAGTCACTTGGTTAACCTTACTTTGCTCTTAGCAAAAGTTTATAGCTTCTAAATCAAGGCATCGTGGCATAAATGATTATTAGTGGCGTTTGTGAAGTCAATCTTGAGGTTAATGGTGTGATGAAACCTCTAACACAAAGTATTAAAGTTCAGCGTGTGTGTCGTCCTGCGGCGTTTGAGCTCCAGACATGAATGGTTCCTCAAATCAGGTGTGCTGTTACTTCTCTAAGTGTTCAGTGTTCAGACGAGTTAGTCAAGGTTTCCTGCACCAAAAACATACAGCTGTAAAAACATACAAAAACATACACCCTGCAGAACATGTTAATTATTGAAGCTTAAAAGTTTCATCAATAGATTTTCAGGGATTCAGATTTCAGTACTGATTGAAAAAAACACCATGCAGTTTTTATAATTCTTCTTTGTTTGAATTATTAACAATTAGCTGATTCTGCAATGTACATTCTGAACTGTACTTTAGTTTTTCATGCCCATTTGCCACGCTCTCTCTGAATTAAACAGGCTGCTTGTGCTTCTATATTTAAAGCAGCACTAGGTAACTTTTCAACCTTCATAATATATTTTTTAAGACTCTTGTGATGATAAATCGACTTACAATAGGTTGAATGACACGTCTGCCATATCCTGATGGGGTCTGTATCGTTTTTAATCGTACTTTTAAACTTCGGGTTTCGGGTAGTAACCAGAGAAAAAGAAAAGAACTACAAAATTCGACTGCTTTACGGCATATACGTCACTTCCACCAACACAAACACTTCCTTACATTCGGACGTGCGAGCCCAACTTTGTTCGTCGGATAATATAGTCATGTCCGAAGCAGCAGAGACAAATAAGAAAGAAAAGGTTTTGTTGGAGGAAAGCAATAAGAGGAAATGAAAAAATGATGGGATTAAAGGCAGGACGAGGATCAAAATGTGACCAGCGTTTGCTCGTCGGCGTGAGCTGAAGGAGGCGTGCCCGACCGATGCTGTCCTGTTTGTTATGGTGATCTCCTACCACTCAAACATTGAACTGAAGTATCATATTGATTCTGTAAAACGGTAACCAATAGACTACTATAATGACGCTGGCTTGTAAACGTGAGCATCGTGATTATTTGGCGTTTGAAAAAAATAAAACCCATGAAATTATATTCATATGACATGCTGAAATATGCCACTGACTGTAACGTTACCTGGGATGAAGACATTTCACACGCGACGCCAGAAGAACTCGAACTCCTCTTGCAGTGTTCAGGGGAACTGTTAGTGCTGCACCGACCCACGGGACGCTTTTATGAAGTTATTTGGCCCGCACCGCACCACTGTATATATTTTTACAACACGCCGCGCACCCGCGACCATTAAATAGACATACGGGGTCCGCGGGTTATGAGACGACCCGCGCATCACTAGTTCAGGGCTATCAGGGTTGTCATGTCAACAAATGCACGCGCGATGGCATCCCCTGTTGTAGGAGGACAGCTCTTACGACAATAGTTGAGGACATTATTTTTTCCAAACTGTAGGGGGACCCCGAGAGCAAAAGTAGCCAAGTGGGGCTTTAAAGCTACTTTAAATGAAGTCAGACAGATACATGTAGATTTATAATTATAATAATGAAGTATACTTGATTATGATTATGATTGGTTAACATCAGGATGTTTCACAAGTTTTGTAAATTAGCAGTCTTCTAAAGTCATATGAAGAAAATATAAATTAAAGAAACAGACCCAAATTTTAGTCATTATTTGCTTAAAAATAATTAATATTTAATATTGATTTGCAATGGTAACACTTTATTTCAGTAGTCTGAGTAGACTTTAGCTAGGGTTAAAGGGATCCTTGGTTATACTTAGATTTTTTTTTTTTTTTACTTTAGCTAGTGTGTAATGTTGCTGTTTAAGCATAAACAACATCTGCAAAGTTACGACGCTCAACATTCAAAGCAAACCGAGATATTTTCTTTTAAAGAAATAGCTGGTAGAGACTACAGTGAGCTTCCTAACCAGCCCATTCACAAAGGCGATTTGTGGACCTTCACTTACATACGGTGGCCCAGTAGTGCAGCCTTACTAAATACAACCACAACACAACGAAAACAAGGCACTAATCTACTAATACTCTAATGAGAGTTAGCAGTTCCAAAGTTACTTAAAGTTAGCAGTATGCCTACAGTGGATCAAATGAATGATGAACAAGAACAATATTTTACTTTTTCATTAAAAACCTGCACTGATGAGTCATTCACAATAAGACCAGGAACATGGATAAATCCAGTAAATAGGGTCAAGTTTTAATTATTGGACAGATATTTTTTAGAAGAAATTATGTCTCTGCTAATGAAAATGACTTGACATCTGGGAATATGATATTCCACTTGCATCTCTGCTTGAAAGACACATCTACTACACTGTAAAAAAATAAATTAAAAAAAGTTGATTTTTGTTGGTTTAACTTAAAATTTTGAGTTTATTGAAATTAAAAATTTCAGTTGATACAATGAAGGATTTTTTTTTTAATAAATAGAAACTTAAAATATTATTGTATCTGAACCACATTAAAAAAATGGATAAATCATGAAAATAGCACTATTGGGCATGTTTCACATGCATCATCAGAAATAAAACACACACAATTACCCAATATGCTCACAAAATCTTTTAATAATATTTTAATAAAGGTTGTCGAATCTCAAAAAAAGTTCATGGTATTAACTCAAAATTTTATGAACTGGTAACTTTTTTTCTAAATATTTTTTTACAGTGTAGAGACATTGAAATATGAGAAAAATGATTGTCTGAAATCAGGATTTTACTGGAAATACTTCCTTCTTTCAGACACATGCTGCATTCTGTAAATGACAATAAAACCAAACTAGTAAAAATCAAACATCCTTAATAATTACTCCTTAATACAGTTGCAAAAGTTATTCAGTCAAGAGCAGTGAGTGATTTTTTTTTCTTTCACAGACAGCAGCAGGAATATTAGTCCGCTGTCACTTTAAGAGTGAATACACAGATCTAATATACTGATACTGTACATGGTTTACTTTCTTAACTGCTAACGTTCACTTATAGACATAACGTACTATGCTTACTAGGATACTCACTATTTTTTGACGTAATTTTGTGTGAATATGTCTACTCTAGTGCAAGGAGACATGAAAAAGAGCTCAGTTTAGTATTAGCACACTGTCTGAGACGTGGCTTTCTAGGCGAGTGCTTCGGATGTGTGCGCACACAAAACTTCCCATACAGCATGCGAGTAACGGAATGAGCTCCCTTTCACATCTTCTTGCGGTTAAATATAAATTTGTCAAGGCTTATACTTTGTGACAATCCAGCCCATAAACTTTCCAGAGTGTCATTCACATTCATCCACTGGTAGAAATGTTACAGGGCAACTGGTGAGTAACACCGCTTCATATACTCGCCAACGCCGATTTTTACTTGCACTTGCCGCTTGGCGATTGTTGATTTTAGACCCTGCACATACAATTCAGCACACAAATCTCAAAAATTGTAATGATCAACATTTGCAATTCAGTAAAAATATTAACTCTGAATCACTAGACAGCTAAATAGCCTAACAAAGACAACAACAGCAGCCATATAAATCAAGCCAGTAAATGCAAAGCAATTATCATTCTTTAATAATAATTGCCACATAATTTTGTCAAGCTGCAAATTGAAAATCCTTTGTGCTTTTGCTTTTAATTTGATAAGTTATTTTATTACTGACTGTTTACTAGTCTTGAATAATAATTTATATTAGTTAGGCTACTAGTTTTAGCTGTGATAGCTTTCAAAATTACAAGAGAGAATTGTGAATTTTTTACTGGTATCTAAAATGTTGGTGTCATTACTGCCTTTTTTATGTCCTGTACATTTTCTTAAAGGGTTAGTTCACCCAAAAATGAAATTGATGTCATTATCTCCTAACCCTAATGTCGTTCCACACCCGTAAGACCTCCGTTCATCTTCAGAACACAGTTTAAGATATTTTATATTTAGTCCGAGAGCTTTCTGTCCCTCTATTGAATGTGTGTATGGTATACTGTGCATGTCCAGAAAGGGAATAAAAACATCATCACAGTAGTCCATATGAGACATCAGTTAGTTCATTAGAATCTCTTGAAGCATCGAAAATACATTTTGGTCCAAAAATAACAAAAACTACGACTTTATTCAGCATTGTCTTCTCTTCCGTGTTTGTTTTCAAACCTCAAATAAAGATTCAAACCGTCATGAATCAGTGAATCGATCAGTGATCCGGATCGCCAGTGTCACGTGATTTCAGCAGTTTGACACGCGATCCAAATCATGAATCAATAAGCTGATTCATGACTGTAAATGTGGTAGGGAAGATGCCGGAGCAGAGATGTGTTGATGATGTGTGTGAGTGCTGGTAAGACTGTAGGGGAGATGGCTTGTAGAAGGTGTGAGGGGATGGGATCTAGAGGACAGGTAGTGGGATGGCTGGAGAGGAGAAGTTTAAATACTTCAGGCTCAACGAGTGTAGAGAAGGAGGAGAGAATATGTTGTGGATATGGCTGTGGATGTGGCTGATTTAAAATCGTGTGTGTGGAGGTGAGAACTGACTGCTGATGATTGTGGTTTTATCTGTGAAAAAATGGGCAAGATCGTCTGCAGATAGAGAGGTGGTGGAGGGGGACAGAGGAGACAGTTGAAAGTTCTGAAATATCTGCATCTCATTACACCTTTTGTATGCAATAAACAGCTATGGAAAAAATTAAGAGACCACTGTAAAATTATCAATTTCTCTGGTTTTACTATTTAAAGGTAAGTGTTTGGGTAAAATTAACATTTTTGTTTTATTCTATAAACTACTGGCAACATTTTAAAAAAAAAATCCAAATTCAAATATTATAATTTAGAGCATTTATTTGCCGAAAGCAACACTTGTTCAAAATAACAAAAAAGATGCAGTGTTGTCAGACCTCGAATAATGGAAAGAAAATAAGTTCATATTCATTTTTAAACAACACAATACTAATGTTTTAACTTATGAAGATTTCAGAAATCAATATTTGGTGGAATAACCCTGATTTTAAATCACAGCTTTCATGTGTCTTGGCATGCTCTCCGCCAGTCTCTCATTGATGTTGGGTTACTTTATGCCACTCCTGGTGCAAAAATTCACCCAGCTCAGATTTGTTTGATGGCTTGTGGCCATCCATGTTCCTCTTGATCACATTCCAGAGGTTTTCAATGGGGTTCAGGTCTGGAGATTGGGCCGGCCATGACAGGGTCTTGATCTGGTGGTCCTCCATCCACACCTTGATTGACCTAGCTGTGTGGCATGGAGCATTGTCCTGCTGGAAAAACCAGTCCTCAGAGTTGGGGAACATTGTCAGAGCAGAAGGAAGCAAGTTTTCTTCCAGGACAACCGTGTACGTGGTTTGATTAATGTGTCCCTCACAAAGACAAATCTGCCCGATTCCAGCCTCGCTAAAGTACCCTCAGATCATCACCGATCCTCCACCAAATTTCACAGTGGGTGCGAGACACTGTGGCTTGTAGGCCTCTCCATGCCTTCCTCTAACCCAGGGGTCTGCAACCCGCGGCTCCAGAGCCTCAGACGGCTCTTTCATCCCTGTGCAGCGGCTCCCCATAGCTTTGAAAAATATATTTGGGTATCAATAAATAAAAGCTATTTTATTTTATTTTTTAATTTTTTCAACCTCTTATTTTCAAGATTGAAGATATCTTGTTAAATTAAAAAATATATATATATTTTTTTTAATTAATTTTATATTTTGTTAATTCAAATATGCGTCACACTACATGCACCACAGTGACAGGACTCGTCGCACACTGCTGCATGTCATCACGTGCCGCAATATTTGGGATTTTTTGATTCTCGGTAAGCTAGCAATGGATAAATGTAAAAAAGAAATGTTTCTGAAGAAAATTGAACATTTAATGCTTCATGGACAGATTAATTTGCCTTCACTGCTGACGATGCTGGCTTACCCGTGTGCTGGATATTTGGCGAGAAATTTGCAAACAACAAATAAAATGTAATGTTTATTTTCCACAAAAAAGGGAAGGAGTCAAACAGCCATGCATTATGCATTCTGTTTAAAAGTAACCCTACACGTTTTTTTAATAAGAGTTTGATGTTTTCTATTGTCACAAACAGCAATAAAATATCAATAGTTGTATTTTTTGTAGTTCTGTAATTTCTTAAGTGCAACACGCTTTAGTTATTTTATGCATTAAAACTGGATATAAAACTTTATATACAGTGTTATTATAGTTTTTGGGATCTTGAATTTTATTGGGTGGTAAAGAGGCAAAAATGGCTCTTTTGATTTTGAAGGTTGCAGACCCTTGGTCTAACCATTAGACATCCAGGTGTTGGACAAAGCTGAACATTGGACTCATCAGAGAAGATGACCTTACTCCAGTCCTCTACAGTCCAATCCTTATGGTCTCTTGCAAACCTCAGCCTGGCTCGTCTTTGCTTCTCATTGATGAAGGGCTTTTTTCTAGCTTTGCACTACTTTTCGTAGTAACCGTCGTTTCGTTTCGAACCTTCTTTGACGTGCACTTCACCGCAGCTCCCATTGCCATTCTTTTTGTAGGTCACGATGTCATCCTATGGTTGTTGAGTGACCTTCGAATGAGTTGGCGGTCATTCTGGTCAGTGGAGAGTCGTTTACGCCCTCTGCCGGTCTGTAGCTTTGATGTCCCCAATGTCTGCTGCTTGACCTTGTTCTTATGAACCGCCCATATTTGAAATTTTAACGATGGAAGCAACCCGTCACTCACTGTATCCCTCACCAGTAAAGTCAGAATTTAACCCTTCTTTTCCTTATTCAAAACTTTCCTTTTCGACTTTTTTGAGGCACTAATAGCACTGTTTTGCCACCTAGCTGGTCCTACTGCAAGAGGATAGTGATGACCACAGAAGTGTTTTTTTTAAATTATTTTCCTTATTAAATAAGATTTGGTTCAGGTGATCACCTAACCAGCACTTCATTTAGTAGAAGAGGTGTGCCTGTGTTGGATTTCAAGAGACATTGGAATGAAATGGCTTCCATACTTGTAGAGATGCTGATTTAAGATATTTTACTCGTAGACATGCTTTTTTTTTTCAGAGCTGTATTTGCAACGGGGTAAAATGTTTGCCTCTAAATTTAAAAGACAAATTATGTTCATATCATGTAGTTAGCTTTGAAAATCAAACATGAGTTTTGTTCCATGGACTTCCTGCGTTCTTCCTGTCACGTTGCTTTTTTAGTTTACCTGCCACTCATCTGCCTTTATTACACCGTCATACAAGTTCATCTGTGTCAGCTAAATAAATGTCTAGAATTTTCTAGAGATGTATGTTTATGAACAGCTTAATTCATAAAATGTACTTAAAATGAAGAATGAATTATTTAATTTTAACTAAATACATAAAATGACCCCATGATGGGAACCCCTAAAAGGTTTTAAATATAAAGTGCCTGATAGAAGTTTTTATTTACAACCTTTTTTTTCTAAGAGTGTACTGTCAAACTATCTTGAGTATGTTTCTTGTAGTGTGAATAAAAATGTCACCATGTGCTTTTCCAAATGGAGGATCTGATAAAGCCAACAGCAAGGTTTCCGTGCATAACTCTCTACAAAGGCTGCATGTGTAGTGCTGAATGATTGTGTTTTTTTTCTGTATCTGATTGTCCTTGAGATCAAACATCAAATATGATATTTCATGTCCTCTTTTTTACACCAGATGCTCCCCGAGTCATTGTGAACACGGAGGGAAATGCTCGCAGTCATGGAGCACGTTTCACTGCAACTGTTCTGCCACGGGCTACAGCGGAGCGACCTGCCACAGCTGTAAGAACGCTTCTGATATACAGACACTACAAACGTTTCCTGTGCGTTTAATCCACATTTAAAGTCAAGGACAGATCTGGAGTCAAATGCAGAGAGAATAGTTTACTCCATCTGCAAGATGTTTCCCCAAACATACTTAGTTCGGATAGGCCTATAGGAAAATTGCCATCTTCACCCTTTATTGAAATATTATTAAAAAGCATATTGTGTAGTTGTGCTTGGAGTCAGTTTTTTATTTGTGATAAGGCAATAAAATGCTCCAAATTGTGCCAACATAATTTTTGGACAGGATGTCATTCAAAACAATTATAAACGAATGGACCGGCTAAAAATATGAATGGTTTAGTAAATGTATGCTTTTTCCTGTGAGCTTTTTTGTTTTTTGCCATAGTAAAATAAAAACCTCTAGCTGTAGATTACCTTTTTTGCCAAAAATTTTGTCAGATAAATAACTTAACCAAGTTTAGTGTTTTGTTCTGTCCGCATATTTAAATATTTAAAAAATAGAAAATATTTTCTTCAAATTTTGATAGTTTAATCAAACTTGGCTAAACTTATTCAGGTGTTCCAATCATTTATACAGGTGTATATATCGATACTTGCCTGACTGCACTGTGCCAAATGTAATGTTTGGTTGAGGGAGGATTATGGTGTGTGCTTGTTTTTCAGGGGTTGGGCTTGAAATGATCTCTTAATGCTTCTGCATACCAAGACATTTTGGACAATTTCAAGCTCCCAACTTTGTGGGAAGTATTTGGGGATGGCCCCTTCCTGTCCCAACATGACTGTGCACCAGTGCACAAAGCGTCGGCCCATAAACACATGGATGAGTGAGTTTGGTGTGGAGGAACTTGACTGGCCTGCAGTCCTGAGCTCAACCTGATAGATCACCTTTGGTATGAATTAGAGCGGAGACTGAGAGCCAGGCCTTCTTGTCCAACATCAGTGCCTGACCTCACCAATGCGCTTCTAGAAGAACGGTCAAAAACTCCCATAAACACACTCCTAAACCTTGTGAAAAGCCTTCCCAGAAGAGTTTAAGTAATTATAGCTACAAAGAGTGGGCCAACTCTATATTAAACCCTACGGATTAAGAATGGGAGGTCATTAAAGTTCATGTGCATGTAAAGGCAGGCGTCCCGAAACTTTTGGCAATATAGTGTAAATATTTATTTCTAAAAAATAACTTCTTACTGGAATAGCTTGAACAATTACATTAATACAGCTGTGCATGTTAAGTTAGTATCTACTTTGAATTTGTTATTCCCCAAACTGCTTAACTCTTCGTTGATAAAATACGCTGAGAACGATCCCTGTCAATCAGCGCTGGATCTCGTGCTCGTCTGCTGATATTCCTCTCCAGACACGAGCCAGTAATGTCTTTAAATGAGTAGGGAGATGCACTTTCTTATCTGCATTGTTTTGAACTTTTAATGAAAATTGAATTAGTGTGAAACGACTGTGAAGGCGGAATGTTGACATGGTTGTGTAACTCGCTTCATTATGCCACAGATCACGTTGAATGTTCTAATTGTGTTATATTGGAGTTTGAACTCTTGACTAACTTTTTTCTCTTCGGCTTACATTCATTGTGACATTTTTAACATGATATGTTTTGTAATATTACGCAAACATAAATGAAAAATGATTTTGTGAAATTAAACTTCCCAGTGTATTTGTGCTAAAAAAGCGAAGGCAGCGCTTGATCTGAAGTGTGGTGCCATAAATATTGCATGCAAACAGAGCAGCTTTAATTATGACCATCTGCATCTGTTTCGTAGCTCTGATTTCATGATGTAATGCAAACGGGGGAAGATAACCATCAATTAAGGTGCTTAGGGGTGAAATGTATTGCTGTAGGTTTCACTTTCAAGGAAATTAATTACAATCTATATGCAATCTGTTCATTTCAATCTGTTTATTTTATATGCACGAGATAGGGGGGAATTATTTTATGGACCGATTTCAGTTTGTCAACTAATAAAGCTTTGTCCAAAAACCTGATTGCAAGCCCAGAAAAGCAATAAAAAAATTATATACAGATATTTTATATATATTAAATATATTGGATATTATATATCCAACATTGGGCATGTGAGCATCAGAACTGGACCACTGGAAGAAGGTGGCCTGGTCTGATGAATCACGTTTTCTTTTACATCACGTGGATGTCCGGGTGTGTGCGTCTCTTACCAGGGGAACACATGGCCCCAGGATGCACTATGGGAAGAAGGCAAGCCGGCGGAGGCAGTGTGATGCTTTGGGCAATGTTCTGCTGGGAAACCTTGGGTCCTCCATCCATGTGGATGTTACTTTGACACGTACCACCTACCTAAGCATTGTTGCAGACCATCTACACCCTTTCATGGAAACGGTATTCTCTGGTGGCTGTGGCTCTTCCAGCAGGATAATGCTCCTGACACAAAGCAAAAATGATTCAGGAATGGTTTGAGGAGCACAACAACGCAACACTTCAGGTGTTGAATTGGCAACTTACAGGACTTAAAGCACACCTTCAGGGGTCTAGAGGAGTCGATACCTCGATGGGTCAGGGATTTTTTGGCAGCAAAAGAGGGTCTACCACAATATTAGGATAAATAATGTTATGCCTGTTTGGTGCGTATACAACATTTATAATAATTAGAACAATTATCATTTATTTATAAACTAAGAATGCACTTCATAAAGGTAAAAAATGAAAGAGGACATATATCACAAATATGCTGATTTAAAAGTAATAGCTGATACAATATTGATAAGAATATTGCTTCAGAATAAAGTACATTTGCACCAGAAAAAAAACCTTTATTCCAAGTAACTGTGTTACTCTGACAAGTGAATGACTGGCTTTCAAAAGACAAGCACATAGAAAGGCTTATATATTTAATCAGTCTAAGCACCAGAAAACAAAATCATCTCCGTTTGGTCAACATAGAAAACCAATAAAAACATGTGTTGTTGTATGCTGTCATAGATCAGTAAGTGTGTAGAAATATTCAGCTACTGTACTGCAGAAATACCCTTCCGTTTTTAAACCCCCAAACGCTCCTCTGACTGACAGCTGCTTTATACGAGATCTAATTATGAGGTCGCACTATAAAGTCCCTCTCAATAACGCTCACCCTTTAAAACAGCTCAAGTGTGAGCCTCTTACATGCTGCCGTCATTAAATATTTGAGTGACATGTGCTTCATTTTAGACGAAATCTATTCCACGCTCTTTTAGGGCACCAAAGCTGGCCTTTTCACTTCTTTTAAGACTTGGTGTAAATCCATAAGCGTGTAAAACTCAACCTCTGCCGCTAATGAGCACCTGACCTCATATTTTATATAGTTTCTTTACAGGGCTCATATCATGAGGAATTGAATTCCCCTAGCCTTTCTGGGATAAAAGTGATCAGTATGCCATGAAAATATGCACAAAATGTCCTATCCAGTACAAACTGATTATTAAAACTACAGTAGGCTGAAAAAAGGACGTATGAAAACTATTGATGCAATTAATGATAAACGCATCCACAGTAGTGGTCAAAAGTGACATGTGGAGGGGTTATTTATTTTTAATGACCCTACAGGTTCAATTAAACCATAAAATTATGAGGAAAATATTATATATATATTAAGTATGAGGGAAGAACAAAACACTAAGCTTGGTTAAATTAATTTATCTTCCACAAGTATTTATCAAGAAAAAGCAAATGATACCTTTAGCTTTTATTTTACTATGAAAAAGTGCATAGCAAAACAAAAAGCTCATAGGAAAAAACATAAGTTGACTACAAAGTAATCAGGTATTAATATTTAGTTGGTTCTCTCTTGTTTTTGCATGATGATTTCTTTCTATGACAGACTGGCCAAAAAAATCTGTCTGCATTATCATCACGAATAAAACCATCTTCTCCAAGCACAAGCACAGAATATACTTAACACATTTTTAAAGGAACACGCCACTATTTTTGAAAATAGCCGCATTTTCCAACCATTTTCAGTTAAACCGTTTTCGAATCCTTTCATCCGATCTTCAGGTCTGGCGGTAGCACTTTTAACATAGCTTAGCATAGATCATTGAATCTGATTAGACCGTTTGCATCTCTCTCAAAAAAATGACTATTTTAAACTATTTAAAAACTAATCTATTTAAAACTCGCCTCTTCTGTAGTTACATTATTTAAGACTGACGGAAAAATGAAAAGTTGAGGTTTTCTAGATCGATATGACTAGGAACTATCTCTCATTCCTGAGTAAGAGTGCCGAAGTCATGACGTCACTTTGTAGGCCAACCCGGAAGTTAGCGGCGCATGGGTCCCTCGATCAAAAGCCGATGCATTTTCCCCATAGACTTTTGGACAATCGCAAAAAATAAGATCTGTGTTCAACAAAGAGTTATGACCCTTACACGTTTTGTCTATCAAGATAATCTTTACAAGTGAATCCAACATGTATACCGTTTGAAGCCTAAATAAAGCAGTCAGATATAAAATGCTAACGGTAGGCTATAAACAGACTACAGAGCTACATCATCATCAATCTTCCTCAAACTTTATTTAACCCTCTGGTGCTCCTCGTTTACGGGTTACATTGGTTGTCTTCCCGGTCATAAGTGACTGGACACCTAAAAATTAAACTTCCTCCACCCCAGTAAAAACCAATGCAATTTATTTTTCTTCAATAATATTTTTTCTTTTTAATTTTGTATTTTGAGATGATTTGATGGTATTTTTTAATATTTATGCAATAATAATTGTCTATTTTTGCCATTTAAAATTATAAAATATATATTTTTTAAAAACATTTTATTTAATTTTTTTTTTAATTGCAGTATTTTAGGTTAAAATAGAGACTAGGCCTTCAAAAAAAAATAACTGAAGGCAGATTAGCGCCCTCTTTTGGAATTATTTAAGAAATTATGCAACCATGGGTGTAATCCACTAGAGGTCTCTATGGAGGGGCTTGTGAATTCCCAAGTTCACTTTTCAACACATTTAATAATTTTTTTTAGCTGGATTTGAATAAATATATAAAATAATCAAATACTATTTTTATATTATTACTTTTTTTTAGAAATGGTGATTTTTTTTCTGTGAATTTGTGTTTTTGCAGATTTCCCATTCATTTCCTATGGCAAGTGGGAGTATTTTTTTTACAACCACTTAGCATGCTCGAATCATGTCCTCAATTTTTTTGTGTGTTTACATACCTAATGTTAGAAAAGTCACCAAGTTTCATGTCATTCTGACGAAGATGTGATTTTTAATAATTCAAAATGTGGTTCATAGGTTCAGTTTTTCATGTGTGTGTGTGTGTATAAGTGTGCGTGTGTGTGAGTGGATGTGTCAATATCACACTCCTGATGTTTTAGAGTGTCATCCCTATACTGCTGTGTACTTTTTTTTCAGCATTGTGGCCGATTTGTAGATTGTACACACAAATATCCTGCAAATATTTGTGTTTTTGCAGATTTCCCATTCATTTCCTATGGGGGTCATTTTTGACCGAAGAGCACAAGTGGAAGTAATTTTTTTATGACCACTTAGCATGCCCGAATAATGCCCTAATTTTTTTGTGTGTGTTTACATACCTAATGCTAGAAAAGTAACTAAGTTTTATAATTTTCAGATGAAGCTGTGATTTTTAAAAATTCTAAATGTGGTTCATAGATTAAATTTTTCATAGGTGTGTGTGTGTATAAGTGTGCGTGTGTGTGCGTGTGTGTGAGTGGATGTGTCAGTATCACACTCTTGATGTTTTAGAGTGTCTCCCCTTTACTGCTGTGTACTTTTTTTCAGCATTGTGGCCGATTTGTAGATTGTACACACAAATATTCAGAGAATTTTTGTATTTTTGCCGATTTCCCATTAATTTCCTATGGTCGGTCATTTATGACCGAAGACAATGAACGTTACTTTTTTTTAAATGACCAATTAGCATGCTCGAATCATGACCCCAATTTTTTTGTGTGTTTACAAACCTAATGCTAAAAAAGTCACCAAGTTTCATATCATTCTGATGAAGCTGGGATTTTTAAAATTTTAAAACAGAAAATTTTTCGGTCAGAAATGACCGAAGAGCACCAGAGGGTTAAAGAACGCGTTCGCTCATTATGATCTGCGCTCTGTATGAACACTTATCCACTTTTTCATGAGAAATATCGCCCATTCGTTTTTTCCAAAAATGTTAGAAACGAATTGAGTTTATGCGTGCCTCTCTGAGATTTGTTTTCTCGTTTGTTAATGTTTTATTTATTCATTTATTATTTTGTTAGTATATATAAACCTTAATATTATTTTCTTTGTGATTAAGATTAGGCTATTATGCCTGATCATCGTGCCCCAAATGGACTTTAAAGATTATTTTTCACTGTATTATGTTTGATTGAATGTTTGCTAAAAAAAACGTGTTTTTAACACCTCAGAAGCACTAACGTCGTAAGCTATAACTTAGCCGTATCAATTTACAATCGTATGTCATTTTCCTTAGACGATTGATCATAATCGAGGAGAGAACCACTATAAATGTAGACATGTAGAACAGCGCAGCTTTCATTCGACGACTTGTGGTTCCATCTCGGGACAAAACAAAACACTACAGTCTCTCCACAGAAATGAAGAACTGGTCGGTTACCTTAATAGCACAGATTTCTGTGTACAACAATATTTGGAAACACTACTATTTGAAAGGACTAAATATGTAACTTTATGTATATTAACTGAAAGGTAAACTTATAAGAACATGAGGCTGACACACAGGCTAGTTTTTTATTTGTATTAAACATTTACTTACAGAATTCAAAAGTGAATGAAACGCGGGCTGGTGAGATTTCCTGTTTGTCACGATGACGTCTAAAGTCCCGGCCAAAGGATGTAGTCCCATTTAGCAACTTGTTAGCAACCGCCGTTTTTAAGACACAATAACGTTTAAAAAAATCACAAGCAGGTTAGAACTAGTGTGTTTTATGCCATAGATCAAAACGTGAAAATATTTAGAGGCTTTGTTAACCACAGACCTTATTTCAGGCGATTTAGCAAAAACCCATTCAAAAAACCATAGACTTTAGAGCGAGGGAACCGGAAGTGCTAAAATGCTAACTCACTTCCGCGTTTTGGTCTACAAAGTGACGTCATGACTTCGGCACTCTTTAATCAAGGACCTTCGCTGCTGTACAATGAGTGGTTATGTTAATTATTACGCAGGAATGAGAGTATAGTTCCTAGTCATATCACAACTTTTCATTTTCCGTCAGTCTTAAATAATGTAACTACAGAAGAGTCAAGTTTTAAATAGGACAAATATCAAAAGTCTTTGTTTATTTTTGAGCAAGATGCTAACGGTCTAATCAGATTCAATGATCTGTGCTAAGCTATGCTAAAAAATTGTGGCGTGTTCCTTTAAATAATATTTAAATAAAGGTTGAAAAGGGCTAGACATCACGTTTGCCCCCTGCTGATACAAATGAGGGCATATATTATACACTATATAAAGGCCAGCTTCTCCAGATCATCTAAACTAAGCATCTCAAGTCCTGGAATCTTACCATCCTGTTTAACACATCATTTAACACACACAAAATTGCTGTTTTTGTGTGAGCTGCATTTTCACACATTGCATGAACTGGTCACAACTTTATCTGTAGAGAGAAGGTGTGAATGCGCACTCGTTTATGTATGTTACTGTTGTCATTCACAGTTCTGAACGAGAACAGCCTCACCTCATTATATCTCCACGTGTGCATTTCGAAAACTTCTTATGTGTTTGACTAACCTACTTGTGTGTTTACAGCCATTTATGAAGCGTCGTGTGAGGCGTACAAACACAAAGGAAACACGTCTGGCTTTTACTACATAGACGTGGATGGAAGCGGCCCCATCAAACCTCAACTAATCTACTGCAACATGTCAGGTGAATCTCACGCAGCGTATCCAAAGTGATTAAATCTCTTTAAACACTCCGTAATTGGGACTTTAATCCACAGCTTTTGATCCTTCACGCATCGTGTCACACCCCGCGGAGGAAGTCAGCTGTGACACTCGCGGAAAAACACTTTAGAAGAACCCGACAGATCAACCTTTGAGCACGTCTGTGCAGCGGGCGCTCTTACAAATAAAGTTTTTAAAAGGCTTTTACAGCCTGATGCAATAGAAGAAGCGTTTGAAGTGCTATGCTTTCTTAGAAATCCACCACATTACCTTCAGATCTTCACTTTTGCGTTGTTGAGATCTTTTACTTTCTTATTGGTACACATTGCTGGTCTTAGCGTGCATGATCGTCTTACTTCATATGTTTTTTTATAACCACATCTAAAATTACTATTTCTTTCCTATTTCTCACACAGTCAATTCCCAGTGGTTCACTTTTTTTCTTCATTCAGTATCCTATTTCTTTAGAAATGCGTTTCTGCTACTGAATAAAAAAGTAATTGCAACTCTTTATCTCGAAATTCTGGCTAGCTTGCAATTGCTATAAATGTCAGAATTGTGAGATAAAGAGTTGCAATTATCTTTTAAATAGTTTTATTCTGTGGTGGAAACAAGCTTCCATATATTTGACATTAGCATTCTTTTATTAATAATAATATAGTATTATTTACCCCCCCCAAAAAAAAAAAAAAGTTACCTGGTTGCCTGAAAATTTTGAATTAATTGAAATAAAAAATTTGAGTTAATACAATGAACATTTTTGAGAATCGACAACCTTTATTATGTGTTTTATTTGTGATGACGCAGTGAAACATGCCAAATTGTGCTATCTTTATGATTTATCGCATTTTTATGTGGTTCAGATACAATTATATTTTGAGTTTCTATTTATTAAACCAATTTTCTTCATTGTATCAACCAAAAAAAAATGTTTAAATAAACTAACATTTCAAGGCAACCATGTTACTTACTTTTTTAAGTTAAACCAACAACTTTTTTTACAGTGTAGTATTTATTAATATCCAGTTTGGTTTTTATTTATGTTTCATTTCGTTTTAAAATAATTGTTCATATACTAATAGTTTTATTGTTTATAATAGTATATACATTTGTATTTGTATATCCTGTTATATACACTATTATAGTATTTATTAATATATTTAATTAATTTATATTTTTATATTTTCAGTTTATATATAAAACGTTTTAGTAATATTGTTGTGTTTTTATCATTTTTAATAAGTTTTCTGTGTTTAAATAATTCATTTTATAGTTTTAGTATCATTTTATAATAATTTCATTTATAGTTTTAGTAATTTCAGTAATTCAAATAATTCAAAAACATTCATAAAGTTGGATTTTTTCACGTAATATTTAAAGTTTTAATGATATTATTTATTGTTATTTCAATTAATGAAAACGTTTAAAAATAAATTCCGTTTTAGTTCTTGTTAACATGTTTCAAGTCACATTACAACAAGTCATTTCATGTTAAATTGAACATATTATGCCTACAGTAGAATCATCAATAAAGAGTCATGACGCTGTTCTTGGAAGATTTTATGAATGTTTAGTTTATATCACATGCTTTAGGTTTTTATATGAACTTCCTGTGACCTTTTTGAAGGTCACGTGACTGTTGCACAGATGAAAATCGGCAAAACCCTGAAATAAAACTGTCTGCACAGTGTCATTTTGGCCTTTTCATCGTTTGAATCCCTCTTGTCCCTGCAGATAAAGCATGGATGGTGATACAACACAATAACACAGAGCTCACCAAATTAAAAACGTCCTCCGGGATAAATCAGCATTTAGCCCACTTTAACTATTCCGCCGACGCGGAGCAGATCCAGGCGATAATTACCCAGGCGGAGTACTGCGAGCAGGAACTCTCCTACCACTGCAAAAAGTCACGGCTCTTGAACACACCAGGTAAGCCCTTTTTATGAGGAATATCGATCGCCCCCTCCATATGAAAGGTCAGGCTTATTAAAACCTGGCTCCATCCGCAGACGCTCGTATGACGCTTAAGCAAACAACTAAAATTGATTGTTATACTCTTTGTTATATGGGCAGTTTATATTGAGTTATATCTCTTCCCCGCCTGCTTTTTTTGGCATTACATTAATTGAAAGGCACCTTTAGGGTAAATAATTCATGTGCATTCGTACCTTTGAAGTGCTTTTATCCTGTTTGTTTGTTTGTTTGTTTGTGTGTGTGGGTTTGTCATGGGCGGTTTGGTACGGTGTCTATCTATCACAGGTCGAGTCGGGTGATAACGGTTCTCGTAGTCTCTCAAATAAACACGAAACACCGGCGCTCTCCGCACCCACGGTAATTACGTCCATTAGTTCTCTCATTATCGGAGTTCTTGATGAGACGAGGAGAGCACGGTGTCAGGCGTAAATAAGAAATGTTGGAAATGTCAGGTGAATAGTAATGAAAATAATAACATGCTCGTCTCGATTAAATCTGGACAGATGCATTTACAGGACGACGACCGTCTAGAAATGAAAAATCACACACGAGATCTCTCCAACATCTCATTTCTGTTAGACAGCAATGAGATTAAATGTAGAGCACACATTATTACCACAGTTATCACACACATCATCTCTAAAATTCTCACTGTGCTCAGATTTGCTAAGATCCTGAAGTCAGTAATTTTGATATTTTGTCATATTTTGACTCAAATATTTCTTATCAAATTCAGGGTCAAATGATCTGAACTATCGACTCATTTGTTTCTGTTTTAATTTAGTTTTAGGAACTTTAGGAGAAACATCTAATATCCTGCTGCTCAGATGTTTTTCATGTGAAAAAGACAGCGGTAATCTCAAACATCATTAAAAATTGGAGTTAATACAATCAACTTTTTGAGAGTCGACAACCTTTATTCAAATATTATTAAAAGATTTTGTAAGAATATTGGATAATTGTGTGTTTTATTTGTGATGATTTATCACAATTTTATGAGGTTCAGATTCAATAATATTTTGAGTTTCTATTTATTAAACCAATTTCCTTCATTGTATCAACTCAAAAAAATATTTCAATAAACTCACAATTTTAATTGCTTACTTTTTTAAGTTAAACCAACAATACATTTTTTTACATTGTTCTCACATGTTTCTCATGAGAAAAGAAAAACAGTGATTGAACACATCGTCTCAGAATGTCTCCGATTGTGGAGATCTCCATATTAACTTAAACAGTCCTCATCAAATTCAGGGTTAAATGATCTAAACTATTGACCCATTTGTGTCTGTTTTTATTTGTTTTGAAGAACTTTTGTAGAAACATCTCATTTCCTGCTTCTTAGATGTTTCTCCAGACAACCTCAACTCAAATTGTGCTCAGATTTGACAAGTTCCCAAAAATACTAAAACTCAAAACCAAATTAGGGTGAAATTATCTGATTTTTTTTTGTATGTTTTAACTTTAGCAGAAACGTCTAATTTCCTTCTAAGATGTTTCTCATGAGAAAAGAACATTGCCTCAGAATGTGTTCAGATTTTATTTTCTACTGCACAAGAGGCGTGATCAACGAGCATAGTTTAAATGACTGGACGCTAGTGGATAATCCTTCAACCAATCAGACCACAAGAGGCGTGATCAACGGTGACTTATCGCTTCTCTATTCGTCATCGTGTTGAACCAATAGCGCAGCAGGTGGATACGACTGTGATTGGTTCCTGCAAAAGTGTAACAGAAGAAGTAGAAAAGAATGTACGGGTTTCCAGACTGAGTTGCAGAGCGAAATCAAATCCCCGACAGATCGGGCTGGTTTACCCAGTCTACCAAAGTCTGCAATCAAAACGGCACGATTAATCGAAATCCAACCGCAATCGCGATTTGGCTTGTGTGCGATTATGAAAGCTGCGATTTTAATTAAATAAATAAATGCCCAGTGTGTTAGCGAAGAGCGGCTCTGTGATAAACGCTGCTCCGTCTGAAAGACTGCGAGTTTGAGTCGCTTATAACGTGCGTTCGAAAAAGCAACACGAGTCAAACATCTTCACAACCTAGTGAAGCGTTCATAAACCTGTTCAACAAAAGACAACGTTTAATAACATGTTTACCTCACTTCATATCGTCAGTCGAGTGTGTGTGAGCTGATGTGGCTTCTCATCTGAGTGAGGCAGACGAGGCGTTATTTTATAGCATTCTATGTCAATCAGCACTGCATTATAATATACTTTATTATTATGAAAATACCCTTGACGGCTTGAAGAACTCAAACACACCATATTTTGCTGCAGTCGTGTTTATTGTCGTCATGTTTAATCAAAGCGTCTCTATCTTCTGTTTAAACCGGTTTAAACCGCGTTAGCTTCACATCATGAATTTCCTGAAAACTAACGTCAATTACTTCTCTGACGCAAATGTGGCGTTTTCCGTTCGAGGGCGCCCTCTGGCTTTCAGTATGAATTAAAAACTTTTGGGTAATCAATAATAAGAAAATAATACATTTTAAAACTCAATAAACTTAAAAAAATATAAATGTGTTGGACAATCCATGTTTTTCTTCAATGTACAGGAGTTTTTTCCCCCACAGTGGATGCACAAGAGGTTCATATTTCATATTAAAGACAGACTTTAAGAATAACTCCTTAGGCTTAGACCTTTCTAACGGTTTTTAGTCATTGGCTGTCTGCATATTAATAGGTAACCCAGCAGTTTTTTTTTTTTTTTGTGTGTGTGTAAAATGTTTTCTGTAAAATATTACAAAAATAATAATAATAATTAGTATTAGTATTATACAGTTATATTTGTTCTGACCTACTCTGTTTTATTTGTAATTATGAAAATGTTATTGTAATGGTAATATTTCTTATTTTTAAAAATATTTTTTGCAGTAATAATAATCATAATAAGTATTATTAGTCACATTAATATAAAAACACAAAATATTATAAACACACACTTTTCATTTGTAAAAAAATTATAATAACAATAATCGCATTTTAAATCGCAACCGCAATTTTACCCAGAATAATCGCAATTATATATTTTCCCCAAATCGTGCAGCCCTAATATGAACTCAAATTCATTCGTTTAGATCATTTGACTCGTTTGTGTCTATTTTTATTTCTTTTGGGGAGCTTTCGTAGAAACACCTGAGACAAATTTGGTAATAAAAACATTAAATATAACTTTATCTCATAAAAGAGTAACCTCTGAGCCATTTCTGGGTGTGCTTTATTTAAAAAAAAAATCCTTTTATAAATGTAACAAATTATTATTATTATAATGTCTCATTTCATCGTGTAAGCATCATTTTGTAGGGCGGTTGCATCCGTCTCATTATGGCCGCTGTGTGTTGGTGTGGTTGTTGCAGATGGCACCCCCTTCACCTGGTGGCTGGGCAGGACGGGTGAAGCGCACATGTACTGGGGCGGAGCGGTGCCGGGCAGCCAGCAGTGTGCCTGTGGCCTGCAGGATAACTGTGTGCATCCTGAACACTTCTGCAACTGTGACGCCGACAGCAAAGAGTGGTACGTCAGCAGGCTTTCTTCACACTTGTAGCTCGGTTCTCTTGGTTCTTTTGGTCCGGATCAAAAAATAAATGATGCATTTAGTCCTGGTTCACTTACACTGTAAAAAAAAGAATGTTTCCAATTGATCATTTTCTTGTGACTGATCACACATCTAAATGTTTCAGTTGGCCAAATTGAATTTCTGTAAATTGATGCAATTTAATTCACAGAAATTTAATTTGGCCAACTGAAAAATTTAGATGTGATCAGTCACTAGAAAATGTTCAATTGGAGACCTGATTGTTTTTTTTTTTTTACAGTTTAGCATTCACACTGTCATTTTAAACACCAAAATTAAATATAAAACCAGGCTTTTTTAATGTATATTTTGCAACAGAACTAATATCAGCCATGCTGTGTGCTGGGCTAAATGCGCTCGTTGCATGTGTGTAGCCTACATATGATGGCGTTTTTACCAGCTGAGATCTCGCAGAGAGCTTTTAACGTGTGTAAAGGAATCAAAACTGTGCCATAACTGTGCCTCTGTTGCACACAAACAGAGATCTGCTAAAGGAGAGGCGGTTGTGACTATATTAGTGTCACGCTAACGCACAATACTGTCCTGTTTATTACAAGCGTGTGCTGCAGCTTTGTCGTCTGCCACTTTAAATGCTCTTTCAAGGATGGATTCTGATTGGCTGTCAGTGTTTTTAGCATTCATCAGCTGGATGAAATCGTTCAGAAAGTGATTCCAATGATATCTTTCCTAGCTGTGGTGTGGACTTCTATTCTTTTACATTAAGAATGATTTTTAGAACTATGTCTTTATTGTTATAGTTATCATCCTTGTTGTGAACAGGTCTTTTCTCTTCACACACGCAAATGACTGTCCGGTTCATATTTCAGCCTCAAGTCAAAAGAAAATTATATTTGTTATAATTTATAAAATTATAAAATTATACAACACTATACTGAAACATTTGTTGAAAAATGAAAAATGCCGTGCAGAGATTTGAATCATATATATATATATATATATAATATTTAATTGGCAAAGTAATTTAATGCAAATAAAAATAATGAACAAAAGATGTTAATATAGTAAATATTTTATACTTGATGCAGAATTGCAGAATTACCATCTAGACCCTTTTTTTTTTTATCAGTATGTAACAAAAATATGGAAGCTAAGTTTTAGCCATGGAATAAAAAATGCAAAAAGGTCATTGTGACGTTTTATCCCACAATTATTTTTTCTTGCAGTTACAAGTTCATACTTACATAACAGACTTTATAAATTCATTTGAAAGTTTATATCTCACAATTCTGAAAAATAAAGTCCGAATTGCAAGATATAAAGTTCAATTACATTTTTTTTTATACTGTGGTAAAAAAAAACAAGCTTCCATTCAAAACTAGCACCAGGATGCAATAAGATAAATAAGTTTTACAAATGTGCTTCTCTTTCCAACTTAGCTTTTTCTCAAATGGGGATTGAGAAATGTGCTTGCAATGCAATAATGTTGCAAAAATATATATCATCTTTTGATTTATGGGTGTAATATGATCTGGACATGTTCTTAACAGTTTTCACGAGATTCACGGTTCACATGAAATGAGGTTGTGTTGTTCTCAAATGTACAAACCAGCAACCCCCCCACCTAGATTTCTGATTGCTTAAAATAAAAGAAATAATGGATTGAGCGCACAGTGGCAAACAGAGGTGAGAGCTTGTCGGGTGCAGATCCCTTTTTCACAAACGTCGCTGGATGTTTGTAGTTCAGTTGGATATTATAGCAAAGAAAGTAAAATAAGAAGCATATTACTAATGTTAACGGTAAAGAAAGAGCGAGTGCGCATTTCTGTTGCATGCTCTTGTTTGCTGATCGTTCACTCAGCACATGCGTCATCTGACTGTTACATGATTTATGTTTAACGAGTCGTTGCCTACATTATTACAGGAAGGCAGTACAGTAATCAGATGATGTTTTCAAGAAGTTGTCTGTGTGCAAAATCCGAACACGCTCATACGAACGTGTTGAGTACAAACCAAGCTTCAGACAGCGCGTGAATAGCCTATTGAATTCAGTTCTCTCTCTAATGTCACACAAAATGATGTCAAAATGCCCGTTTAGGCAAGTATCTTTGTGAAATAGAGTCAATTATGTCTTAAGTGAACTTAAGTAAAAGAAAACGTGTTTGTACCATATTGGATACGAGCAGATATACAGTAGCTGCTGTATTTTTTCCTCAGTGTTAATCTAACAACAGAAGACAGAAAATCACTCACTGCTCTTGACTGCTTGAGCCCTGCTGGAGCAGCTCTAAATATTCACTGTGCTATTAAATTAAAGATGAAGTATGATAGAGCAATAATATGAACAGTGAAAGTAGAAGTAGCTCCAGTACATTTTAACAGGCATAATTAGGTATGTAAATAATACCTATTTGCTGAGCCAACGCATTTGATTCATATTATTTTGTTCATAATAAATTAAAAATGCAATAAAAATACAGGTATTGTACAAAAAGTGTGTGTGTGTGTGTGTGTGTGTATGTATCACAATATTGAAAAAAAAATCAGTATTTTTGATCAGATAAATGCAGGCTTGATAAGCATAAGAAACTTCTTTCAAAAACATTACAAATAAGAATGTGTCCAAACTTTTGGTCTGTACTGTATATGTAAATGTGTGTATATATATATATATATATATATATATATATATATATATGATGTATGTATATGATATGTATATGATGTTTGACAGGTCTAATGACTCCGGGCTGCTGTCACATAAAGAGCATTTGCCGGTTGCAGCGCTGGCTGTGGGTGACATCAGCAGATCCGGTTCAGAAGCGGCCTATAGAGTGGGTCCCCTGCAGTGTTATGGAGACAGTAAGTACCGCGCAGATTTAATATCAGCTGCTCTAATCACACTGTAACCACTTACTCTGTCATCCTGTCAGACCGGCTCTGGATAGATTGGCACCCACGTGCATTTGTGCTAAATGAAAACCAGAACGTTGTTCCCGCCAAACGATATAAATGTGCTAATGTAAAGGTTTTCTCCAGGTAACTTCTGGAACGCTGCCTACTTCAACAAGGAGACATCATATCTGCACTTCCCCACGTTCCACGGGGAGCTGAGCGCCGATATCTCCTTCCTGTTTAAAACCAGCTCTTCATCAGGAGTGTTCCTGGAGAACCTGGGGATCAAAGACTTCATTCGAATCGAGCTGAGCTGTGAGTGTGTTTGACCTTCCGGCTTATTGTGTGTGTGTGTGTCTGTCTGTCTGTCTGTATGGGTGCTCACTCATGTGAATGTTTGCATGGGGTTACATACGTGTGTTGAGTGTCGACATTGCTGAGTATTTGTTTATCCACCAAAGGGAGAAATAATCCAGAGAAGCTGTCGGCTGAAAATATAGACATCGCAAAACGGTTCTCTCCAGGGAAATTACCGCAGAATAGCTGTTGAACCAATATGTGGAGATGTGCTCCACTGGCTTACAATGCGCTCAGAGTGAAACTCCCTCTACATGATCAATTTAAGACCTTCGGACATTTTGTTAGCAGTGTTTGCCAAGTCAAGCATCTCGATTACTGTTACACCCAGTGATCTGAAGGCCTAAACCGAACTATGAAAGGTTAGTGCATGTTTTTGTGTTTCAGACATAAATGATTTCCCAAATCATGCATCTTCCTTTAGCTCTAGTTGTGCATGACACTAATACTGCCATATGTTTAAAAATATAGAAATAGTTTTACTGTTTCAGCTGTAAAAGTAATATTTATATATATATATATATATATATATATATATATATATATATATATATATATATATATATATATATATATATATATATATATATATATATATATATATATATATATATATACACACTCACCTAAAGGATTATTAAAAAACACCATACTAATACTGTGTTTGACCCTCTTTCACCTTCAGAACTGCCTTAATTCTACGTGGCATTGATTCAACAAGGTGCTGAAAGCATTCTTTAGAAATGTTGGCCCATATTGATAGGAGAGCATCTTGCAGTTGATGGAGATTTGTGGGATGCACATCCAGGGCACGAAGCTCCCGTTCCACCACATCCCAAAGATGCTCTATTGGGTTGAGATCTGGTGACTCTGGGCCATTTTAGTACAGATTGCAAAATTGCTCGATTTCTGTTGAGACATTCAGATAGTAGGGTCAAATTTTGGCGTAAACAATGAGTACATGGATCCATCATGCCTTGTTACCACTGTGCAGGCTGGTGGTGGTGGTGTAATGGTGTGGGGTATGTTTTCTTGGCACACTTTAGGCCCATTAGTGCCAATTGGGCATCGTTTAAATGCCATGGCCTACCTGAGCATTGTTTCTGACCATGTCCATCCCTTTATGACGAACCATGTACCCATCCTCTGATGACTACTTCCAGCAGGATAATGCACCATGTCACAAAGCTCATATAATTTCAAATTGTTTTTTTGAACATGACAATGAGTTCACTGTAGTAAAATGGCCCCCACAGTCCCCAGATCTCAACCCAATAGAGCATCTTTGGGATGTGGTGGAACGGGAGCTTCGTGCCCTGGATGTGCATCCCACAAATCTCCATCAACTGCAAGATGCTCTCCTATCAATATGGGCCAACATTTCTAAAGAATGCTTTCAGCAGCTTGTTGAATCAATGCCACGTAGAATTAAGGCAGTTCTGAAGGTGAAAGGGGGTCAAACACAGTATTAGTATGGTGTTCCTAATAATCCTTTAGGTGAGTGTATATATATATTTGCTTTGGGAGTTTTTAATATAATATTATTTTTCCCCGCATGACCATAAAACAGCTGGAAAAATCACACAGATGAACAAAACGGAAAATGACAAACATAACAAAACACAAAAATCAGCCAGAACACAAATATGCCCAAACGCCAGTTTCATTTCCCTCCGAAAATGTAAAATCCAGTTTGACTGCTGCTAGATGAGCACTATCTGTCTGGCGTTCATCCGAACTCTATAAAACCCATGTCCTCTGGGTGTGTGTCTAGATTTTTATTATACCCCTCCGCCACATGGTCCCTGTCTATTACGCCACTCTTTAACTGCATAAAAGAGCTGTTAAATTCCTGGATGTAATGGGCTCATGTGATGGATGAGAATAGAGTATGTGAAGACCTTACAGCGCCCAGCCGCTTGTTTCTTTATAATGACAAATCCTTTGGCTGGAAGAGCTCAATTAACCTCTCATTATATTCTAACTCAGTTGGGCACCTGTTGAGGCCGCTCATGTAGGACGTGAACTCGGAGGAAGTTGGCTTCAAAGAAGCAGATGAGAAAAAACAGGGGCATCTGGAATCTGAGCTGTGGGGTTATGGAATAGGGTTTTACTCATCATGTTGTTCCGTGACTTTATTCCTTCCTGTTGCAAAAAAGTTATTTTCCATATTTGTTGTACTCCATTTTGAGATGGCTTGAGAATGCCTTTTAAATTACAGTTCTTTTTCTGGATTTGAATTAATGTAGCAGACACTTGAATCTAAGGATATAGAATTAAACTGAATTGAAATGCATATAGCTGTGAGTTTTATGCAAAAAAAAGCAATTCAACATAACTTGTATGTTGACTTGACAAAGCCTTGTTTTAAAACTCTGAAAAAAGTTTAAAAGACTTTGGGGTCAGGAAGATTTGCTCACCAAGGCTGCATTTATGATTTTAAAAATACAGTAAAATCTGTAATATTCTGAAATATTATTACAATTTAATATAACTGTTTTCTATTGTAATATGTTATAAAGTACAATTTATTCCTGTGATCAAAGCTGAACTTTTAGCATCCTTACTCCAGTCTTCAGTGTCACATGATCCTTCAGAAATCATCTGATGATTTGATTCTCAAGAAATATTTCTCATTATCAATGTTGAAAACGGTTGTGATATTTTCACAAGATATTCTTCTTTTTTTAAATATTATATGCAGACTTTTGAACAGTTGCAGTGACGAATACTTCATTTCCCAGACTGCATCATCTGTGTTGAATTTCTCTGAATCCCAGTTCATTATATCTCACTTTCTGTCATCCCAGTTCAAAATCCCTGTGTGCTCTAGCCAATCCAATTCAAATTTGTGAGTTAAAAGGGATTCTTCCACTCTGAATGTTGCTCAACCCTGTTCAATACAATATGAAAGTGGCACTATCATAAGACTTAGAATATAGTGTATATAGAATATAATGTATATTGAATATACAACAAAAGAGCAGCATGAACATCAGTTGTGTTCCACAGAAGAAAGAGAATGTTTGGAATGACATGCGTGTGAGTAAATGATGACAGAATCTTCATTTCTGGCTGAAAATCCTTTAATAATGACTGAGATGATGACTCGCATACGCTTGCATCTATATTTCCAAAAGCGACTCGCTTTCGTGTCATATTTCCCACACAGACGCTCCAGCGGTTTTGCTGCAGCTCACCCTGAGCGTCAGCTGTGTCGTTCGTGCACTGAATAATAAAGAGGTCGTAGCACTTCATCAGCGTTTCTGTAGAGTTTTTTGTCATTAGAGATGTGCTTCATGACAGAAGGTGCTGATCTTTCTCAGCCGCAAGGGGTCTTCATTCAGATGTCATGAAATCCTGCAGATGGAGCAGCGGGAGCCTGAAGTTCTGCCGATTCTTGAACATATGTGAAGATTGAGTAAGAAACTAAGATGTGAGAGTTAGAAGTAGGAATAACATTAATCGGGTTATTTGTTCCTTTTGTGTCAGTCGCAAAAAGAAGAACTGTCAAGAACATGTCTAGGATGTCTATTTCATTCTAGAATCAATTAAAAAAACGATTATTTTGCTTGCAAATATTATACTCAAATAAAAATCTATATTTCATTCAAATAAAAAAGGAGGTTTATTAAACTTCAAAAACTAGTAATAAAACTAGTAACGTTTTAGCTTACAATACCCCATATATAATATTTTATAGCATTTTGAAATTGTCACTTTTCGAGGGCATGCAAAAACACACTGTTTTTGTGTATGTCCCTTTAAATGCAAATTTGCTGCCGGCCTGCTTTCAGGAAGAGGGCGGGGCTTCAAGAGCTCATGTTAGCAGCTCTGATTACCTCACACAGACACACACATTTGTTTCTGTCATGGGAAAGTATTAGAAATGTGTGCGAACCCTGCTAACATTTACTAGGGCTCAACTATTACTAGTATAGTTAGTTGACATTAAGGTTCAACGTTACTGTCAGATGTTTTAGATAATTTATTCATTTTGTCATAATTGGACGTTGTTTTAGGCATTTAGAGAACAGCGTGTTGTTTTGGCATTATTCTCAAACCCTCAAACAGCATCTGCCACTCAACAGATTCCATCATCACGATTCCGTTTGGAATGTTCTCATGTCTCATTTCTTTTGAACAGTTGAGTCTTATTAACTGGAACGAAATATCAATCTGCCAGTATGATGATCATCAATCAAATGTGTTTCCCTTTCCAGCACCGAATCAAGTCGTCTTCTCGTTTGACGTGGGAAATGGTCCCTTCGAGGTGAGGGTTGAGACGCCCGCCTCTCTGAACGACAACCGCTGGCATCACGTGAGAGCCGAGCGCAACGTGAAGGAGGCCTCACTGTATGTGGACCACCATCCCGCTGCCGTTCAGAAAGCTCCCGCTGACGGACACATTCATCTGCAGCTCAACAGCCAATTATTTGTAGGTAGGAAGAACATTTCTCAGATAAATGATGTCTCTGTGTGCTGCTCAGAGATCAGATCGCTGTTATTATTTGTCATTATTTGTCCCTTTTGTGCCATTCTCACAAAGAAGAACATGTCCAAATCATACAGTGGGGCAAAAAAGTATTTAGTCACCCACCAATTGTGCAAGTTCTCCCACTTAAAAAGATGAGAGAGGCCTGTAATTTTCATCATAGGTACAATTCAACTATGAGAGACAGAATGAGAAAAAAATCCAGAAAAATCACATTGTCTGATTTTTAAATAATTTATTTGCAAATTATGGTGTAAAATAAGTATTTGGTCACCTACAAAAAAAGCAACATTTCTGGATCTTACAGACCTGTAACTTCTTCTTTAAGAGTCTCCTCTTCCCTCCACTCATTACCTGTATTTATGGCACCTTGAACTCATTATCAGTATAAAAGACACCTGTCCACAACCTCAAACAGTCAGACTCCAAACTCTGCTATGGCCAAGACCAAAGAGCTGTCAATGGACACCAGAAACAAAGTTGTAGACCTGCACCAGGCTGGGAAGACTGAATCTGCAATAGGTAAGCAGTTTGGTGTGAGGAAATTAACTGTGGGAGCAATTATTAGAAAATAGAAGACATACAAGACCACTGATAATCTCCCTCGATCAGGGGCTCAACGCAAGATCTCACCCCGTGAGGTCAAAATGATCACAAGAACGGTGATCAAAAATCCCAGAACCACACGGGGGGACCTAGTGAAGGACCTTAAAAGAGCTGGGTCCAAAGTAACAAACGCAACCATCAGTAACACATTACATCACCAGGGACTCAAATCCTGCAGCGCCAGACGTATCCCCTGCTTAAGTCAGTACGTGTCCAGGCCCGTCTGATGTTTGCTAGAAAGCATTTGGATGATCCAGAAGAGGATTGGTAGAATGTCATATGGTCAGATTAAACTTTTTAGTAAAAGCTTAACTTGTCGTGTTTGGAGGAGAAAGAATGCTGAGTTGCACCATACCTACTGTGAAGTGTGGGGGTGGAAACATCATGCTTTGGGGCTGTTTTTTCTGCAAAGGGACCAGGACGACTGATCAGTGTAAAGGAAACTGATACAGTGCATTTCAAGGTCTTGAAGTGGCCTAGCCAGTCTCCAGATCTCAACCCCATTGAAAATCTTTGGAGGGAGTTGAGAATCCGTGTGGCCCAGCGACAGCCCAGAATGGGCCAAACTACCAGCAACAGTGTGTAAAAACCTTGTGGCGACTTACAGAAAACGTTTGACCTCTGTCGTTGCCAACAAAGGGTATATAATAAAATATTGAGATAACTTTTTGTTATTGACCAAATACTTATTTTCCACCATAATTTGCAAATAAATAATTAAAAAATTTGATTTTCTGGATTTGTTTTCTCATTCTGTCTCTCATAGTTGAAGTGTACCTATGATGAAAATTACAGGCCTCTCTCATCTTCTTAAGTGGGAGAACTTGCACAATTGGTAGCTGACTAAATACTTTTTTGCCCCACAAAATCAAACAAAAAAAGAGGAAATTTTTCTTACGAATATTTTAATGATTATATTATATTATTTAGATGTTAGGGTTATTTTTGTATTATTTATATGCTATTATAGTATTATTCATATTTTGAATCAGCTTTCATTTTAAAATGTTCTTTTTTAATTCGAAAGGTTTAGTAATGTTGTCATTTTTATTCGGTTTTGTTTTTAAATATTTTCAGTTTTGGTAATATTTTCAGTTTTGGTAATTTAAGTACTTCAACATAAACTCTTTATATTAAATGTAATATTTATGTTTTATTTCAGCTATTTGAATGACCAAAAATATTTCTTCAATAGTTTAATGATATTTTAATGAACCACATTTGCCCACTAAATTAAGTCCTGTAATATGAAAATAATCTCATTCTCATTTTTTGTAATGGAATAATAATAATAATAATATAAAAGCTATTCATACACCATTGTAGTATTTTTTATATAGTATTATAGTATTTTTTCATTTTAAAGATTAATTAAAAAATACTTGGAATTAAAACAAATATAAAACATCTGGATGCATCATAAATAGGAATTTGGAAGTAAATGTCCTGAAAATACTGTTAAAAAAAGAATGCAGAAAGTCCTAATGGTTCTAAAAACAGGCTTGATTTTCCTGTTTTTTTCTTTTGATTTTTGGGGTGAAATATGAGGTTTAGTGAGAATAACTCCTGTAAAACGTGCTCATGGGAATCTTCAGGGATGAAACTCTCAATGCGGATGGTTTCTGTGAAGCTAAAGATTTGCTGACCTTGAATGAGCTCCGGGCCAATTTGAAAGGTGTCTCTCTGTTGGAGGACTTCAGTGAGAATGAATTGAAGTTTTCCAGTAAGCGTTGAGAAAGTAGTGTCATTATAGTTCAATCTTTATAGCTCTATTGTGCAACACTCAACTGCAATTGGATTCAGAGTTTTCCATGACTGTTCAAATGTGTCTGCCTGCACATGAAGGTATGATGTTTCAACATTTCAACCCGTTTGTAATGCAGGTCTGATGTCTTCTCTGTAAAACTTATCAGTCGTTGTACTGGAGGAGAAATAACATGGGAAAGAAAGCTATTTTTATCAAAATCTCAGCTTTGATAGGCTGCCACAGACACAAATCAGGCTCATATGATGAATTATGATTAACCTCCAGTATCACCTTTCTCTCAAATAAACAACTAATACAAATAAACACAAATGATTCGGTAGTGTTGTGGAAAAATATTTTCTGATATTAATGGTGAGATTAACAATGAGAATCCCAGAGAGCAAAGAAGTCTTGTAAACGTTTATTCTTGGAGGAAGAGAAGACAAAGACAAGTGTTTCTCAAACTGTATTTATACCTCACCTCTCCTGTCTCAGGCCTTGGGTGAGAAACTCATCATGTAGCACAGAAGAGTCCAAACTCAGTTCTGGCTGGTTAGAGCCAACTACAAATAAAGAAATACAAAAGTTCACAATAGGTCATAACATTACTTTCTATAGATATTAAACATTTTCCATTACACTAGTTGTCATACAGTAAGAGTACAGAAATAAAATAATGTGGATAACAGCTCAGATCATTTATCAGTAAGTTAGATCTCAGACATCAGACTTCCAGTCATTTTTTTGACCACTATGATTTCTTTGTCATATTTTGATATTATTTTAAAGAAAATTAACCACATCTACCCAATATATTCATTGCTTCAATAAACCTCATTCTTCTTACATAGCAAAAATAAAATATAAGAAAAAAAATATTATTTAAAGGTATTAATAAATTATTTATTTGTTATAGATCTGTACTGTTTTTTCCCCCTATATTCTCCACTGTTGCAGCTCCTCTCATCCCTGTCTCTGTCTGTCATTAACACTTTGTTTAGTTCCTGCTTCAGTCGACGCAGTAATCATTTTCATGTCCAGCTTTACGTTGATTAAATATCAAAAGCACTTGCGTCCATCTGTTCACCCATGGGCGTGCTGGTCTGATAACCAGGTGTGTTCAGGTGTATTGTTGGCGTGTTGCTATTTTGAGGAACTGAAAACGACTGCGCCCCTGACCAACACAAACCTGCTCTAAAGTCATTAGCGCAGTATTTTTTGCGTTGGGTTTGTTAGTAATATGAGCCTATAGGCAGATGCAGAATGCGCAATATACTCTGGCTGCATACACTTATTATACAAGTGCAGCAGCACACAAACATTTTTAAATATTAAAAATAAAAGGATTCCTCTCTGGAGAAACATTCAGTATTTCCACTCGGGATTGCACATTACGCCCAAAAAACACCCATGACTCATTAAGAGTATGCGCCAACCGTTTTTTCCCGGTGTTAAACTAGCAAAGGTGGATTCAGAGCTGTGTGCTTCAGACCATGCGTTTAGATTGTTAAAGGGATAGTTCACCCAAAAATGAAAATTAGCCCATGATTTAATCCCCCTCAAGTCATCCTAGGTGTGTACAATCTTCTGTCAGATGAATAAAAGTTGTGTTATATTTTAAAAAGTCCTGGCTAATCCAAGCTTTATAACGGCAAGGATTGTTGCTCTATTTTTGAAATCCATGCATCTGTCTGTCAAATAACTTGCTCCACACGGCTCAGGGAGGTCAATAAATGGAAGTGAATTGATGCGTTTGTATAAGAAAAATTCCGGCCGGTATTCAGTTTATGGAAAAAGTGTTGAAAGTGCCTCTGGCATTCAAAGGCTTTCGGGACCAATTATGCTTGTCAGACATCGCGTACACATCTTGAACTCTGAGAAGGCACTATTTTTTTTTTTCAACACTTTTTCACTCAAGGCGATCGGTCAAATTTAATTCAAAATGTTTAACATATGGATATTACAAATGCAACAATTTGCTTCAGAAGGCCTTTATTAACCTCCCGGAGCCGCATGGAGCACGTTATTTGACGGACAGATGCACTTTTATGGACTTCAAAAACAGACCAACCATCACTACATTACATCAAGGGCCCTATTTTAACGATCTGAAACGCAAGTGTCAAAGCGCGGAGCGCAAGTAACTTTGTGGGCGGGTCTCGGCGCTGTTGCTATTTTCCCAGCGGGATAAACGGGTCTTGCGCCCGGCACAAATCTAAAATGGGTTGGTCTGAAGTAGCTTCATTATTCATAGGTGTGGTTTGGGCGTAACGTGAATAAACCAATCAGAGCGGCATCCAACATTCCCTTTAAAAGCAGCTGCGCAAGTTCCATTATGGATCGCTATTATTATGGCGTATTTACCAGGCGCACGCCAGGAGCGGTTCACAGCCGAGGAGACTGATGTTCTTGTAAGAGCAGTGAAAGAGAAGTTGTGTTGTATGGGGATGGGAGAAACCCACCCAAAATAGCGTCGGTTAAACAGTTTTTTCAGTTTTTCAGTCGATTTTTTTTCCTGGTTCTTGACGGACAAACCAATTTGTCAGATGTCCTTATATACAGATATGTCTTGCCACTATTGGGCAAACAGGTCTGATCCTTAATTACTACAATTAGCCTGAATCATTTGTAAGCTAGATTTATGCCTATTTTTTCACATCTTCGTGGCACACCACAATGATTTCCATCATCTCATGTGTTAATATTTTTTTAGTGTAACAATTTATCATTTGCAAAAATAACTGTTGCATCTGTGTAGATTACATGAGCAAAGTGTATGCGCGTTGTGCACGCTATACATAATGGTCAAGCATGCGCCCTTAAAATAGCATAATAAACAACGTGCAACGCGCCACTGACTTTAGACCAGGTTTTTTCTGGTCAGTGGCGCAATTGTTTAATGGAACAGCAAAATAGCACCAGGGATTGTTTGTGCCGGAACACGCCTACTTTTTTGCGCTGAACCGCCCAGTTCAAGTTCATTCACTAGTTTAGCGACGTGCTTCTGTGGAGGGAAAAGCGCGCTTTGCGCGGGTGCAAAATAGGAATGACACATGCGTCGGTGTACAAAGTCAATTGCGCTGGGTGCAAGATAGGGCCCTATATATTAAAGCTTGGGTTAACCAGGACATTTTTAATATAATTCAACTTTTATTCGTCTGAAAGAAGAATGTCAAATACACCTAGGATGACTTGAGGGTGAGTAAATCATGGGATAATTTTTATTTTTGATTGAACTATCACTTTAAAGGTGCACTATTTAGTATTTTTGCAGTAAAATATCCAAAAACCACTAGGCTGGTGTTATATATTTGGGACAGTTGAGTACCTGCATTATCCCAAATGTTTCCAACTATTTGTAAATTGTGAGAAAATTGCTATTTTAACTAGGATCGGGACGTTTCAGCAAAGCGTTTGAAGAAGTCGCCTGTCAATCGCGTCATATCTGCGCAACCTTCGGTGTCGTGTTTTATTTGGCAGGAGCGCTTTACTCTTAGCAGTGTGAACAAGTGAACACACAGAGTAACGTCATAACATCATTTTAAACACACTTAAATGTATCTAATATGATAAACAGAGCTGCATTACCTCAAAATCATAACCGGAAGAGCGGATCAGTGCAGGCGCCCGGCGAATGTGTCCCGTCATAATAAAAGTCCCGGTGCTCGCGAGGCGGGTATTAGTTTAACAATCGCTCCAGCAGCCGTGCTCAGCTCCTCAACACTCGGTCCTGCTCTGCTTCACACTACAGTAACGTTAATAACCGCATCCATGAACGTGATTTCTGCCCGAGTCCTATTTTCCACCGGCTGTGAGGTGAAGACCACATGTCCCAAGATGCTGCGCTCAAACTTTGCGTCATCAAACTACACCTTTGTTTAGAATAGGCGCCCTCCAGTGGACGGAAAGTTGCATAGTGCACCTTTAAAATAGCTAATGTCAGTCTGAGTGTGTTTGGGAAATGCCCCACCCCTTACTGTGAGTTAGAACACAATATTAACTAACTCAACCACATATGCCTTGGGCAGGAATTATTTAAGTAAGGATGTGTGACATGTTTGTTCCCAGAAGAAAACTTAAGACTACAATGGAGGCGTTGCAGAGAGTTGAGAAACACTGACACTGGTATAGAGAAGAACTGCCGCTGGAGGAGCTTTGGGATTTAATCACCATCATTACACAATAACGAAAGTAAAAATGTTAAAACGAATAAAAGGACCCCCATTAAGATCAAAAAAAAAAACCACTTATAATGTGGGAGACTTAAACTCTCCATTCTATCTAGGTGGAACATTGAGATATTGAAGGGACCTTTCAGTGATTTGTGTTTCCTGTGGGTTATAACACATTTGCCTTTGTTTCTTATTTCAGCTTTAGTCAAAACTATGTCAAAACTTTTAACAGCATTTCTAACTTTGCTTTGAACATTTCACAGATGATTATATGGCACAGCTGGCACAGCGAGGTGTTCGCTGAAACAAATTAGCACTAAACCGCTAAGCACTAATGTATGCAGAGCACATTATTTCTGTATTTTTAGCTTGTCGTCTGCAGGAACAGAATGCAAAAAACACAATATTCTTCCAAAATCCATTAACATATGAAGGACAAAACCACTGTGACTGACAGCAAACAATGACAGAAGAGTCAACACATCAGTGGGGGGAAAAGGGTCAGCAATCATTTCTTCTGAATGGGCAGCTCGAGTTCAGAGAACAATATCCGCCCGCCGCGACTCAACCCCTCGACAACAAGCGAAAAGGTTGCGCGATAAAAGCCATCTTTTCCCTGTAACTCTGCTGTCATCTTCATGTCTTTTAAATGGCTTTTGTGCTTTTCTCAAAGTCCTGACAGCTCTATGTTTTCAAGGGCTGGAGAACGACGGCAGATTGTGAAACTGTGCTTGTTTCCGCTCGTGTTTTCAGGAGGAACTGCTTCCAGACAGAAAGGATTTCTAGGCTGCATTCGTTCGCTGAAGCTCAACGGGAAGACGCTGGATTTGGAGGAGAGGGCGGAAATCACACCCGGGGTGACGCCGGGCTGTCCCGGACACTGCAGCAGCTACGGCGGACTGTGCCAGAATCACGGCACCTGTGTGGAGAATTACAGCGGCTTCACCTGCGACTGCAGCCTCTCGCCGTTCACAGGAACCTTCTGTCATAAAGGTACAGAAACAGGTGGCTCATCGATGTTAGTTAACCCTTATAGAAGGGCTGGGATAAATATATCGATATCAGTATTTATCAAAAATAAATACTTCTTCAACAGCTATAATGAACTCAAAGGTCATGGCACAAAAAGGTTATTTTTTATATTATTTTTTATATTTCTATTTCAGTGTTATTTTAGTGTTATTTATATGCTATTATAGTATTTATTAAAGGAACTGTATGTAAGAAATGTATTTCAATTAATCATAAAATGGCCCTGATATGTCACTAGACATTAAGAAATCATGTTCATTTCAAATATTTATATCACTGACATCAGTGGTCCGGCCAGGATATTGTCATTTTAAAGTTGTTGTTGCAGCCCTCAACTGATGTTGACATGTTGTGTTTTGGCCTGAAGCTCCGCCCTCCACCTATCGACCAATCACAAAGTCAGTAGTGTTTCAGCATCCGGGTTGCCAGATCTGCTCTAGTTACCACAGCTGAGCTACAAACGTTCCTGCTAGATCCTGGAGCCAATCTGGCAACCTCGAGTCAGGAGGGAGGGGGAGAGGGGATAGTGATTGCAGTACCAGTTTTGGCCACTATCTTACATACACTTCCTTTAAGATTTTAACTCTTATTTGAAGTATTTTATAGTTTGTTTTTGTTTTTTTGTAAATTGTATGTGCTTTATCATTTTAACAGTTTGATTGTTTTTATTTATACTTACTATTAGTTTATTTTCATTTCAGTTTTAGTTTTTAATTTTTCAGTTTTAGTTTTAGTCATTTTGATACTTTTAATACGCATTTCAGGCACCATTTCTAATCTTCATTTTATTTTTCCAGTTTGTCATCTAATATTTATATCTTATTTTATTTCAGCATATCACGATTATTTTTAAAAGTTTTAGTTAACGATAACAACAATCCAACATTTCATTTGATAAAATTAATCATACAATACAAAATAAAAGTTCAGTTTAACTTGAAGGAGTTATGACAGAAATACAGCTCTGAGAAATCAATGTTAAGTGGTCTCTTATTTTTTTCTCATTTTACTATTTAATAGTAATATACAGCTCTGGGAAAAAAAAGAGACCACTTAACATTGATTTCTCAATGTTAAGTTGTCTCTTAATTTTTCCAGAGCTGTATATTACTATTAAATAGTAAAATAGGCGGCAGTGGCTCAGTGGTTCATGTAGGTTGTCTACAAACCGGAAGGTTGGTGGTTTGATCCCCGGTTCCACCTGACCAAGTGTTGAGGTGTCCATGAGCAAGACACCTAACCCCAGCTGCTCCCGATGAGCTGGATGGCGCCTTACATGGCTGACATCGCCATCGGTGTATGAACGGGTGAATGTGAGGCAAGATGTAAAGCGCTTTGGATGGCCATAGGGTCTGTTAAAAGCGCTATATAAATGCAGTCCATTTACCAAATAGGATATTATTTAAAATTAAGATATTATTGCTAGTATTATTTTAAGGAATATCATCCATGCTTTAATTACAAATACAGTATACAAGTTGTGTTGTGCAGCACTTTATTTGAAAAAAAATGTTTTGTTCAAAATGTAAGTAAAAGAATAAATTTTCAATTAAAAAAATGTTAGAAGGTTTTAAGGTTTTAAAAGGCTTATTTGTAAGTTTTATGAATTTGCTTAATTTAGGCACCATTTGTGATTAAATGTGTTAAATCATAAAACAATCTAGAAAACAAAATGAAACGGAAAATACATATAAACAGATTAGGGCCGTATTGCCCAGTGAATGTAAATATAGCACAGTGATTTTACACCAGCGTATGATAGCTATGTGATATATATAATCCTAATCCGGTTGCGTTTCATCTCACTTCCAGATGTTTCTGCCTTCTTCAAACCTGGAACATCAGTCACGTACACGTTTAAAGAGCCCTACGAGCTGAACAGGAACATCAGCGCACTGTCGTCCTCCATCTACTCTGATTTAACGCTGAGAGGAGAGAATATTTCCCTGAGCTTCAGGACGAGCCAAGCGCCGGCGCTGCTGCTTTACGTCAACTCATACTACAGAGAATACCTCGCCGTCCTGCTCAACAGAAACGGTCTGAAACTCTCTAATCTTCCTCTCTGGTTTGCTTCCATGCACCCTAAGCACATTCATTTGGATTAGCATGAGTCTGGGGAATCTCTGAAGACACCGGGATGTCAGCCGCAGTAAATTGCTTTGTATATTGTCTGAAATCCGCCATAAAAGAAATGGCGTGTTGCGCGCCGGCGGGGGATATATTCCCTCCTGAGACTGTGATGCATTCATGACTGCGTGTAAACATGCGTCTGTGATCTTGCGTGCCAGAAAAGCTGTTTTTAAGCGCATGAAGGCTCTCCCGTGTCCGATTCTCAGAGGGAATTTTCTCGAAAGCTTTCGTCAATTTAAAATGTTCCCCTGACTGTCATCTAAAAACGCCACCCGGATATCAGAGACAGATCTTTTAGGGTTTCCTAAATCTACCAAAATATTTAGCAGAATTCAATGTGATGCACAGACAATAAATATACAACACTTCTCTCTTTACTGTAACTTCTCCCTCCACGAAGCATACAGCGTGACTAGTGTAGTCCGATTAAAAGATTCTTTGAGACAATTATTTTAGGGGTCATGAACTGCATTGTTTTATAATGTTTATGGGGTTCACTTATAATGTAAGTAGGATTTTTACATAAAAAAGCAATAATTTAGAAATAAAAGGCAATTTTCCTGCCCTGATATTAGCCTTCTGCTCTGATTGCACTGTTTAAAAGGGGCGTGTCTGCTGTGACACTTCAGTGTAAACGCCCACTGCTGTGATTGGCTGCTGTGACACTTCATTGTAAACGCCCACTGCTGTGATTGGCTGCTGTGACACTTCAGTGTAAATGTCCACTGCAGTGATTGGCTAACGACGTCATTGCATAAATAGCTAAGTATTACATGTGGAAGCATTATATTTAGATCTATAGCACTTTCTTTACATTGTGGCATGACCGGTCGCATTGATGAGCATTGTAGTCAATCACAGACATGTCTCTTGAGCACATGAATGCAGTGATCTCGTCATTTCTGCACACTAACAAATGCTTTCATCATAACTAACAGTGCAAACACAATGTAAATAAGAGATCTGATGATTATTAAAGGAGGTTTGGTGCGCGTCCAGAACTCAGTCACTGATAAACTCTCACTGTTTGATTGACAGCTCCAGCAATTGTAAATATTCTTAGATCGCTTTCTATATTTAATTAAATCACAGTTTAAAAAACAGATATTTTCATCAGAAACTATGTGAAGTTGAGCGTTTAGTCATTGGTTTTGGTTTGATTTACTGACACACAGACAAAGAACATCTGACTGTACATGAATCATTACATATCAGAAATCACTGACCACAGATCAGTCATTAGAATTAACGGTCACTTACATGTTGCGGCGTCACTGTCGAGTCCATATCGTAAGAGTCTGTTTGCAAAGCCAGCATTGAAATTGCGACTGATTTACCAAAAAATCCACAGTGAAATGTTTACTGAATACAAATAAATAATGCTCACCTGAGACATACACATTGTTGAGATAAATAAGCACATTCCTGTCATTATGATCCTTTGGAAGGTGATGTTATTTTAGTCTAGTGATCCTGAACCGCTCTTCTCTCCTCATCATCTCACTAACACTCCAGTGGGTGGGGCTAAAGTCACGATAATGAAGCAGGCGTTGATCTTCTTCTGCAGAGCCGGTCTTTTTACAATGAGTCGCTCTCTGGGCATTGTTACAAATAAAGCTGTTTGGGGAATTTCTGAAACGTATGGGATATTCTTATAGTATTCTTTTGTCAAAAGCTCAAGATTTTTTTTTTCTCAGTTCATGACCCCTTTAATGAATCATGCAAAAAGACTCATGAAGTTGGATTTGAATCAGTCTTATGTGTCCTAACCGAGGATTATGCAGTGAAGATTTCTTCATGTAAATGTGCATTTTTGTAGCCTGGTCCTACCAGACTTTCCTACATTTCATTTGTACAGAGAGTCTGGCCACTCGCCATTGACAAGTGTTTACTTCCTTCAAGGTGGGCACTCTGTTGAAGATTAAAACTATTGGATCTGCCATAACCAATCACTAACGTTTGGCCGTGACGTATGCCATCTCAAACTAGTGCACGACATCAACTTCATCACTCTCAGCCACTCCCTCTGATTGGACCAATTAAAATGTGACTGGGGAAAACCAGAGAATATACGCAATCCCAGACGGAGTACTGAAGGAAAATGAAAATAGAGTGGAAGTACGTAGGAGGGCGCAGCCAGGCTAGCATTTTTGTCCCAAATAGACCAATATTATTTGTAGTTGGAAACGTATTGCATCAGTTCTGCTTTGAACCAGTGTTACTTTAAACTAAATCTGAAACTGTTAAAAATAATTTTCTTTATCGTTGCTGAAATTAAATATAATTATTAGATGAAAAACTTCAACTCCAATTAGAAATGTCAGCTAATCAAAACTGAAATAAAAATAAAGCTAAATATTAAGTGTATATATATATAATGCACCGGTTAGAATATGGTGTAACATATTACTCAATGAATTTGGAATGTATGTTAATGACAGTCTGTATATCAATTCATTTTTAATAAATACTATTTTATTTAACTAAACATAAAAGTGTTTTGCCCAAAATACTCTTCTTTTATTTACCGTGTTTGATGCCAATTATTGTGGCGTCCTGCGCCGCAGAAGCAGAATTCAGAAGGAAACTCTGGATCTGGCTCATCACGGCACACTGGGTTTCCACAGAGAGGAAGCGTCAGACAGCATGTGCCGACAATACCTGCTAGTCCAATTATGCCAAAGGTCCAGAAGTCTAGATAACAGCTTTCAGATCCCTGGCGGTCGGTCTGATAGCTTCATGTTCCTGTTGCATGCCATTTTTATTTATTTCTGTGGGTCCATATACACATTAATTAACAGGACAGTTCACCAAAAATTGTAAGCAAAAGCCAACTGAATTATTAGCATAGAAATGGCCATCCAGAGCACCAGAGCAGCATGCTATAAAACTTTCAGAACATAACAACAGCAAAAATCTAGTTTAGCTTAATAAAGTTTCACACAGGTGATATTTACAGCTTAAAAAGCTTTCTGTTTGTGTACAGATGGTTAATTACTCCCAAAACTGATGAAACGTTCGTTTTTTAATTTATTTCAGCACCAGGATAAAGTATTAATCCTCTTAAGATGAAGCTTTGTAGTTGCAGAAATGTGTTTGCTTCTGTTGCATGTTGATGTTCTTGTTTGTCTCAGATATTTACTGCGGTTAAACGGTGACTGTTACCATATAAAAGCCTGTTGAGAATTCAAATGCTCTTTGTTCTAAAGGACATTTGGACATCAAGTACAAACTGCAGCACAACAGAGACGCGGAGGTTTTCCGAGCCAGCCCAAGGAATCTGGCCAACGGGCAGCTCCACAGAGTGAGCGTCCAGAGACTCGCTGAGACGCTCAGTATTCAGGTAATGTGCTGGATTTGAAGGACGCTGTTGAAAGTACATCTCTGCATTTTGCATCAAATTGGGACAGGGTTAAAAGGGATAACACCAAAATGATATTCTGGTTATTTTCAACATATACAGATTAACAACATCTAAGGTGTGACGTTGACTTCCATGGGAAACCATCACCAAAACATCAAAACTTAGTCCCCATGAAATCAAAAGTTTTTTGCTGTTTAGTATGACTATGTTACCCTTAAGGTTATAAGCTAGTGTGCTCCCTACATTATAAATAGACGCTGAAGCTGCAGCTGAAATAGCTCACTTGTTCACATGATCACTTTTTTCTAAATGTTGAATGGCACATAGTGCAATATATAGGGGATAGGGAACAATTCAGATAAATATGCTTATTTGCTATCTTATGCTTGTAAATATGCTTTCCATTGGGTCAAATGAAGTCTGGTTTGGCATTAGTGTCAGTGAACCACTACAGCTCTGGTCCCGAGTCACAATAGCTCAGAGCTGATCATGTGATCGAGTCGGTCCAGAGACACGACAGCACAGAGCGGATCATGTGATCGAGTCGTCCAGAGACACAACAGCACAGAGCGGATCATGTGATCGAGTCGGTCCAGAGTCACGACAGCACAGAGCGGATCATGTGATCGAGTCGGTCCAGAGACACGACAGCTCAGAGCGGATCATGTGATCGAGTCGTCCAGAGACACAACAGCACAGAGCGGATCATGTGATCGAGTTGGTCCAGAGTCACGACAGCAAAGAGCGGATCATGTGATCGAGTCGGTCCAGAGTCACGACAGCACAGAGCGGATCATGTGATCGAGTCGGTCCGGAGTTACGACAGCTCAGAGCGGATCATGTGATCGAGTCGGTCCAGAGTCACGACAGCTCAGAGCGGATCATGTGATCGAGTCGGTCCAGAGTCACGACAGCACAGAGCGGATCATGTGATTGAGTCGGTCCAGAGACACGACAGCTCAGAGCGGATCATGTGATCGAGTCGGTCCAGAGTCACGACAGCACAGAGCGGATCATGTGATTGAGTCGGTCCAGAGACACGACAGCTCAGAGCGGATCATGTGATCGAGTCGGTCCAGAGACACGACAGCTCAGAGCGGATCATGTGATCGAGTCGGTCCAGAGTCACGACAGCTCAGAGCGGATCATGTGATCGAGTCGGTCCAGAGTCACGACAGCTCAGAGCGGATCATGTGATCGAGTCGGTCCAGAGTCACGACAGCTCAGAGCGGATCATGTGATCGAGTCGGTCCAGAGTCCCGACAGCACAGAGCGGATCATGTGATCGAGTCGGTCCAGAGTCACGACAGCACAGAGCGGATCATGTGATCGAGTAGGACCAGAGTCACGACAGCTCAGAGTGGATCATGTGATCGAGTCGGTCCAGAGACACGACAGCTCAGAGCGGATCATGTGATCGAGTCGGTCCAGAGTCACGACAGCTCAGAGCGGATCATGTGATCGAGTCGGTCCAGAGTCACGACAGCTCAGAGCGGATCATGTGATCGAGTCGGTCCAAAGTCACGACAGCTCAGAGCGGATCATGTGATCGAGTCGGTCCAGAGTCACGACAGCACAGAGCGGATCATGTGATCGAGTCGTTCCAGAGTCACGACAGCACAGAGCGGATCATGTGATCGAGTAGGACCAGAGTCACGACAGCTCAGAGCGGATCATGTGATCGAGTCGGTCCAGAGTCACGACAGCTCAGAGCGGATCATGTGATCGAGTCGGTCCAGAGTCACGACAGCTCAGAGCGGATCATGTGATCGAGTCGGTCACGACAGCACAGAGCGGATCATGTGATCGAGTCGGTCCAGAGTCATGACAGCTCAGAGCGGATCATGTGATCGAGTCGGTCCAGAGACACGACAGCTCAGAGCGTATCATGTGATCGAGTCGGTCCAGAGTCACGACAGTGACGACATGGTATCACGACATGGTGATATCTATTAGTTAACATTTTTACTCTATTCACATGTTGTGCCTTATATGGCTGTAGCAAAGAAATGTCTATAAGTTGAGAATACCTCAGAATATTCCTTTAATCTCTTCCTAAAAGGCTACAAAATACATCAAAATATTAAACAGAACATCCTTGCATATGAAAGAAAGTAATGCATATATTCATGAATTTGAAATGGAGTATTTGATCAAATGGAGGATTGGATTGTGAGTGTCCAGTAAAGCACTGCAGGTCTGATGCATGACACGCGCTGCTCAATAACAGTCAATGCTCTGCGGCGACTCAGGTCGTGGTGGGAGTGCTGCTCTGTCGATGACCTCAGCAGTTAGTCTGAACCTTTGCAGTAATCACACTTTAAATGCAAACACACGGCCGGACCGAAGCACATCCTCTTCTTTTGAACCAGCAAGCAGTAACGTGTTTTACGGTTGCTTTGAAGAGCTGTTTTAGTTTAAGTGCCTTCCAGATGAATATGTCCTTGCTATGAACAAACATGATGCTCAATGCACAAATCATTTTAACCATGGCTTGTTGCAACTTTTGCAGGTTGATCAGCATGCAAAAGAAGATTTCAATCTAACGTCAGACACCGAATTCAACGCCATCAAATCTATTGTCATCGGAAAAGTGCTCGGTGAGTAAAAATCCCAGTGTTTCTGTAATTATCTAAAAAGGTCTTTTTAAAGCATTATGCCTCCATTTCAACTTAGGAATTCCCTATATGACATATAAGGAATGCCCAGGTTCAGTCATGTGACATTGTGTGCTTTTTTTGTTGCCATGGCTACATTTCCAAAATGGTGGCCTGTCTGGTAAGCACGTTGCAGTGTCAGCAATTTTTTAAAACGCTTGTTATTGTGACTTAAGGTATGTTTCAAACCATACAACAATTCTAATGTTTTACTTACAAATCATAATTACACTTAACCTGGTTTTGATAAATTCTTAAACAAATTTATATGAAACAAGTTGCGAAAATATAATTGTGACATCATAGACTGTCAAAAAAATATGGACGTAGTGTCTGTGACGTCACCCATATGATTCTGATAAGAAATAACCACGCCCTTAATTATGCAGAACTTTAAGGCTTTATATAATGTAAACGAATGAGTTATAAAAAAAAATCACCCCTCCCCCCCCAACGGTGTGTTCACACGGGGCGTAGGCGTTAACGCTTGACGGAGGGCGCGGCTGAAGCTTGGTGCTGACGCGATCGCCATAGTGACAACAGCCAATCACATTAAAACTTACTTGCCGCTTGGACCACAACACAAAAAAACGCCTTTTTTGACAGCTAGTCTGACGAAATGGATGCCGATTTGGTTGGATGTGCGAATGTGATTGCCCCTGTAGTTGTTGTCAGTGCACTGCACAGGTGCTCGAAACTGTTCAATCCTAAAAAAGCGCCGACAGCGGGAAGAATATCACGTACTGGTCCGGGAGCTGCGTCTGGATGGTTCACGGAGCAGTAATGAACGCAATTGGCTAGCGCCTGCTCAAGAAAATTTGCATACAGCGTTCTGATTGGATGACGCCTGCGCTGGCGCTTGAAAAGTTAAGAAATCTTCAACTTCTGCCGCTTGCAACGCGAGTGAAGCGATGCGACGGAACCCACAATTCAGTTCGGCAACGGATGATGTCACCCATTCAAAGTAAATGGGAAGCGTTAACGCTTACGCCCCGTGTGAATGCGGCGTAACAGTTGTCATGAAGGGAAAAATTAGCCGTATAGACCAAAACCACAATTTGTACCAGGTTGTAAACATGTTTTTTTCTGCTGTAAAGTTGGGATTTTTAACATGGTCCTCAATGAGATTCTGCTCCCTTCTCGATTGGCCCCGTATTGGCTTCAAGAGAGATTGCGGGAGGCTGCCGCTTGGGTGACATACAGTATATGTCACATCGGGCTGTTAACCTTAAAACAGTAGGTGGAATTATGACGTGACGTATTTGTCACATTAAAAAAAATGTTCATGAGCTGCTCAATTAATTTAGCCGATTTGATTATTTTAGTGTTATATTTTTTCTGCTGCTCATTTTAAGGCATATTTTAACAAATGTAAACATAAAAATAATGTCAAATTAATTACATTGTAAATGACATGACTCAATGCACATGGGTCTGCACCAAACGCCAGGAAATCTTGGGAAAATGACACAAGGTGTCCCATGATGGCTGACAACATGTCACGCAACCGTATCAGACTCTGCTAGTCTAAATTTACACAGCATGTCTACATTTCACTGACAACAATGATTCGTGAAATCTGCAAGCAGGGGACCAGTGTTGGACGATCCGTCCATGGCTTAATATGGTTCGTGGCTTCATGGCTTAAATAATATTTTTTATATATGTTGTGGAAAAGAAAATAAACTGATGAAATGTTGTTGTTTTTTTAACTGAGAAATAAATGGCCAATGTAACAAATATGTGACATTACAGATCTTTTACGAGGAGGGGTTGTATTTCAAAGCAACTGCAGAAACATGTTATAATGCTTTTTATGCCCCATCATTTTCCTATTAGGAGAAATTGGTCCAGGTTCTTATAGATTAAGGAGGAAATGTCTCTGAATTATAGTGGAGCGCTATCCTCAGAGACATGCAGATGGTCAGTTAAGTGGTCATTATTATTATTATTCAAGGTTTTCTAGGCATCATGGATGCTGAAATGTCTGAGGAAGCGGAAGCATCAGGAGTTTGTTTGTTCAGTCAGGTGAACTCTTCAGTCTGTGTGTGAATAGAGTATGCTTTGTCCTATTTACTTCAGATAAGACTAATATTGACTTTACATGTTTTTATTGTCGTCTGGGGGGGATGTGAAATAGGTCAGTTTGATTTTATTTCCACCCTTTTCTATGAATAGGTCCCGAAGCACAACTTTCTAGACCTAAAACCCAAATATATGAATAAAACATTCAGTTCATAAATAATACAGCAGAAGTTTAAAAATATGAAGCTGCAGGCTGAGTCTCAAAGACATTGTGCATTTAAAAAATCAAGTCTATCGGAAGCTTTAGGAATGTTTTTTTATTTATTCTTTTGCATTGTGACAATAATTTCATTGCATTTTATTAGGACAAATTGCTGCTAAATTCTCATTTCAGTGTAATTTTATTTGGAATTTAATATATTTAAATAATCTGCATTGTAGCGTGTGTTTTACTGCCTTTTAAATAAAACATTTTGTTTAAGATGATTTTTATAACTGCACAACAAAAAAAATCTTAAAGGTGCACAAATATCCAAAAACCATTTTTGTTCAGTTGAGTTCCAACAATATCCCAAATGTTGCCAACTATTTGTAAATCGTGAGAAAATTGCTATTTTAACCAGTGAACCGGGGCGTCTGAGGGAGTCGTCTGTCAATAGCATCATATCTGCGTTACTCTCGGTTTCCTGTTTTATTCAGCAGAAGTGCTTTACTCTTAGCAGTGTGAACATGTCACAGCAGCCGCTGAGCGAACACACAGAGTAACATCATAAAATAATTTTAAACACACTTAAATGTATCTGATATGATAAACAGAGTAGTGTTACCTCACACTCATGAAGGAAAAGCGGAAATGGCGGCGACTGTGTCCTGTCATAATAAAAGTCCCGCTGCTCACGAGGCGTGTGTTCAACAATCGCTCCAGCAAAAATCGCTTGTGCTTCACACTATAGTAATGTTAATAATCATTAACATGATTTCTGCCCGAGTCCTATCCCGATTCTTTGAAAACCACATGTCCCAAGATTCTGAGCTCAAACTTGGTGTCATCAAACTACGCCTTTGTTTTGAATAAGCGACCTCTAGTGTACAAGAAGGTTACATATTGCACCTTTTCCTAAAAAATAGACCTCATATTGGATAAAAATATAATTACTTATTTTATGATGACTTTGGAAATATCATTTTGTAAGATTTACTGGCAGGGTATACAGATATGAAGAAAATAAAGAGCTTTTTATGATCAGCGAGGTCGGGTGGTTTATTGTGTTTTATTCAGTTTCTCCTCCATCAGTCATTTCTAGTTACCCATATGCTCATGAGCCACATTAGGTGGGTTCAATCTCGTTGTAATGTCGTGCGGATCGAGGTTGGCGGTGCTTTATGGAGGGAAACAATCTCATGTGGCAGCCTGTGCGTTCATATGACCTTTCATATGAGCATGTGACATGAAACGCATTTGCTGTAACCATTCACAATCAGATAGTGTGTCGCTGACAGTGGGCTGTGTATCATTTCCAGCAAACAGTATCGATCACAGGCAGAAATCGACTTGTAATGAAAACTAAATCAAATATGAAGCCTGCATTGAGCTCCTGAAGATTAATATTAGAGCAGCACAGGCCCGTTCAGTGCTGAAATGAAGCCAAGCAGATGTTCAAATCGTGCTGAGAACATGATCATCGGGTTTGGTTTGTGTCAAAAGAAAGACACACCAAATGCTAAGGCATTCTCAAATATGAAATAATAGTCAGAAAAATCTATTTTCTATACAAGTTTATTGGATCTTTTAAATATTTAAAAATGTGTATTTTGTTGAGAATCATGTTTGATGCATCAGGCTTTTATGGCTCATATAGTATGATATAATGAGAACATGGAGGAAAAACTGAGCAAAAAAATGCAGTTGCTGATATTTATGATAAATGGCCAAAAAGTAAAATTCTGATCATGTAAACCAATTAGATCTTACTTGCATACAATGCTTATAAAAATAATTTGTTTCTCTATACGGTGCTGCTTGAAAGTATGTAAACCCCTTGCAGAATCTGGCAAAATGGGAATTTGAACATTAAATGATTATACAAAATATTTTTTTTATTTAGTACTCTCCTGATTAAGATATTTTACTTAACAGCTGTCTACATATAGTCCATAAGACAAAGAAATATAGATTAATTTATTCAACGGACCCCATTCAAAAGTTTATGAACCTTTGATTCTTAGTCCTGTGTGTCGTTCCCTGATGATCCACGGGTGTGTGTGTGTGTGTGTGTGTGTGAGCCTGTTTATGTGGTTTATGAGGACACAAATTTGTATAACTACATGGGTATTACACTGGTATTACACTATAAAGGTGGTTTATGAGGACATATCAAATGTCCTCATAATTCAAATGGCCTTAAAAACATACTAAATTATGTTTCTTTTAGAAAGTAAAAATGCAGAATGTTTCCTGTGATGGGTAGGTTTAGGGGCAGGGGCAGTGTAAGGGGATAGAAAATACGGTTTGCACAGTATAAAAACCATTACGCCTATGGAGAGTCCCTGTAAACCACATAGACCAACATGTGTGTGTGTGTGTGTGTGTGTGTGTGTGTGTGTGTGTGTGTGTGTGTGTGTGTGTGTGTGTGTGTGTGTGTGTGTGTGTGTGTGTGTGTGTGTGTGTGTGTGTGTGTGTGTGTGTGTGTGTGTGTGTGTGTGTGTGTGTGTGTTTTGTGGTGGCTGTTCTTGAGTCTCGTTTGTCCTGAGCTGTTAAACTGACCAACGTTCTTCAGAAAAATCCTCCAGCTCCTGCACATTCTTCAGTTTTCCAGCATCTTCTGTATATTTGAACTCTCTCCAGCAGCGGCTGGATGATTTTAAGATCCATCTTTTCACACTGAGGACGACTGAGAGACTCAAACACAACTATTAAAAAAGCTTCTGACATTCACTGATGCTCCGAAGGAAACACGCCGCATTAAGAGCTCAGGATGAAGTTGTCCTCTTTTCATGTAGTGCTGCCCTTCAGAAGCAACATGTAAGATACTTAAATGTTTCCCTGAATTCACCTTGATCTTCAAATTCAAAAAGTTTTCATCCTGAGCTCTTAATGCGTCGTGTTTCCTCTGGAGCATCAGTGAATGTCTGAAACTTTTTTAATAGTGTTTGAGTCGACAAACAGTATTAAGAATCAAACTTTTGAATGGGGTCATTTTTATAAATTCAGCTATTTCTTTATGGGACTATATGGTCTTGTGGATCTTTTATATAAAATATATTATTCAGGATAGTACAAAATAAAAAAGAACCCCTTATATATTTTATATAACCCCTTATGATCCCTCTTATTTTATTAAAATAATTCACATTTTCACATATTCTGCAAGGGTGTTACAAACTTTCTAGCAACACTGTATCTCACAATATGTCTTAGTAAGATGGTTTAAATGCTTAGTTTTATGATCAAAGCTCTGTAGTTTCAAAACACAAAATGCAAATATATAACATATAAATATATATAAATATTAGGTCTTCTGTCTGATAGATCATATTTGATACTCACATTTTAACATGATGTTTCAATGGATAATCAAGTTGCTTCAGTTCACATACTCCAGTATGTGTTCATCTTAAAATATTACTAACAATATGAAAGTTATTCCTATTCATTTATAAAAAATGTAAAAATAATAATAATAATAATATAAGTAAAGAATTCACAGGAAAAACCCACAATAACCTGAAGGTTGACATTTGTACAATTATACTAAAAGCTTTTACTTGCTAAAAAGTATGAACTATCAATCAGACGACAGAAGGCATGTGGTAGATTGTGTGCCGTCTCGGACGTGTATATTTATTTGTCAAATGCATCATGTGTTTTCTCCTGCTCATGGACCATTGAGTCGCCTCTGGCTCAATATCTGAATAAAAGGACTTTCATCAGGCTTGATGTGTTCAGTTCTCTGCCGTTGCTGCGTAACGGAATGCAACATGCGGTTTTCGCTCGAGATGTCCTGCACAAAAGCTAAATCGCACGGTTTTGTGTTCAGTTGTCGCTCTCCATGTTGCTAGTGTACGCTTGAGTGAGACTCGCATCTACTGTAGCTGCCGAGGGTGTGAGGAAACACGCTGTGAGGAATATTGTTGCTCAGGGGTTGCTCTTTCTAAGCTTAATGGAGTTCACAAGTTACGTTTTAGATGTTTCTCCTGGATTTCCTTGGAAGAAATAAAATAGAAATAAATCAAAAGTGGACATGTAGTCTATAAAATGAATTTGGAAGTGGCTCAGATCATTTGGTCTTGGGAGAATTTAAGGAGTGTTTGCGTTCATAATGAGATCTCTGATTTATGATTGCAGAACTCATCTGACGCTCTAGAGGAGACACATGTGGGATCTTTCTTGTGTGGTCTTGTTTTCTCAGTAGGAACATCTGAGAAGCAGAAGACTTAACCAAACATTTCCATTAGATTTTCGTTTACCCAGCAAACAGGGAATGTTCTCGTAACGTTCCGACAAAGTTCTCTCAAAGTTATGAGCAAACATTCTTCCAGTAACATCGTTAGAAAGTTTGTTTAAAGTTATCTGGTCTTTAATAATGTTCTTCTCAAAACTTTAGCACAAACACATTTATACATTGTTCATGGAAGGGTTTTTTTCTGAAACATTTTACGCTCTAAAAAATGCCAGGTTGCTTCAACTCATGTTAGGATCCAATATGGACAAACCCTACCGTTGGTTTACATTTTAATACATTTTTAAGTTTGGGTTTGTCCGTATTTGACCCAAACATTTTTACAGTGTGGTTGGACGTTTAAATGTTGCAACTTCTTTCAGAATGTTTAGTGAACATTCCAAAGTAACATTCCCAAAGTGTTTGCAGAATGATAAAATGGAATGTTTCCTACCAATAATCAAGATTAGAATGTTTTTTTTTTTTAAATGTAAACAAAATTTAGTTTTGAACGTTAAGAGAACACTCTTGAAGGTCCACTGAAATCAAAATGTAAGTTTTTTAGCTTTTAGTATGACTGTGTTAGCCTTAAAGTTATGAATAAGCTGGTATATTCCAAAACTATGACAAAATTTGCATTTAGGAGATATAAGCATTCATAATTTACAGTCTCCCACTTCCATTAAAACGAATCTCAGATTTTTGTGACATCATCGCAGACTTCACCTTCTCGTCAAATCTTCTCTCCAATCGAAATGCTCTCTAGAATCTAAAGCCCGCCCCCTTACACTGCTGAAGCTAAGGCTGAAATCGGTTATGAGTTGTTAACACATTTATTAATTTCTACCTGGTGAAAGACACATAGAACACTATATATGTGATTTGAGGCGAATGAAGTCTGTTTTCACGTTAGTTTCACGCACCGCAGCAGCAGCACACACACCAATGGCTCTGGTCTAAATTTAGACTACAGACACGAGAGCGCAGCGCGGATCATTTGCGTGAGTCGGCGCAAACAACAAAACATATCGACCCATTTGAATTCTGCACAGAATGCTGCATTTCAAAGCGATATGGAGGATTTTATGATGATAAACAGTGTTAGAGGAAACTGCTGGCTTTATCAAACAGAAAGGTCCGCTCTTGCTCTCTAGTCAAACTGTATATTAACAAAACGCTATTGGCTGTTTCAAAAAAGGGGAGGAGCTGCTAACAGCTGAAGCCGTTTCAGACGAAATTACTTCAACACATTGAATAATGCGGCGCGTTTCAAGGCACTTCAGTGGGTCTTTAATGAGAACGTTACTGTAACAGGATTTGTAGATGGGAAGGAAGGAGGTGGGAACCGGCGAACGTTCAACAACTTTTATTACATAAATAAACAAAACGAAAGTAAACCGCGGGCAGCCCCTCAGGGACGACTGCCCGCACACACATAACAAAACATAAACAAAACTCTAGGTAAAGTCCAGGCCTGGTCCTCTCTCCTCTTCCACTGTCTTTGCTCCTCCCTTTATACTACCGTCACTCCGCCATGGTGAGACGAGACCGGTGTGTCGCTCAGCTGGCGCTCATTACCACTCGCCACCGGCCCGCTCTCACGGTTCCTTGTCTCACTATTTTAGAGAAGCAATTGGAATATTTTTTCAGATTTTACTGTATTTTGTAGGATCTTGGTAAATCTGAGTCCAGTCTGAGTTATTTAGATATCTTCTGAAACTTTAAAGACACATTTGAGATCAGTGGGGTGAAACATCTGAAAAGCAGTGCCTTAATCAAACATTTCCATTATTAGATCTCCATTAAATGGTCTGTGACTTAGTATTTTAGACTTTGGTATCTTGGGTATTATCTAACAGTAAATTCATGACATCTAAAACATCCTGGTAATAAAACGTTCAAACAAACTCTTTATTAAAAGTCACTGCACTGCATGAAAACAAGTTACTGCCAGTGTTACTTCCGACCGAGGGTGGTGTTTGGATGAACACTGAAATGTCTTGTCAACTTGTTGACTTTTAATAAAGAATTTGTTTGAACATTATCTAACATCGGACTCATTTGGAGATATTGAGATCTGTTCTGAAACTCCAGAGGAGACATGTGAGATCATTGGGGTCTTTTTTTCCCCAGGAGAAGAAGAAATGCTTCCATTTGTCTCCTCATTGCTGTCTTGTAGATGATATTTTTGAAGATATGTGTGGCTCCTTCATTGCAGAATCTGGTGAAGTGGATCCAGAGATCGGCCGTCTGAACGCTCTGGGCTTCACCGGCTGTCTGTCTGTGGTCCAGTTTAACTCCATCTCTCCACTCAAAGCGGCCCTGCTGTATCCAGACACAAGTCCTGTCATAGTCACCGGACCGCTGACCGAATCCAGCTGTGGCTCGTCTTTACCGTCAAACCCCTACGCATCTGAGACGACCCATTCTCTCGCAGGTAGAGCCATCAAAACTGCCACACACTTCCTTCACTAGTTTGAAAACAGCCCTTGTTTGCACTAGTTATAGAACGTAACAGTCTGGAAGTAAAAATCCATTACATTTTCTCCATAGGGGAATTGATTCTTAACAAGAACTTAAACTGTGAACTACGAGGTTGCTAATCAATGGTATAGGCTTTAGTTGAAGCTTTTATTTCAACATATGTTTTAAATAATCACGTTCAACAACAGAATTCCTGGTGAAAAACTACATTACCCACGATTCTGCAGAGAACCCCATGATTGCCTTTCAATGACATAATCGCTCAGACTACTTTAAAATGTGAACAGGTACTAATGCATTCAATTGTTTTATTGGTCAAATCAATTAATCGCCTGATATTTGTCCTTTTTTTGTTTGTTTTTTGCCAATGGAATAGCAATTTGTTTTAGTGAATTTAGAGTAAATATCAACCAAACATTTAAACTATCAAAGCCTGAACCTCTAAACTAGTGCATGAATGCAAGCACTTTGGTGAAAACCTAATTCAAAGACTTTATGCATTTGTATATATATATAAAAAAATGTTGTTTCATGTAACAGCAAATTATTTCAGTGTTTTAATGGCAGTTTCCTTTAAGAACGTGTACTATTGCTGGAAAGTCAATAAAAAAATGAATAAAGCACAACAGTTTGACTCTTGGTAAAAGTTAGTTCAACTGTTTATATCGAGCTGCTTGAAAACTCTCTGGCATCTCTATCTTCTCAGACTTTGTTTTCCAAACTTCTCCTTAGTTTGTTCAGTCTTTCTGCCCAGATTCCTCCTGAAAGTCGAATTTCAGCAAACTTCGGTCGCTGGCTCACTGAATCCATCCGCAGTGCTAATTAAATTAGAGCAATAATGATCGTAATGGCTGATCGCTGTATTAATCTGCGTGAGAAAGACCTTCATTTGCATAATCATTTCCCGATTGCCTCTGCGTTGGTGCTGCACCGCTCCTTCATCGAGCAGCGGCGTATTCAATGAGCCGCGACCTGCGAGCGATAAGCGCTTGAATCCTGCTGATGATCTGTCTGTCTGTCTGTCTGTCTGACTGCCTGTCTCTCTTCCTCTGCTGTAGATCATGTGGGTTCAGTAGGTGCGGGTGAGCCGATAGTCAATGCTATCAACAGCGACTCGGCTTTGATCGGAGGTAAATGGATGTTGTGCTTTAGTCTAGGGAAATACTCCATTCCTCATCTTTTCTCATTTCATTCATTATTAGCTGCTTTTTGCTCATGTCTACTTTGTCTTGCTCTAGGAACAATTCACCCAAATCATCATTTACTCGTTCCTTTTATTTACTTTGACTTTACTGACTATTTACTTTGTGGAAGACGAAGGGAGATGTTTACCTGCTCTTTTCTATTCAGTGAGACTCTTGAGCTCCAAAAAAAAGAGAAAAATCCAGCAGAAAAGTATTGAAGTGGACAAAAGTGATGTCCGGCCTTTAGGAAAATTAACATCTTCACCCAGTATTCAAATACGATTACAAATGTGTTCAAGATTTAGTAAGCATAGTTGTGCAATCGTTTTATTTGTGATAATGCAATAAAATTGTGCCAACATAATTTTTGACCAGGTTGTCATGCAAAGAAATGATGAACACATGCTAAATATTAATAACTGATTATGCTGTAGTCAGTGTATGCTTTTTCCATAAAGCTTTTTTTCTATATGTGTTTTGCATAGTACAATAAAATCTGTAGCTGTAGTTTACCTTTTTAAAGGTTATATTTGGAATTGCATATTAGCAATTTACTTTTTATGGATTGAATAGTAAAAAAAAGAAGGTATATTTCATGAACTGATATTATGTTAATATACCACCCTGTTGAGGTAATAAAATCTGAGGAAAATCTGTAAGTACCTTTATAATGTACTGACCACAGTAAAACACAGGCCACATACAGAATCAAAGTTCATCACAAGTAGCTTTTTTCATAACCTGAGGGAAATATTAATATATAGAAGGTGCACAGTGCCATAAATACACAACATTACCATGGTAACATGCATGGCACTAAAATAATGCTATAAACATTTAGCAGCATAAGATTAGAGGTCGCCTGATAATGATGTTTTTTATAACCAATATACTGTAAACTTGAGGCAATACCATTTTTTAATTTAAGAAATGTAAAGTTTAAGTAAGCAGAACTTGCAGATCTTTATTTTTTTGTACTCATACATTTTAATTGCTCTTAACTTCAAATATTGAGTAAGCTAATTCATACATTTAAAATAAAATGATCAACTTAAATATTTTTAGTAGTGGAAACTTGGCTAGCTTGAACTAGCTAATTCAATAAATGCTACTTTGTTATTTGGTAACATAATGCTTTGATAGCATCATAGTTAGCTGAATGAGTACAGCGATATTGGACATTTAACACACAGTATATCTGTTCTCAAACTAAACCCATGCTTCACATGTCACCCACCTAAAAAAGACCCAACATAACAGAAACTCTTCTAAACTAACATAGCAAAACATTAAACACTACTAAATCTCCACCTTAACATTAATCTTGCACAAACCATTATATAACGCTTTATTTTAGCATTTACTCTCCCTTTTGAGTGTCATGGCAAAGCTTGCTGGGAAATAGAAATCCCAGCCTAGTTACAGTTTAATTTAAAGGTGCACTATGTAGTATTTTGCAGTAAAATATCCAAAAACCACTAGGCCGGTGTTATATATTTTGTTCAGTTGAGTACCTACAATATCCCAAATGTTTCCAACTATTTGTAAATTGTGAGTAAATTGCTATTTTAACTAAGGAACGGGACGTTTCAGCAAAGCGTTTGAGGGAGTCGCCTGTCAATCGCGTCATATCTGCGCAACCTTCGGTGTCGTGTTTTATTTGGCAGGAGCGCTTTACTCTTAGCAGTGTGAACAAGTTAACGCACGGAGGAACGTCATAACATCATTTTCAACACACTTAAATGTACCGTATTTTCCGGACTATAAGTCGCACTTTTTTTCATAGTTTGGCTGGTCCTGCGACTTATAGTCAGGTGCGACTTATATATCAAATTTAATTCATACTGACTGACAAGAATAAACATATAGCCGCGAGAATGCGCTCTATGCTGCTCCTGTAGCCTAATATTTACTTATAGACAACAACTTAGAAAGACTGAACACAAACAAAATGCCCCCATAAAGAAAATCTTATTCTGCAAAATACAAACAGCATGTAGAAAAACATGCAGCGGAGGACGATTCTCACAGCGTTCGTCTCGCGCGGCAGAGCCTCTCCCGGCAGAGAGTTCAAGCCTCTGTGGACTCGTTCCTTCAGCTCTGGCCATCTTGCTTACAGTCCGCAAGTAGATTTCTTTTTCTTCTTCATCACAATTAAAGTAACCTCTGCTTTTCGCCAGTCCCTTACAAGTTTCTCACTCACTTCAAACTTTCTTTCTTCTGCTCGGGTTATGCAGTGAAGCGGGCACGAGCGAGTGCACGCGAGCAGGTGCTCGCATGCGCGCGCGGGTGCTCGCGTGCTCGCATGCGCGCTCCAGCTCTGCCCTAATGCGACTTATAGTCCAGTGCGACTTATATATGTTTTTTTCCGCGTCATGACGCATTTTTTGACTGATGCGACTTATACTCCGGAGCGACTTATAGTCCGGAAAATACGGTATCTAATATGGTAAACAGAGCTGCATTACCTCATAATCATAACCGGAAGAGCGGATCAGTGCGGGCGCCCGGCGAATGTGTCCCGTCCCGCCATAATAAAAGTCTTGGTATTTGCGAGGCGGTATTTGTTTAACAATCGCTCCAGCAGCCGTGCTCAGCTCCACATCACTCAGTCCTGTTCTGCTTTACACTACAGTAACGTTAATAACCGCATCCATGAACGTGATTTCTGCACGAGTCCTATTTTCCACCGGCTGTGAGGTGAAGACCACATGTCCCAAGATGCTGCGCTCAAACTTGGCGTCATCAAACTACGCCTTTTTTTTTAATAGGTGCCCTCTAGTGGACGGAAAGTTGCATAGTGCACCTTTAAGTTTGTCAAAAATAAAAGAAACAGGTTAATACAACTCAAAACAATTAAATAGATTATTCAGATTATGTTTTTTGAACTCCAAAGAAAAAAAAAGTTCTAAATGCTCAAAAAAGTTAATTTGATCAACTAATTTCTTTCATTTAAGTTGGCACTACTCAAACCAATTCATTCTTTTGAGCGTTAGGGTTTACAGTGGGCCTGTTTATGTGTCCAATAATTTATGTATAGAATAGGGCTGGGCGATAAAACGATAACGATAATTATCACGATATAATTTTCCTCGATAAAACGATAACAACAGGTCGATAAATTCTCGATATAATGCTTACGCTATGCGTAATGCTGCGCATGCGTATTGCAGACCGGGCGTCTGCTTGCTGCACGCGGTAATGTTTACAGTCTGTGGCTGACAGGCTTGGAGGATCGGAGATAAGTGGAGCGATAAAAATGAGCAATAGTGAAGAAAATGCAGCGCTCACGGCCAGCTCGGAGGACACAGATATCGTTGACAAGTTAGTTCGCTCAACTTCAGTGGTTTGGAGATATTTTAGCGATCCCATCCGACATAAAACAGAGCGACCTGCATGGACTGCTTATCATAGGTTCACGTTCACCACACGGAATTTAATTATTAAATTATCGTGTTTCTTCAAAGTATGGACTTCAAAGTCCTTCCATATAACATGCAGCCCAACACAGCGGTGAATCTACATTAACTACATTCACACACAGGCTTATTACCTTGTTAGCTGTAGTGGGTGACTTATTTACAACAGGCTAACGTTACCAAACTATAATCACTAAACATCGGACTTGTACATCGCTATCATAATTGTTTGTCTTTGGTGATTTATTAATGACTCCGCATCGCCTGTATCAAAAGAGAAATAATGTCATCTGGTGTTTAAAATTAATAAAATAGACTAGACAGCCCTTACTGGAGATCCACAAATACTGAACTTTTCTCTCTCCCGACCAGCCCACTGTCGGTGAGGTGTGTTTGTGTGTGTGTGTCGGTGAGATGCACGGTGGACCAATCCACTGTGAGGCAAGAGAAGGGGCCTCAAAATGTTTCTTAAAACGCTTCTTTTTTTTGACCGTTTGCGTTTTTAGTGTTTTACTTACACAAGTAAATATATATAATGCAATATTGAGCGTTTTTGTTCTATTTCAGCTGCGAAAATCGTACACAGCAGAACCGCAACGCGTCTCACAACAACGTGTGTAAATGAACGATTCATTGTTTGAATGAATCGTTTGAATGAACGACTCAATGACTCGCTCATTAAGACGGCCACCTGCTGCCACCTACTGGTGGTTTAATTTGATCTTTAAACATACTTTCCAACATGTCTTATTTGTCTATTCAAAACTACATATCTCAAAACATTATTTAATGCTGTTGTAATTTTTCAGTGTAAATTATTTAATTTGATTGGTAACAGCCCTGATAGTGTTTTATTTTAATTAAATGTATTGATCAAAATTACAAATATAAAATGAAACATGATTTAATAAGATTAAGGGAAAATGCCCTTTATAAAAGGTGAAAATATCACAAATTTCAAATGATTCAATAAAAATAAAAACCACAAATATGCTGATTTAAATATGTCAAAGCTGATTGAACACTGGTGAGAATATTGCTTCAGAATAAATTATATTTACAACACACAAACACACACACACACACTTTTCCGGACAAGCTAATTTTTTACTTGGACAAGCTTGAACAATGTACTTGTTCGAAGGACAAGCACATGAACATGCTTAATTTCAAGCCCTGTATAATGATATATTATTGATATAAAGTGTTGAGTAAAATAATGCTGACCACAATTAAGATTTTAATAAATAAATCTACCTCAGTTTAAATAAATTGTTCACTTGTTTGGGAAGTGTTTGTCATGTTTTGGCAATAAAGGATAGTTTAAAACCACAGCTAACTGTTTGTTTTCTACATATTTCACTCAGGAGCAAAAATATGCCTTTAAACGTTAAAGAAATAAACATTTTACATTTATCGTGATATTTATCGATATCGACTGATATGCTAAATTATATCGTGATGATTTTTTTGGGCCATATCGCCCAGCCCTAGTATAGAACCAATATGTATGTATTTATTTATTTATTTATTTATTTATTTATTTATTTATTTATTTATTTATTTATTTATTTATTTATTTATTTATGTTTTGGCAATTATAACAACAGTACTGCTCAGGATTTTTTTTTTTTTTGCAATTTCACTCCCTCACATACAAAACATAATGTTCATAAATGATAACAAAAACGTTTTTCATTGAAAAACCAACAGATGTCACATGGGAAATGTCAGTGCATTGTTTTTCATTGTAAACTATAAATTACTTGTTCTTGTTCACTTCCAAAAACTGTAAATTTAACAGAATTTTACTGTAAAATTAGATGTATTCGTTTTTCACAATATATAGTATATAGGATATACAATATATAGGAAACCAATGTTACCAATGTTTTTTTTATACCAATGTTAACCAATTGTTACCGCTGGCTTTTACTGTAGATAATTATGCAAAAATATTCTCCTGAATGATATGAAGCTTTTTGTCAGAAACAGACCCAAGTTTATTAAGTTCCACCCGTTCACCGTCGCTGTATGGAAAAGAGCAGCATCAACATTGTGCTAAATAGCTTCTTTTGCACTCAACGGGAAGAAAGTCATACAGTACAGTTTTGGAATGTAAATGATGGCAAAATTTACATTTTGTGAACTAAAACTTGCACTGAATGACAAAGACGGCGGATTATTTGTCATGCAAAGATGACTTGGAAGCTCCGTCTGCATGTGCATTTAAAAGACTCTATAAAACTAATCAGAAAACCTCTAACCCGGCATGCAGCGGGCCTCAGTAATACCTGATTAACAGCTGCGTTCACATTGACTGAATAGAAAGACTTCTCCAAAGTTATCGGTAAATAGAACGAAATTAACAACGGCCCCCAAAACTAATTAAACATTTAAAGAAATTACAATCCAGAATACACTTTGTCCTTTTCACAGCCACCGTAATGTGGCATTAAATTGAGTTGAGATTTATTTTGGTGCCTCAATTAGACATTTCTTTTACCCTTTATAATTAAATGTGCCACGCTTAACCGGCCACAAAAGAGAGAAACATTTAGAGGCGTTTCACTGTGACAGCGAGTAGAATTGAGACGGAGAAGCATTCACAACACGTCTGATGGTGAGCGCCAGTCGCCAGGGTTTCTTTGCCAGCTTTCTCGCCCCTTATTGATAGTCTGTATTTAACAGCCCCAGAAACGCCGCTAATGGCCTCTAAATTACGATTGATCGTGACGTGACAGCGGTGTGTGAGGTCTGGAGTCAGAAGCGCCTCTGACTGTCTGGTGGCTCTAAAATACACCCGCCACCACATCACCAGTGCATGTCATGGCTTTTCAATGCGTTATGGCTTTATAAGGGCCATAGCAGTTTTTTGCAGTTGTTATCCATACTGTTATAAAGTTAATTTATCACCCTAAAAAGTTTTCATAACAAATTATATATTTGTGTATAGTTGTTACATTTATATTCATGTGTAATACTGGTAACTTTGCATATTTATGAATTTCATAATATGAATGAATATAATCAACATTAATATTAAATAATGCTTATATTATTTAATATTAATATTGACATATTATATTGATATTACTAAATATTTGTATGAATTAATAAATATTAATAATATATTAAAATATGAATTCATTAATAAAGTATTAATTTATTTATATTATTATTATTATTATATATTTATAATAATTCATTCATATTTTACAATTTTTTATATATATATATTTCTCCTAAATATTTATTGCAGTAATTACATCCAATTTTGATTGATCATATGTATTTTAAATTATATGTATTAATTTGATGAATACATATTAGTTAAATGTATTTACAATCATTTATATTGTATGTTAATTAATTTGTAATATTTTGGTATCTTTTTTTGCAGTGCATACACCCGATTTAAAAAAAACATATATATTTCATTTTTTATTTGCAATATTTATTCAAAGTTTAATCATCATCATAAAACATAGGAATTTATTACAAATTATATATATTTTTATATTCATTACATGTATAATATTTGTACATTTACATATTTATAAAAATAAGAATTAATATGATTAATATTAAATAATATAAACATATTTATATGGATACATGCATATTTTATATCATTTATATACCCTAAATCTTCTTTTGCGGTAATTACACTAATTTTGATTTATCACCATAAACCATGGATATGTCATTCTTTCAGATTTCATTATGAATTGTAATTTTTATTTGTTCATTTTATATATTTTTTATTGATAAATTATGTGTGTTCATTTAATTAATACATATTTGTTAAACATGCATACATTCATTTAGCTAATTTATATTAATTCATTGTATATTAATTTATAATATATTCATATTGTATATGAATTCATTTATATTTGTATATTATTTATATAAATTTCCCAGCTTTTTTGCAGTGCTTACCTCCAATGTTGAATTATTTTCACAGATATGGGATTCCTTCGGTTTTTCGTTATGAATTTTGTTTTATTATTTTTATGTATTCATTCAACTAATTAGTTAAATGTATATAAATGTATTGCAAAATGTATTAGTATTGATATAATGAATATTAAATAATACACATTTAGTTTGATTAATTTGTATTTATATAACTTCTCCTAATAAAGGTTTTTTTCAAGTCATCCTGGTCAAACCAGTGTTCCCATCACACATTTGGCATGCCTCATGATCCAGAGATGTGGAAATGTAATGGAGTCGTGACGTCTAGCTCTCGTGTCCAAAGGTCCCTCACTCTTTTGCGTGTCACTGTGCTGTTTTTCAGGTGTCATTGCCGTCGTGATATTCGCGAGTCTCGCCGCGCTGGCTGTGATGGCGCGATTCCTGTACCGGCGGAAAGAAACCTTTCAGACCCAAGAGCCCAAAGCGGGAAAAACAGGCGACAGCCCCGAAACGCCCTTTAACACGGATCCAAACACACAGAGCATTATCAGTGACAACCAAAAAGAATATTTCATATGACGCCCTTCCACCTCGTGTCGGACTAATCCAGTTAAACCAATGGACTGAAATGCCTTGTCGAGTCTAGAGACATTAACATTCACGGTGCATTATGGGAAACCGTCCGAGAGACTGTCAGCCGACGGGGCAGCTGGAAAGGAGCGATGTGTGTCCCTCCGTTTATGCCCTTTTTGTACATAAAACATTTATTGTCCAGAGATTTGGCACAATAGTACGGTTTCTAAGGTGTGTATAATGACATTCATTGGTTGTAAATATTCTTTTGAAATGAAACTTTGTAACGTCACCTTCTCCTTCTGCCTTTCAACGAATCAGTGCTCAGTATTACGTTTAACGGAGTTGAAGAAGCGATCATTGTACACTAAATTAAAGTAAACGTGAGTTGGCGAGTGTGACGTTGTTGTGAATACATGCGTTCGTGCAAAAGACTTGAGATTTTTGCGTAAATGCATAAGGCTGTACGCTCCGTATTTATCACTCTTGCAGTTTCCCCGTGCTTTTTCTCAATGATTTGCCATTTGGAACAAAAAAATATACATCCTATGACAGTTGTTTATTGTGGACAACTTGTGTCTCTGGTCTTTTTTGTCTCTTAATAAGCTTCACATTTATTCACATATTTCTATTGAATTTTATGGGAAAAAAATTGAACATGTCCTATTCTGCTTTTTCACCTGTCCATCTCTCGTTAGTGTGTAATATTGCTGTTTGAAAATGAAAAAGCTCTGCAAAGTTCCAGCGGCATCTCTTCTCTAAATCGCTGTCACAGTTTCTGAACTCCCTGAACTCATTGTAGTCTTGAGTGGTAACAAATATTCCTAATTTACATATTCCCGCACAAGGCATGTGTAGAATAAAGGAGCGGTAAGGGACAGGACGTTTCATAAACACTCTCAAAGCACTTGACCAATCACAACACTGGCCTGGTTGACCAATCAGAGCACAGTGCGCTTTTCGAAAGGAGGGGCTTCTGCTGCGTTCACGCCACGTCCTTGGACTGGGAATTATGCATTTCTTTCAATGCCTAAATGAATTTGCAGAAGTCAGATGGTACAGTGGTCATGTGGTACAAATCAGAGCTCTCAGAAGATTACGAGTTTACAAGTTGAGTTCTATGAGGGTTTGAAATAAGGTAACGCAAATAAGGTAATTACGACATGGCGTGAACTAGTGTTGTCAAAAATATTGATATTTCGTTATGTATAGATTCTGAAATATCTGAAACTGCAGTATCGATGGCGATTGACACACACCCGCCTCGTCTCACTCACGGTGTGTGTCCGATGGCGTGGAGCAGAGCGAGTGTTTTCAGTTCATTCCTATAGTTATAACAGATCACTCTAAATTGTAATAGAGCCTTGCATTTTCTGTAAAGCTGCTTTGAAATGATATGTATTGTGAAAAGTGTTATTAAAAGCGTATATGTGAATATTGAATTGAATTGCTCCACGTCAGTTTACACACACCGCATCACTTTAGTTGAATAGTGCCTGTATTGCTCATCTTTTTTTTAATTCCCACAGGTTACGCGTTCACACCACTGGCCAGTTGCGCTCTCATAAAGCCGCCTCTCAAACGGCTCAAATCCACTTCTCTTTTTTTTTGGGCTTGTTGCATTTAAATGGTCAAATATATACAAAATTATGTCAAGATGCCTGACTTGTCGACTATTCAGGTAAGTGTAGTCAATTTAAGGAACATAAATATTTGAGAGGGATTGCATGTTGTGTAGTAGTGTATTGGATCTGTAAGGCCCGTCCAATCGCCCGATACCGGTTTCCGATAAGCGGGTGAAGGTTTGTGCGTGTTGTCTTTTCAGCGTGGTAAAGTCGTTGAATTCCAGTGTCCTTTTATCTGACTTCATTTTATCATGAACTTAAAGTTAGGTTAGAATGCAAACTGATTATTGACCATGTGTATAATAGTTTATCTAGATATTTTATTATTCTATTACTCTTATTGCACTCATTCATTCGGTTATCAATGTCTAACACAGATCACATGTTCACAAACGTGCGCTCCAGTGCACAAAGCATCGGTCCATAAACACATGGATGAGTGAGTTTGGTGTGGAGGAACTTAACTGTCCAGAGTCCTGAGCTCATCCCGATAGAACAGCTTTGGGATGAATTAGAGCGGAGACTGAGAGTCAGACCTTCTCGTCCAACATCAGTGTCTGACCTCACCAATGCGCTTCTAGAAGAACGGTCAAAAACTCCATATTAAACCCTGCGGATTAAGAATGGCATTAAAGTTCATGTCCTCGTAAAGGCAGACATCCCAAAGCAATATTGTATATTTTAGCAATATTGTATATTTGACCTTGTGGTACCAAAAAGGGTATAGAATATTTTTCAAGATATAGTATCAAAGTTGGACATTCCAGTATCATGACACCACTAGTGTGAATCCAGCTTTTTTTTTAGTGACAGGAACTAAACAGAACTAGCCTGGATGCCAGCCGAACTCAGCCCCGCCCATAAAATGTTTAGGTCGGGCAGTTCGGTCTGGCCTCGCTCCATAGAGGAGTAATTATCCCCGAATAGAAACTGTTCAGACCAATGAAATCATCAGGGCGGGCTTTAGACGATGACGGACAGATGATCAACAGTAACGTAATCATCACGTCATCAAAGGGGCTTGGGTTATATTTGTTCAAATCTTAAACGGAGAGCTTGTTTGTATCTGCATTCAGCTTCACAATTTCTCTCAGAAATGATGATCATGTTGGGTAAGTACTCTGTGTATCATTCAATTATTATTTTTTTACAACACCGGCAAAGAACGTTTATTCCAGCCTGATTCCAGCTCGCATGCAGACGGGGTTGCCAAGTTTTTACAACAAAACCCGCCAACTACTAGCCCTAAACAATAGCTTCTCCGGGGGGTTCTCCGTCGAAAAAATGGCGTTTGGGGGTAAAATGTGTGTTATTTTGGGAACCTTGCCCTCTAAAATTCGTACTCATGGGTCTATATATCACATAATAGTCGCTTCAGCCCGCGGACATAGAAAACAACCCGCAGAAAAAAACGCGGACCTGGCAACACAGTTCAGTTGAGCTCTGTTGACATTTGACGATGGGACGCTTCTGTGCTCTGATTGGTTGTAGGTCTATCCAATTGAGGTCTTTCCTGGTTCGGTTGAAACACGCCCCATAATCACAGCCCAATGGAGCAGATCAGACTCATATTCTGACTAGAACTGAGTATGACCACGTCAGGCTAAAACAGAACGTTACTGACAGACTGAGCTGCAACGATGTCAAATATGAGAAAAATAATGTTATTTGAATATTCAAGCATGAAAACCTGCTGTAAAGAAAAAGGGACAGTATAAAGTAAGGACACTTAGATTTCATGTTGATTAAGCATTTCTAAAAGACCAAAAGTCTCCAGAGATATTTCAAGTTTTTTAGTGTGTGTATTTGGTCAAAAGCAGGTGACGTTAAATCAAATAGTTGTTGTCAAATACTTCCAGCACTCGAGCCACAGGATTATACGTGAACAAAGCGTCTCTGACAGCCTCATGTGAAGCACTAAACACTGAACCGCTCCCACATGCCTTCTGACTTTGACACAGCTGGATTCTTTTATTTCAGTCATTTTTTTGAAATGCCAATGCCTTTGATGTGATTTGAAAGAAATGACGTATGATAGCAAGCTGTGAAACTGAGCAATGCTAACAGAGAAAAACACAAATTATGAATAAGTTACTGTTGTGATATGACCGGAAAATATAAAGCCTGTGTTCAAGGTCTGTGAATGTCACAAAATGTATTAACACTTTACAATAATATCTTAGATGCATTAGCTTACATGAACTAACAATGAGCAATATATCTTAAAAGCATTTATTAATTATATATATATATATATATATATATATATATATATATATATATATATATATATATACACACAGTACAGAGCAAAAGTTTGGACACATTACTATTTGTAATGTTTTTGAAAGAAGTTTCTTCTGCTCATCAAGCCTGCATTTATTTGATCATATTGAGATATATTATTAAAATGTAAAATATTTGGTTTTCAATTTATTATACTTTAAATGATCATTTATTCCTGTGATCAAAGCTGAATTTTCAGGATCATTCCTCCAGTCCTTCAGTGATCATGATCCTTCAGAAATCATTCTCAGATGAGGATTCATTATGAGTGTTGGAAACAGTTCTGCTGACTAATATATTTGATGAATAAAAGGTTCAAAAGAACTGCATTTATTCAAAATAAAAACATTTTCAAATAATATAAATCTCCTTTACTATCATTTTTTATCAATTTAACACATCCTTGCTGAATAAAATTATTGATTTATTTATTTTTTTAAAAGAAAGAAAAAAATACCTGACCACAAATACCTGACCAGTAGTGTATATTGTTGTTCTATTTTTGAAACATTTTCTTTTTTTCTTTTTTTTACTATTGATTCATCAAACTATTATAAAAAAAAGTATCACAGGTTATGAAAAAATATTAAGCAGCAGAACTGTTTTCAACTTTGAAAATGAATCCTCATATGAGAATGATTTCTGAAGGATCATGATCACTGAAGACTGGAGGAATGATCCTGAAAATTCAGCTTTGATCACAGAAATAAATTATCATTTAAAGTATAATAAATTGAAAACCAATTATTTTAAATTATAATAATATATCACAATGTTACATTTTTTCTGTATTTTTGATCAAATAAATGCAGGCTTGATGAGCAGAAGAAACTTCTTTCAAAAACATTACGAATAGTAATGTGTCCAAACTAGGGCTGGGACAACGAAAAATACGTCGACGCAAAATATGCGCGTCGATTCGTCAGACTCAAAATAAAGATGGCGGCGCCGGAGAGTAGTAGCAACCATAGATGTACATAATAAAGTATATTATGTAATTAAGTATATTATTTATTATGTATATCTATGGTAGCAACACGAGTGGCTCCTCAGACTTTCAGAAGTGCAAGGCTTGCGGGTTGGCCACAGTCTATGGGGTTGGCGCGCGGTGCGCACGGAGCATCACAGGCATGCGCGCACGCGTTTTGTTGTCACGGCTACATAAACAAATTTCTGCACACAGGAAGACAGATGTTTTGGTAATATTTGATGTATTTTAATCACAAAAACAAACGTTTGCATCAAGTGAAAGCATCGGACACATTGACGTTACCTACATAATAAGCTGTTTTAAATTTAAAATGTTCAATGTCTAATCGCGCTGATGTGACCGTGGGTATCCATCCCCTAAAGCCTCGTTCACACCGCCAGCGACACGCAGCGACAAAGCGACACGATCCCATTCATTTCAATGGAGCGCTGGCGACTTCCGGCGACACGAGCGACAGTGACCGTTGGCGACAGAATGTGGGCGTGTCAAGCGACACGAGACGCGCGACAAAAGTTCAGAAATTTCAACTTTATGCAAACGAGAAGCGATTTTCGCGAGCGACAACCAATAGGAGTGAAGTCAGTGGAGTGCACGTGATCCGTCTGCTTTACTGCGGTGTCCGGAGGAGTTGTTGATATTAGCTTTTAGCAAGCCCCCTGTTCTTTATAATATGTCTCTGTGTAGCCTACATACAGAGACACATTTAAAAAAATGATGCATGGAAAAACGTGTCTGGGATTGTGGGGATATAAAGTAAGTTTTGACTAAACTGCATGCAATATGGTCTACCTATTACAGTACAGTGTGTATGTATTCTAATAACTTGCTCTGTTCTGCAAAACACTAGTAATAAAAACGGTACTATAGTACAAATATATTTAATGACGTTTATATGCAACCCGTGTAGTGGGAACGCCCACTAGCGACATGAATCTCTGGCGCTGGCGACATGCAGCGACAAAATCGCTGGCGGTGTGAACGAGGCTTAAGTGAGCAGTTTCATCCCAGGACTATTCCGGTTTTAAACGGAATATTGGCGCCGTAATGCACTCTACATGTAACTGTTTTTACTGTCATGCCGCGGATGCGCGTGGCGTTCTGTTGCGGATCAGCCACGGGGCTGCGTGGCGTTTTCTCTGCCTTTGCACACTAGAAGCGTGTCTGACGCGGCGCTGCTGCTGCTATTGATGCGGAGGGAAGCCCTATTCCTAATGTTAAACATAAATAGCCTACTGATAAAGCAAAGAAAACGTCGGCAGTAGCCACATATCTGGTATTGACGGCAAAATAGGCTACAGAATATTTCGTTCTGTATTGACAGTTGCAATATTTCAAAATCGATAATTGACGTTTTTTATTATTACAATTAGGCCTATATCTGCATTTATGTAAACCTACAGACTTTCAAACATGAAAATGTAATTTAATAATATGTATTCGTGTCAAAATGATATATAAACATCTTTTCCTATTCTATTTTGCCCGGAGACGCTCCCAACACACGTGAAAAATAGCGCTCTTCTATTTCCAGCATGCACGCGTTTTCCGCGCGTCACAGGCAGTGTGCAAACTCCAACCTGTTAACATGTGAGCCGAAACAAAAACGGACACGCCACGCAGCCGAGACGCTCACGCTTGCAGTGTGTCCCCGGATTTGATTAACCAACTTGTTGATATTTAATCGATGGGCATAGCCTGTAGGTTGAGCTGCATACATAGAAAAATCGTATAATATGTTTCTTTGTTGTAGGTTAATACTTATTTATTTGTGTGTGTGTGTGTGTGTGTGTGTGTGTGTGTGTGTGTGTGTGTGTGTGTGTGTGTGTGTGTGTGTGTGTGTGTGTGTGTGGCCTACTTTATGTTTTCAAGGTTTTATTGAATGCATTGCTCTTGTATAGTCTTACTTTGGAATTTTAAGAGCAATAAACATATATTGCAATGTTAAGGAATTCGTTTTTTCATTCAGATAATTAAATCAACATGTATAAATTGCTATTAGGCAATTAATGGGGAGATAATCGGTAATCGAATCGAATCGTAACCGAATCGGACAGGAAAAATTAATCGTTAAATTAATCGATGCATCGAAAAAATAATCGCTAGATTAATCGTTTAAAAAATAATCGTTTATCCCAGCCCTAGTCCAAACTTTTGGCCTGTACTGTATATATCTGTGTGTGATTGCTTGATTGATTTATATTCCATGATAACAGGCGGCTAACTGAGTTAGAGCGAGTAGTGTCCGTCTGATCATGTGACCCGACATCATGTCGACCGTGAGCGAGTGACCAGATGTGAAATAAAGCAGGACACTCATGACTGAGTGAGGACAGAGTGTTGATTTGAGGTGAACTTGGGCTGAGGGTCACCTTTCCTGAGAGGTGTGTGTGTGTGTGTGTGTGTGTGTGTGTGTGTGTGTGTGTGTGTGTGTGGGTGTGTGTGTGTGTGTGTGTGTGTGTGTGTGTGTGTGTGTGTGTGTGTGTGTGGTCTCTGTGTTTCTGCTCTATCTGCTTTTCTCCGCAGAGCAGATGGCTAAACACTCCGACTGTAACGTGGCCGTGAGACCCAGGGGAAGAACATGCTAGAACCAGAAGATTTCCTGAAGACGAGCAGACAGACTGACAAAAGCACTCAATTGTGTGTCTCTGCAGAACAATATCTATCTATCTATCTATCTATCTATCTATCTATCTATCTATCTATCTATCTATCTATCTATCTATCTATCTATCTATCTATCTATCTATCTATCTATCTATCTATCTATCTATCTATCTATCTATCTATCTATCTATCTATCTATCTACCTAACTACCTAACTGTTTATCTATTTGTCTATCATTCTGTGTCTGTCTTTTGTTCTGTCTATCAGTCTATCGTTCTGTCTGTCTGTCTGTCTATCTTTTTGTCTGTCTATCAGTCTATTGTTTTGTCTGTCTATCGTTCTGTCTGTCTGTCTGTCTATCGTTCTGTCTGTCTGTCTGTCTGTCTGTCTGTCTGTCTATTATTCTGTCTGTCTGTCTGTCTATCGTTCTGTCTGTCTGTCTATCTTTTTGTCTGTCTATTGTTCTGTCTGTCTGTCTATCCTTCTGTCTGTCTGTCTATCGTTCTGTCTGTCTGTTTATCGTTCTGTCTGTCTGTCTATCCTTCTGTCTGTCTGTCTGTCTATCGTTCTGTCTGTCTGTCTATCGTTCTGTCTGTCTGTCTATCTTTTTGTCTGTCTATCATTCTGTCTGTCTGTCTGTCTGTCTATCATTCTGTCTGTCTGTCTATCTTTTTGTCTGTCTATCGTTCTGTCTATCTTTTTGTCTGTCTATCTTTTTGTCTGTCTATCAGTCTATTGTTTTGTCTGTCTATCGTTCGTCTGTCTGTCTATCTTTTTTTCTGTCTATCATTCTGTCTGTCTATCGTTCTGTCTGTCTGTCTATCATTCTGTCTGTCTGTCTGTCTATCATTCTGTCTGTCTGTCTGTCTATCGTTCTGTCTGTCTATCGTTCTGTCTGTCTGTCTATCGTTCTGTCTGTCTGTCTGTCTGTCTGTCTGTCTGTCTATCGTTCTGTCTGTCTGTCTGTCTGTCTGTCTATCGTTCTGTCTGTCTGTCTATCATTCTGTCTGTCTGTCTATTGTTCTCTCTGTCTGTCTATCAGTCTATCATTCTGTCTGTCTGTCTATCGTTCTGTCTGTCTGTCTGTCTGTCTATCGTTCTGTCTGTCTATCATTCTGTCTGTCTGTCTATCGTTCTGTCTGTCTGTCTATCTTTTTGTCTGTCTATCATTCTGTCTGTCTATCATTCTGTCTGTCTGTCTGTCTGTCTATCATTCTGTCTGTCTGTCTGTCTATCGTTCTTTCTGTCTGTCTATCGTTCTGTCTGTCTGTCTGTCTGTCTGTCTGTCTGTCTGTCTATCGTTCTGTCTGTCTGTCTATCTTTCTGTCTGTCTGTCTATCATTCTGTCTGTCTATTGTTCTCTCTGTCTGTCTATCAGTCTATCATTCTGTCTGTCTGTCTGTCTGTCTGTCTATCGTTCTGTCTGTCTATGATCAAAAGTTTGATGTTACTTTGACACAGTTTGATACTGAAGGAAAACTTTCTGCTCCGGGTCACTCGGTTCATTTAAATTTAAAAGAAGCTGTGTACGGTATGTAAATACAGAGGCTGTATAAATCAAATCTGCCCAGACATTTCCTGGCCCAACATCATCACAAAGCTCACACAGTAATTATCGTCTCCATAGTTACAGCTACATCTTTACACTCTGTCTGACATACTGATGATAATTTAGATAATTCCCATACATTTGTGTGAGTGTGATTCACAGGCGCCCCTGAAAAAGTATCAGTACTGTATTATGGCACACTCAGTGTGTTCAGACACGTTCGGTGTGTTTCAGAGAGAGTGTAGCTGTGTCAGGTGTCAGTGTACAGCCGTCCAGGCAAATATGAAATAATATTTGTTGACAGATTTTGAATTTAAAACAAGTTCAACCCTGTGCGCTGCATCTGTGATATGCTGTCGATCACGATGCAAAATAACTAACATCACTCAGCTTGTAAAAACTGGGGAACAAGTTGCATTAATGCATTTCAGTGGAAGTCTAGAGTTTGAGTTAAAGCACTCATATCAAATCTGTGCACAAATATTGGTAGTTTGAGCTGTAAAATATCGTATTATTTATGAGATCTTTTCTAGGTGGATGAACGTCTAGTTTCGAGACATTTTATATAAACCTGTCCATTTCTTTCATGTAAAAGTTGCTGGGTTTACATGATCATGAGTGATTTTTTGTTATAATACTCATACAATGGATTAATCATCTGATACTGATCTATCAAAAATGTGTATCCCCATGAAACTGTCATGGTTGGTAAATCTCATTCTAGTCTCTTGTGTGTGTGTGTGGTGCAGTATGTTGTGTGGGTGTGTCTCGTTGTTTGTTCTGGGGGGGCGTTATTTCATCATTCCAAATATTTTGTCCTCAAAGTTGAAGCGAAAAAAAGCGAAAAATGGGCAAGCGTAAGGATTTGAGTGAGTTTGACGAGGGCCAAATTGTGACGGATAGACGACTGGATCAGAGCATCTCCAAAACTGCAGCTCTTGTGGGCTGTTCCCGGTCTGCAGTGGTCAGTATCTATCAAAAGTGCTCCAAGGAAGGAACAGTGGAGAACCGGCCACAGGGTCATGGGCGGCCAAGGCTCATTGATGCAGGAGGAGAGCGAAGGCTGGCCTGTGTGGTCCGATCAAACAGACGAGTTATGGTTCTGATAGAAAGGTGTCAGAATACACAGAGCATCAGTTTTTTTGCATACAATGCCTCTTTCAGCAGGATAATGCTCCTCCCACAAAGCACAAATTGTTCAGGAATGGTTTTAGGAACACAACAACCAATTTGAGGTGTTGACTTGGCCTCCAAATTCCCCAGATCTCAATCCAATCGAGCATCTGTGGGATGTGCTGAACAAACAAGTCCGATCCATGGAGACTCCACCTCACAACTCACAGGACTTAAAGGATCTGCTGCTAACATCTTGGTGCCAGATACCACAGCACACCTTCAGGGGTCTAGTGGAGTCCATGCCTCGACAAGTCAGGGCTGTTTTAACAGCAAAAGGGAGACCAACACAATATAAGGAAGGTGATCATAATGTTATGCCTGACTGGTGTATAAATAGTCTTTTATGTCTGTCATATTTCTTTAAAATGTAACATTCAAGTCTCAGTTAAAGAAAGTGCAAGGCTAATTTAAGTTTGCAGTTAAATCTTTCAGTTCTCAAGGGAGAGTGAAAATGTTTCTGCACCAAATTATGAACCTGCTCGAATCAATATGACAAACTTTAATAGGCTCATGAACAGCAGGAGGAACCTTTTAAAATGCAAAGCAGCGCACCACAATTTGCCTCCTCAATATTTTGCACATAATCAAGTGTATCAGCAATTAAATGCACACATTATCATGACCTTGGCATGGCGGATGATAAGACACGCAGATCGGAAGGATATGAAGCCGCGGGTGTATTTCATCCGCGCGCTCGCAGTGACCGAGGCCTGATTACGCGCGCGGGCGTCTCCATTACCCTGCTTGTCACAGGTTTTAAGGCATCTAATCAGGCTGCATGTTTTATTCAAATTTCCCACTGATGTATTGCTCTACACTTAATTTGCGCTGATGATGGCGATAATGACGCTTGGCTGAAATGAAGACGGTTCCACAGCAACAGCGTAAACTCAAAGTAGTTTATGGGAGCTGATCCTGCAAAAGATCCAAAGGTCATCCAAGCACTGCATGCATGTTAATTATGCATCGCTTCTGATATCATCCTGTGTTATGTGAACGACTTAAACACAGGATTTCATAGAATTACTGGGTGAATTGTCCATAGGCCTATTTATTTCTTAAACAATTTTTTCACTACTTTTCAGTATTGAATTAAAAAATTGTATATATTTAATATAAACAATACATACAGTACAATGAAAAATGGCAGCTTCATCATTTTTAGCCTTTGTGTCGAGGCATCCTTAAAGTACTTCCTACATAGGCGGCTGCAGCGCCACAGAGAGCATCATATAGTGCTCAGGCGTGCTCTCGCTGATGTCCTCAATGTCACACAGGAAAAACCAAAGGAGTTTTATTGCTGCGGCTCTGTCATAAATCAAGCTCAGCTGAGCCCTGGAATCAACATAAGCGATTGCCCACCACTTGACTAAGAAGATAGTGACTCATCAAATATCCTCGGGGGTTCAGCGAGGCTAAACCATTTAAATTGTCTCAAAGAAATTATATACAGCCTCACATCTCAAAGTCAGGTCTTAAAGGGGACCTATTATACCCGTTTTTACAAGATGTTATATAAGTCTCAGGTGTTCCCAGAATGTGTCTGCTAAGTTTCAGCTCAAATTACCCCACGGATCATTTATTATACCATGTAGTAAATGGTCATTTTTGAGTGGAAGGAAAAACAGGTTTTTGTGCATGTATCTTTAAATGTAAATGAGCTGTTGCTCCCCGCCCCCTCCCCAGCCTGTACAGCTCTTGCCTCCATTACTCTGCCAAAAACAATCGGCCCTGTTTTAATGATCTAAGCGCACGGCGCAAGTGCATTTAGGGCGTGTCCGAAGTTAAACGACAGGAAAAACGTACCAGGTGCATGTTTGTGTGCTGCTGCACGTCCCTGTGTGTAATAAGCAGAGTGTACACACATTTTGCACCCGCCTATAGGCTCAAGTTACTAACTCACCCTTTAAAGGTCGCGATCAAACTGTGGATAAAAATAATAAATAATAACAAAAAATAATTCAGATCGCGTGTCAAACTGCTGAAAATGCTGAAACTGCTGAAATCACGTGACTTTGGCGATCCGAATCATGAATCAATACGGTGATTCACAACCGTTCGAATCTTTGTTTTGAAATCGGCCAGTCACTATATAAGTCGTTATTTCATTTTTTTTGTGCACAAAAACTATTCTCGTGGCTTCATAAAATGATTGTCGAGCCGCTGTAGTGAGATGTGAGTAGGTGGATTTTTACCATTATAGAGTGGTTGTGTTCACACTGCTGTCACATTTAGGTTCAAACAACATGCACATTTTGCATAATAGGTGCCCTTTCAATCTTATGGCGACAATACATACAGTATGACAACATTTACCATGGTAATACCATGCTATTCTTTATAGTATCTTGGAGTACTATATTATATGTTGGTAATCATTCAGGATAATGAAATATACCATATTTTTGGCATATGCCATGTAATATTTTGTTGAATACTGATTGCTGTAATTATTCAGTACCATATATATTGAAGTCTCATTGTATTGCATTTATTTTTTGACACATGATTTTGGACATTTACTGTGGCAATTTCATGGTAATCTTTGGAGTATCTTGTAAATACAGAAGCATTATATTCTGGGAGTATCATAAAATGCATCTAGATCATTATAATATTATTAGTCATAATATTCAAATGATTTTTTATATGAATGAAATGAATGTCATTATAATATCAGATGTGATTATGAGCTCAGGTGGATGTCTGGTGATTTCTTTGAAGCGTCTGCGGGAATGACTTCCATATGTCATCTGAAAGACCACCCAGACTCCATTACATGGTAATTGGGTCACTTGTCTTCTGCTGAATCTTTTCTTTCTCTTTCACTGAATAAAGGGTGATTTTTCTGGGCTGGTTATAGAGAGCAGAATAACAGGCCGCCTGTCAGACAGAATCAACACGCGCGTCTACCGCAGATAAACAGCTTCTATTTATAATAATACAATTTATGGAAGAAACATCATCTAGGTGAGTTTGTGCAAACCAGAGTTTAAAGGGGTGATGAATTTAGAAATCAACTTTCCGTTGAGCTTTTGATATGTCATAATAATATAAGATTATCCTGTAAATTTCAGAGCTGAAAACTTAGTCAAAGAAAAGCTTTTAAAGGCACCAGGCACAGAAACAATCGTGTGCTTCATCCTTACGTCATCGCGCGACGAAACGCGCCTCTACAGAACGTGTAATTCAGTAGCCCCGCCCACCGACTCATGGAGCTGATAGGTTCGCTAACCAGCAGCAATAAACATGTGGAAGAATGTGGAAAGATATTGTGGATGAACACAGTCGCTGCATAAGCTTCCTTTGGATAATAATATTAGGAATGTGTGATACTTCATTTATTTTTAATGAAGTTCCAGCTCACGTGGGGAAGAACGTATACGTGTGTTCACTTCATTTCACTGCCGAATTATCTGTAAACAAGCCTCAAGTGCTGGATTTGCAGACACAATGCTGTGCCTTCTATACTGGATCCAACAGGAATGGTGCAACAAACTTATGTGAGTAAAACGTCTTTTTTCTATTTAATAGCACTAGTCCCGGGGCTGTACCAAACCAAAACGTACGCCCGTCGGCAGAAATTCTTTCTTGATCTGGGCGCGCACGTGTGTGTGTGAGTGCGGTTTCGTGCTTATATCGACTGATCATGCATGTGTGAGCGTGTGTGTGTGTGCGTGCGGTTCGCGCTTATATCGACTGATCATGCGTGTGTGAGCCATGTAATACAATCGCAGGTGGATGAGAAATAAATCATTGTGTTTGTTTGATAAAGACAAGTTGCAGTTTCCGCTTTCAAATCAATCCCTCCCTCATGCGAACTGAACTGACAGCGGAGCTGAAGCTGATTAAATATGCAAATCTCATCCAATCCTAGCCATGGGCGTTTACTTCCCAGTCTCCAGTGCGGCACGCCCACCAAAACCCAGCGTTCAGGAGAGAGCCTCAAAACCAGTGTAGGAAATAGCTTAATACTTATGATGAATTTGAATGTAAAAGCCACATGAACATCATTATTTGACCTCAGACAATGGTATAATAAAATAAAAAAATGACACCTTTAATCTTCTGTTACGTGTGGTGGTCAGGCAATGAGAGATCCAAGACATCCAAACTAAATGGGTTTCTTTAATAATCGATAACTCAAACAGAATACATAGAACACGCTGGAAATAATCTTCTAATGAACCAGTATCAACACACACATTAAACAAACGTTCAGAACCGACAAGGAGTAAGGGAAGTGAGTCCAAACATAAAGGAGTGATAATGACGAGGACCAGGTGCTGGGAATCCGGGGAGAGCGGGAGAGATGATGAGGGAGTGAGTTCAGGTGTGAGACAGGGAGGATCCTGGGAAATGGAGTCCGGGAACGGGAGAGACTGTGACGTCTTCATGTTCTGTAGTTAATTAATTAATAGTCCAAAAATCCCAGAGGATTTACAAATGGAGGGTGTATTGTAATTTGGCATCAGTCCTGTTCATCCAGCAGGATCTTATTTGACAGATTCTCAGATGTTTATTGGATCCCATCAGGATTGGATACAAATGATGATGGAATTTCATTAGCGATCTTGTACAGATTTTGACTATGAATATGAAAATAGGGCTCGAAATTAACTTTTTATTTGGTAGCATGGGAGTAAACTTCAAAAAGTTAGAAGCACCACAACTAAAATGTTTAATATATCAGGGCTCGACATTACACCTTGTCCTGTATTAGTAGATCAGTCATTAAATTGTCAGAGTACAAACGTAGCTTGTCTGGGAAAAAAAAGTTTCTCGCCAGTATTGAAAAAATAAATGAAAAAATCTGCATATTTGTGATATTTACCCCAGGGGCAAATGTATGCTTTATCTTCATTTAAAATTGAAAAATAAATTAATTTAGAATAACAAGACACTATATGTGACCCTGGACCACAGAACCAGTCATAAGCCACATGTTTATGGCAATAGCCAACCATACATTGTAGCCTGTGGGTCAAAATTAAAAAAAAAAAAATGAATGTCAGAAATGATTAGGATATTAAGTAAAAGATTATGGTTATTGTTCCATGAAGATATTTTGTAAATTTCCTTTCATACATATATAAAAAATGTATTATTAGTGGTAATATTATTTTTTTGTATCTCGGCCAATGTCTAACAATAATTTCTAATTATCCTAACAAACCATGCTTCAATGGAAAGCTTATTTATTCTGATTTTAGATTATGTATAAAAATTTCACAAAAAATTGAAAATACGAATAAGAAATGTTAGAAAGAATGATAGTTTTAAACATAAACCGCATTAATGACTGAGTCATTCATTTGAATGATTCCTTTAAACAACTGATTCATTCAAAAGTGAGCCAGTTGTTTTGAATGGGTCATTGAATCTTTGACTCAACCGATTCGTTCTAAACGCGAATCATTCAGTAATCATCAAACACAGCTGAGTGTTGCAGTGAGGCGCTGTGGTTCTGCGGTGATCTTTGTTTTGAGCTATTTTCGCAGCTGAAACAGAAAAGAGAGTCAACATTGCGTCTAACATGTAAGTGACTTGATTTTAACTGTTTATTGAACTGTTGTATGAAATGTGACATTGTCAATCGTGATGGTTGGCTATTCAGGAAAACAGCACGTAACGTTAGGCTTATGGTTGTGCAATGTTGCTTGAACTTAAATATGTTAAAAATTATCCACATTTTGGATTTTAACTGCAGTATGTTAACTGTGTTTGTGTGTAGCTCGTGTTCAGTTCATCCTCGAGGCATGAGCTTCAACAGTGCAACCTTTCCGCCATCAATCGCCACTTGCACACCCTTCAAAAAAATCCTTCTCTTCTCAGCTATTTTACATTTGCATGCTTGTATTTGACGGCTTATATTAACCAACCTAAAGTTAGGTGAAAGTCAAACGAAGGTCGCACCTAAACAATTATTTGCACTTCACAAATGCTCCCAAATATATATTTTGAGGTTGCACCGATTAAATGTCGGCAGCGCATATATGCGACCAAAATGCTCGCAATTTCGAGCCAAACCTGATATCATGCAGTCAAATATGTCCTGTTCCAGTGAGGATGCACTCTGAACATTAACACTAAAATCTAAGCAATATAATAATTACTCTAATATTAACCTCCTAAGAGGCATGTGTGACCCTAGACCACAAACCAGAGTAAATGTTTTAAAATTGAGATTAATATATCACCAAAACTGAATAAATGAGTTTGTTAGGACAATATTTGGCCGAGATACAATTCGAAAATCTGGAATCTGAGGGTACAAAAAAAATCTAAATATTGAGAACTAAATAAAATATCTTCATGGAACATGATCTTTACTTAATATCCTATGATTTTTGGCATAAAAGAAAAATCAATCATTTTGATCCATATAGTTTATTGCTGGCTATTGCCACAAATATACCCGTGCGACTTGTGAATGGTTTTATGGTCCATGCAGGGTCACATTTATCCTTTACGGAAAAGACAATACCAGAATGAATTGTGAGAAGGTCAGTTAAAAATAGTGTATTATAAATAGTTGTGTGCAATGCTAAATAGTATGGATAAATAAAAAAAAGTTACCCAGTAATTGTGTGTGATGTATTTTTATGCTTGTTAGAGTAACCATGCTTACTGTACATTTCAAACTCAATGTAAAACCTTAATTATTCAGTGTTTCATATTCTGCTAATGGCACTATATTGCGAGATTTGCATTGATCTTTTGTCTCATTTACATCTCTATATTAGTGGACTGAAGTGAGCCGGTAGCTCAATGACTGAGACAAAAACCCGAGAGCTTGATCCCTGTAAAGGCCTGCTGATCTCCTCGTAAGTTACTGACTGAGTTACGCTCCACTTCACGCTGTGAAATTAAAGGGAACTGTATATGATGATGATGCTCTTGTTTAGTGATTTGTCCCTCCCTCGTAATTTAACCTGCCATGACAGACGATCAAGATTAATGGCATCTGCTTTTCACACTAATTCACTGTCGGCATCGGGTCATAATGGTCAAAATCTCGTGAAGAGTCTATTCAGGTCATATTTCAGCCTAAAAGTAAGAAAATAATGTGCTTAATTATCATTAGGGATTGAAGCATGTAGGGCTGAAACCCTATTGTAATTGTTAGAATTGCCAAGGATCGCCATTTTCCCCTAAAAGTGGAAGTCGTAGGAACTTTGAGGGATGGTAGTACTCATCCTGTCTGCTACGTCACCAAAGCTCATCCCAATCGGACTGATGGTGGCGCTACAGTGTTCGTCGCAGGTCATTGGAATCCTTGGCTCAAGACTAACAAAACGCATGTCTCAGATTAGGTCGTCAAACGGACGGAATTTTGGGGTATTTAGGATTTTCCGAAAAACACTTTTGCGAACTAGCCCTAGGTTTTTCGCCTGATCGGAACCAAACCAATGCTAGAAGATTCTCTGGTGTCTGGTTGCCAGTAATTAGCATAAAAAGTATGAATTTCGATTGAAGTTAACGACGGATCCCAAAACGTTTCAAGTAGGCGTGGCCACTTTTACTAAAACTGCTATCTTATCACTAAATTTGGTACACCTGTTTGTGGTCTGTTGTTGCATGAAAAAAGGTCCTAGGATTTTGGCTTAACCTCGATAATTGTTAAAGGTGCCCTAAAATGAAAAATTGAATTAACCTTGCCATAGTGAAACAATAAGAGTTCAGTACATGGACATCACATACTGTAAGTCTCAAACACCATTGCCTCCTATTTCTTATGTAAATCTCATAAATCAAAAACTCAATGGAAAAAAAAGTGCTTCTCAACATAAACCTAACCGTGACGTAAGCGTTGGGGATCGTTTATATGCACGCCCCCAACATTTGCATCTGTCCAAACAAGCCGAATCTACTGACGGTAAACAAGACACTCGAAGATAGCAAAAACGGCTCTCATGACACGGTTGAGGATTATTATAATCGGATACCACAACAAATCGTTCATTTGCTCGGCCCATTTCAAGCAAGCTTCACTCGGCGTCTTAAACTGAAGAAAGGGGCAATTATATTCCTGCAAGCAGTAATTTATCCACTAATTGACTAGCTGTTTAAACAATTTCTGATTAAAGTGAAAGTTTCTTAAGCCCCTTTCACACTGCGATTCCTGCAAATACACGGATAATGCGACCCGGCATTTGTTCCCGGGCCGCTAGATTTGGTCCATTCACACTGCCACCGAAATACCGTAATATGTGCGCTTTCACACACAACCCGTAACAGTCCCGGATCGAGTTGACACGTGACATCCGGATGTGACGTATAACGGCGAGCGATCTCAGCTTCAGCGCGGATAGTAAGGAGCTCCTTGGTCTTGACTTGTGTCTAGTTTGCACACATTTCTGCTTGTTTAATTTTAGTTTCTTTTGTATACGAACACTCTCTGCGTTTAAAACACAGACGAGCTCTTCTGGCACTGCAGGGTTGTGTTATTGAAAAAACAAGCTCTAGGAGTCGCACGATAACTACGTACACGTTGCGGCATTAGTTTCGGCTTTTGTTCACACAGCGCTCGTCCCGGGTCGGACCCCGCAATGTTACTAGGTCCCCGACCCGGGTTCAATTCGGTTATCAAATCCCTGACGTGGTTGCTTTCACACAGAAGGCGACCTGGCAATGTTCTGGGAATATTGCAGGTCCGACATGCAGTGTGAAAGGGGCTAATAAGTGACAGCATTGTCTAGATGACGCAAGATGCTAGTACAGTAACAATAGGAAACTCCAAGTACCATACAAAACTAAATAGTGTGTCTAATGACAAAGGTTAATATTATTTTGTATTACAAAATACAACCGTAGATACTTGCTTACAGATCGTTCACGCGATCCTTCTAGCAAACGTCACCTTTTCCAGCGAGAGCTTGCGTGCATATGGTTGCCAGATTGGACATGTTTAGGTGAAACACTGGATAGGATACGAGTTCTTTTCACAGAAAAGCTCTGGGGGATTTAATTACTGAAATCTGGCAACCGCACAAACGCTAGCTCTCTCTCGCGCGGAGATGATCTGAAAACACCAATAAAAGAGTAAGCTGTATTTTATCAATCTCCATTTGAGATGTTCTGCTTAAAGTGTCATTCAGTCGGTCTGTGTTCTGTCAGGACTCACGAGCCGCTTCGCTGAACTACTGTGCTGTGAGCTGCTGAAATAAGCCAATCAGAGCAGGGCTCACATTAATATTCATGACTCTTCCAAATAAGCCAAAAACAGAGCATTACATCCTAGGGACAATTTAAAGGGTTGTTAATGGACCTGTAAAACTGTATCTGGACAATTTTTGCCCTTAAATAAGCGACACTCCCTCTATGTAGATATCAGAGGACAATTTAACATATTGTTTCAACTCATTCTAGGGCACCTTTAAAAAGCTTTAAAACATATATTTCCTTAGTAAATTGCCTGTTTTGGCTGTTAATGGTCTGTTCCATCGAGGATCTAAGTGGTTACAAGCTTGCTAAATGCGACATACCTTTTTTACAAATGTGCTTAATGGCCTTAAAGCGCTTGAACCCCTGATAATTGCTGCTCACATCTATATTTTTCTTCATGTATTTTCATTTTAAAGTGAAATTTGACCTGGATGTGTTTTCCTGAGTTTCACCTTTGTAAAGCTAGAAGTCTAGATGTTTACCGAAGCATTAAAACGTTAAATTAGCACTTCTAAAATGAGTTTTTCTCCTTAAGTCATGAATGAAGCTCAATTGGAAGTGAATTTAGATGTATAAATATGTATTTATTTACTCCATTCTCTAAATGATCAAACTTTTCACACTATCAGCCTAAGCATTTGTCTGAAGCATGTCTGTTACCCATAGTGCACTGCAGCTCTCATTACACCTGAAACGAAGCAGGAAAAGTATGAGGAGCGTCTGATGTGAATTCTGATGCGTGTATTGATCGCGGTGTGCGAGGAAGCCTATCTCTCAGCGGTGGCTCTGTGGATATCCATTTTTTGCATGAGTGCTTTTGCTACAGCAGTTCTGCAGGACTTTCGGACCAGGACCACACTCAGATTATTCTTATAAAACACGCTCGGATTCATCATGTGCATTATTGATGGCCTATTCCGTGTCATGCCATTTCCAGGGTGTGTAACTGACTCAAGCCCCTCATCTGTGGCAGTAAAAGAGTGAGATGTAAATGACATTTCAGTATGCCTTTATGTTAAGTGCTGTGTGCTGATTTGAAATCGTCATGCAGTTATTCAGCTGCTTGAATCGTCTGTGCTTGAACATGAAGATGAAGGTCAAACTCTCATTTAGATGTGTAAAAACTGGAGTGTTATATTCACTGAATGATAAAGTCCATCGTATACCAGTACTAGATGCGTGTTTAACTCAAGCATTAGTGCAAACCAATCTAAATGATTATCATACTGAAGAAAATCTGGTTACAATTTCTGTCCATCAATTTCTGTACAAATTCAAGTCATTGTATTAATTTGCTGTTACTAAGGTGTTCTAGGAGGTGGTTTCTAAGGGCATTTTTTGTGACTATTAAGGTGCCCTGCCAAGGAGTTGCTTGGTGGTTGCTAAAGTGTTCTAAATGTTTGGTGCAATCATGTTATATGTTGCTGGGTGATTGGGTATCGCTATGCAGTTTCTAAGGTGTTCTAGGTTGTTGTTGCATTAATATGCTGTTACTAGGTTGTTCTAGGTGGTTGTTGTGTTGCTAGGTGGTTCTAGGCCATTGTTTTTTGGTTAGGTGCCCTGTGTTGTGCTATGTAGTTGCTATGGTTTTGTGGGTCATTGCTAGGGAGTTGCTAGGTGGTTGCTAACACCTAAATATTTGAAGCCATGTCAAATGGTTGCTGGGCTGTTCTGGTGATTGCTAGGGTATCGCTATGCAGTTTCTAAGGTGTTCTAGGTTGTTGTTGTTGCATTAATTTGCTGTTACTAGGGTGTTCTAAGTGGTTGCTAGTGTTGCTAGGGGGTTTTAGGGCATTGTTTTTTGGTTAAGTGCCCTGTGTTGTGCTATGTAGTTGCTATGGTTTTGTGGGTCATTGCCAGGGAGTTGCTAGGTGGTTGCTAACACCTAAATATTTGAAGCCATGTTAAATGGTTGCTGGGCTGTTCTGGTGATTGCTAGGGTATCGCTATGCAGTTTCTAAGGTGTTCTAGGTTGTTGTTGTTGCATTAATTTGCTGTTACTAGGGTGTTCTAAGTGGTTTCTAGTGTTGCTAGGGGGTTTTAGGGCATTGTTTTTTGGTTAAGTGCCCTGTGTTGTGCTATGTAGTTGCTATGGTTTTGTGGGTCATTGCTAGGGAGTTGCTAGGTGGTTGCTAACACCTAAATATTTGAAGCCATGTTTAATGGTTGCTGGGCTGTTCTGGTGATTGCTAGGGTATCACTATGCAGTTTCTAAGGTGTTCTAGGTTGTTGTTGTTGTTGTTGCATTAATTTGCTGTTACTAGGGTGTTCTAAGTGGTTGCTAGTGTTACTAGGGTGTTCTAAGTGGTTGCTAGTGTTGCTAGGGGGTTCTAGGGCATTGTTTTTTGGTTAAGTGCCCTGTGTTGTGCTATGTAGTTGCTATGGTTTTGTGGGTCATTGCCAGGGAGTTGCTAGGTGGTTGCTAACACCTAAATATTTGAAGCAATGTTAAATGGTTGCTGGGCTGTTCTGGTGATTGCTAGGGTATCGCTATGCAGTTTCTAAGGTGTTCTAGGTTGTTGTTGTTGCATTAATTTGCTGTTACTAGTGTGTTCTAAGTGGTTGCTAGTGTTGCTAGGGGGTTCTAGGGCATTGTTTTGTGGGTTGTTTGCCGGGGAGTTGCTAAAGTGTTCTAAATGTTTGTTTATATGGTTGCTGAAGTGTTCTGGGTGATTGTTATGCAGTTTCTAAGATGTTAATTGTTGTTGTATTAATGTGGTCTAGATGGTTTGATGGAGTGTTGCCGGGGTGTTAGTTGGTGGTTTCCAGGGCATTGTTTTGCAGTTATTAATATGTGGCGTGTAACACGTTGCTATGCAGTTGCTATGGTTTTGTGAGTCATTATTGCCAAGGAGTTACTAGATGATTGCTAAAGTGTTCAGTCCAATGTTGTATGGTTGCTGGGTGTTCTGAGTGGTTGTTATGTGGTTGTTAAGGTTATCGCATTGCTTTGTTGTTGCTAAGGTGGTTACCAGGTGTTTCTTGTTCTGAATAGTTGCAGGTTTATTTTAAAATTTGCTATCGTCCATAAGATAAATCTTAAAAGAAGTAACTGATCAGAATGTGTGAAATCCATTTTGAAGGTGGGTGAGAAATCAAAACAAATTGGTTTGAAATAACGGTCTAATGAATGACCTTGTCAGAGTGTGTTATAGCAGAAGTTTAACTCTTCCATTGAAATCAAAACCTGATCATGCTTATGACACTCTGCTGCTCTAAGTCTGTTTATTCATTCATAATCTTCATTTAAAGTCATCATAAGTTGCAGTGCTTACAGTAATTAAATTTGAATGCTTTCGGTGAGGTGTCAAATGCACCGATAAAACATTGACTAGAGCATTTGAAGTCCGTCCTTCCTCCGCTGGATAATTACAGCCAGTCTATATCTGATTAGCAATCCTGTGGGACTGAACGCTACACGGAAAAACATCCCCACGCACCGGCCAATTACAAATGACACTACACTCTCCTCTTGTCAGTTTGTATCCATCATAATCATCATGTGCAGTTCGCTGAGAATATTAATGAGACATTTATTGATACAAAGGAGACCCGCGGTGCGCCGAGCTCCTCCGGTTGTGTGTTGTGCCCCTTCATGTCACCCCGCCGCAGGAAACACACTGTACATTCTGACGGGGGCGCGTTCGGGGTCACTGCAACAGAACTCATAGCAAGATCATCCGACAGATGTTATTCGTGGAATCACCTCACTTCTTGTGGTAAAGTCTCAGTCGTGGAATAAATGCCAAGCAGCGCTTGATGTCGATAAACTATAGGTATGAAATAAGAGTGAAATACAATATTAGCAAAGTAAACAAAGACCTGGCTACATGATATTTTATGGCATCTGAAAGATTCCCGCTGTGAAGTGCAAGTCTCAAGTTGCGCCATAATGAATTGATTTCCAGAAAATGCGTTTCAATATCAGCTCTGCGCCCAGATGCAGTGCAAGCAGTAACATCTGTAAGTACATGAGATATTAATTGAGCCGCGTTCAGTGCTTCTTCCCAAAGCCCTGAGAGATCTGATAACGTAAAGACGTAGATCATAGAGTTTTGTGAGCAGCAGATACGGATCTGAGGCGCCTACATAAATAAGAGCGATCTGTTAGATGTGAAGCCTGCTGCTCATGTTTTATTGATAGTCGCCCGCCTTTACCTTCAGCCTGGCGATAAGTCTTTCCAGCCGCAAGTAGCTCGATAATCCCACAGCACTTGAGCAAAACTCACGGCTACACTGCCTGCTTTAGAGTGTCAAGTGAATTATGATGTGTCCCTGTGTTTGTGATATTCATGCTGGGAAAATTTAAGTAATATTGTTGATGCTCCTTCATAAATGGATAAGTTGTTTTTCACGGGTTGGTTACGCTGTTGTTTATAGTTGCATAACAAATTGTAAAACTATATTTTATGCCTATGCAAAAGTTGCCGTCGCAAAAAGTGTTAAGAGTGGTTGCCACTTGTCAGGTCATTTTTATGAGTTTGCCAAGGTTCTTTGTGGGTGCTTGGCCGGCAGGGCATTACTATGAGTTTGCTTGGATGTTCTGTTTGGGTGAAAGGGTGTGCCATGAGGTTGCTAGGCTGTTAGGATTAGTGTTAGGTTGGTCATTGTCAGGGCCTTGCTATGAAGTTGCTAGAGGTGGTTAACGGTGGTTGCCAGGGTGTTGCTAAAATGTTTTGCATATTTGCAGAACTTGGCTGTTCTGTAGGGATGAGCAATATATCGGAATTATCGAAATAACGCAAATGTACATATCGCAATATGCATATCTCAACGGCACGCAATATCTGAATGATTTTAATAGGTTACCTTAACATTTTGAATATTCTACACACAGTTATGTCAAAATGGCTGTCTTGATGAGTATTCATGTAAACCCAGTCGGTTATGCTTCAAGTGAACAAGTCGGGGAAAGAAACCGAATGCGTGTCAGTAGGATCCATGCATTAGGTCTTAAAGTGACAGGCGACTAATACAGTAAACATGCCGCTGCCTGTCTAACAACAGAAGAACGAGATATCCCTCACTGCTCTTGGCTGAAAAACCTTTGTAGCTTTATTATGTATCAGTGTATATTTACTTATTGTGAAGACTACTGCTTTTATTTTTAATAACAAAGATAAATTAAAATAAAAATAATAGTCCACCTCTAGTTCAGGAGTCTTTGTTTACCTGGATGTTCCTGGAACATATATATTATATAAGTCAAGCAAAGAGTTTTGGGTATTTAAATATTTGCATTACATTTTGTCGTTGTTTATGTTGATGTTAATTTTGTCAGATTTGTGACATTATTGTTTTGCTAAAACACTGCTGGTCACTTTCAGAAGTTGTAGCGATGCTTTCTTTTCCCAGATAGAATGTGAAACACATAAATGGTATAATTATTTTTATATATATATATATATATATATATATATATATATATATATATATATATATATATTTTAAATATATATAATTTAAATAGATTTTACACACCAATAGCAATATCATATTGAATATCGCATTATTTAACAAGATATTGCAAATCGCATTTTTCTTCAATATCGCACAGCCCTACTGTTCTGCATGGTTGCGAAGGCATTGCTATGAGATTGCTAGGGTGTTTTGTGTGGTTGTGAACTTGCGAAGGCATTGCTATGAAGTTTCTTGGATGTTCTGTGTGGTTGCCATGAGGTGGCCAGGCTGTTAGAACTAGTGTTAAAGGTGGTTGTGAGGGCATTGCTGTGAGGTTGCTAGGGTGTTTTGTGTGGTTACCAGGGTGTTGCTATGGGGTTGCCAGCCCTTGTAACCATTCAGAACATCTTGGCAACCTCATAGATTTCTAGGATGTTGTGTGGTTGCGAAGTTGTAAAGACATTGCAGTGAGGTTTATTAGGTGTTCTTCTGTGTGGTTGCAATGAAATTAACCAATAAAAGAAGACCCGTCAATCAACAACAAAAACTGTCAATAACTTTTTTGTCTGTTGATGGAGAATTGAGTTACAATATTTAGTTTTTGAATTGATCATTTAGAAATTGCAATCATGTTACATGTGATGAAACAAGTCTTCTATTTTAGACTAGACTTTTAAAAAACCTTAACACAGACATTTGACATTTAAGAAAATAAGGCTAGAGAACCCATTATGACAGGAGAAATGGTCATTGATTACAGTCTGAGAACAGATAAAATGGTGAAAAGTCATCTTCAGCACTTTTGCATTTTCATAATTTACAGTATTTTAGCGTCTGTCATACTGTTTGTACTCAAACTAGCGCACAACATCGTCATCGTTCTCAGCCACTCCCTCTGTTCGCTGATTTGACTGTTTAAAATTTGACCGGAGAAAACCAGTTCCCAGAAAAAAGAATATGCCGCAATCCCAGAGGGAGTTCTGAAGGAAAATTGAGCAGAAGTACGTAGGAGGGCGGAGCCAGGCTAACAGAGCTCTACTTTTCATTTCAATCAGATGGTTCCATGGTAGCTGCACAGATCTCAGACTGCCTGGTAGACATCTCAGCCTGCATGAAAGAACATTAACGACTCACTCTAATGTCATTCCACACCCGTAAGACCTCCGTTCATCTTTGGAACACAGTTTAAGATATTTGATATTTAGTCCGAGAGCGTATCTAAGTCTATGCACACTATACTGTCCATGTCCAGAAAGGGAATAAAAACATCATCACAGTAGTCCATATGAGACATCAGTGGGTTAATTAGAATCTCTTGAAGCATCGAAAATACATTTTGGTCCAAAAATAACAAAAACTACGACTTTATTCAGCATTGTCTTCTCTTCTGGGTTTGTTTTCAAACCTCAAAGATTCAAACGGTCATTATTCAACGAATTGATTCATGATTTGGATCACGTGTCAAACTGCCAAACTGGTGAAATCACGTGACTTTAGCGATCCAAATCATGAATCAATCCGCTGATTCATGACCGTTTGAATCTTTATTTGATGCACTCTCGGACTAAACATAAAATATCTTAAACTGTGTTCCGAAGATGAACGGAGGTCTTACGGGTGTGGAACGACATTAGGGAGAGGAGTTAATGACATTAATTTCATTTTTGGGGGAACTAACCCTTTAAGGCACATTTTCTCATCTTCCCAGCCTCTCTGTCAGTACTGCACCTGTTTACCATCCAGCTAGGTTCATCACTGATAATCTTGGGGTAATCCTTGATGAACAGCTGACCTTTAAAGATCATATAGCAAGAACAGCACAATCGTGCAGGTTTGCACTGCACAACATCACAACACAGGAGATCAGGCCCTTCCTAACAGAGAATGCAACACAGCTTCTCGTCCAGGCCCTTGTCATTTTTAGGCTGGACTATTGCATAGCTCTTCCTGCTGGTGTTCCAACATGTGCAATCAAACCTTTTCACATTATTCCAAATGCTGCAGCATGTCTTGTCTTCAGTGAGCCCAAGAGAGTCCATGTTTCATGTCATGTTATTTCTCTGCAATGGCATCCAGGTGTGGCTCGCAAGTTCAAGACATCGATGCTTGCATATGTAACGCAAGTAAACCTCACTGCCTGTATTATGCTGTGTTGTTTAGCAACCTTGTCAACGCTTCCCATGCCGGAGACGCCAGTTTGAATCCCGCTCTGGTGCAGTTCCCAAAGCCAACTATGCTTGCAAGTTGTGTTGTTACCAATGGAGTTTAATAGAACTTGCATCCATGCTTTTGGGAAATGCACTCCAGAGCGGGTCGAGTAGGACCAGTTGCAATTGGTGTTGTGACATGGATATGAGTGAGGTTTAAGGGGTTGAGTGTAACAGAGGCCATCTAGTAAGAGTAGTGCAAGTAAACCTAACTCCCCTGGCTTTGAGGCGCACTGGCGACTGATGGTAGAGACTGCAGTCATTAGCATCCTTTTTAGTGTGTCCACCTCCCATATCGGAGTCCCGTTTGGAGCAGATTTGAGTTAGCCTGACATGGTCAATTCTAGTCAGAATATGAGTCTGATCTGCTCCATTGGGCTGTGATTATGGGGCGTGTTTCAACCGAACAAGGAAAGACCTCAATTGGATAGACCTACAACCAATCAGAGCAACGAAGCAACGCATTGTCAAATGTCAACAGAGCTCAACTGCACTGTGTTGCCAAGTCCGCGTTATTCCCCTCCGCGGGTTGTTTTCTATGTCCCATGAGTGCAAATTTTAGCAGGCAAGGTTCCCAAAATAACACATTTTACCCCCCAAACGCCATTTCCCCCCCCCGAGAAGCTATTGTTTAGGGCTAGTAGTTTGCGGGTTTTGTTGTAAAAACTTGGCAACCCCGTCTGCACGTGTGCTGAAATCAGGCTGGAATAAACGATCTTTGCCGGTGTTGTAAAAAAATAAAATAATTTAATGATACACAGAGTACTTACCCAACATGATCATCATTTCTGAGAGAAATTGTGAAGGTGATGCATGTACAAACAAGCTCTCCATTTAAGATTTGAACAAATATAACCCAAGCCCCCTTGATGACGTGATGATTACGTTACTGTTGATCATCTGTCCGTCATCGTCTAAAGCCCGCCCTGATGATTTCATTGGTCTGAACAGTTTCTGTTCGGGGATAATTACTCCTCTATGGAGCAAGGCCAGACCGAACTGCCCGACCTAAACATTTTGTGGGCGGGGCTGAGTTCAGCTGGCATCCAGGCTAGCCCTGCATCTCAATCAGCTCCCTAGTTCACTAGTCAGGGCACTGATCAGGACATAAGTCAATGGGCTGACTCCCTGATCAGTGCCCTGACAACTGAACTAGGGAGCTGATTGAGACGCACCCTAGGTTTGAGTAGGACCGGTTACACATACAGAATGGCCACGGGCACTGCACCTTCCTACCTCCGCTCTCTCTTATGTAGTAGAAGTGAGCGGTGCCTTGTGGTTCCATCACCAAGAGGCACAAAATGACTCTCAAGGATGTTTTCGTTCACTGTTCCTTTTTTGTGGAATGAGCAAGCCCATTCCAGACAGCCGAATCCCTCACACTTTTCAAAAGCAAACAGCTGAAAACTCAAAACTGGATACTGCAAAAAAAAGTATATTCTTCCCTTTGTTTATGCTCTCAGCATTCTTTAATCACTCCCTGTTTCCTTAAACTATCTTGAAGTTGAACAATGACTAAAACTTTGTGTTACTGGCACATCTTATGTTTATTGCCTTCTCAGCTCTAAGTCGCTTCGGATAAAAGCGTCCCGTCTTTGCGTCTTGACTGCAGCAGCTATTGTCCTGATTTTGTCCTCTGCTGTTAAGACTTGTCTTCTGCGCTTTACATTTGCTGACTGTTATCCAAAAACATCCTTGTTAGTTTTATTTGAAGAGCGTTCATTAGTTATGACTTTATCTCAGCCACCTTCCTTATGTGGATCGTCAGAAGAGATTGCAGCAGATTGACTTTGTTAATAATGTTTTCTTTAATGGTCATGACATAGAATCACCCACGATTGCAAACAATTAATAAATGAGGAAAAGTGACATGCTTCCATCATGTTAAGGAGTTGTGATTGTCAGGGTCTTGCTTCGCGGTTGTGACTGTTTTATGATTTATCACCCTGCTATTCAAGTTCTGTTCTGGGATACAATAATAAAATAATAAAGTTTGCAACATTTAAAAAAATGAAAGTTGTAGATAACCATAGACGTAACATTCAAATCCTCTGCTAATGCTTCTTTGTCACTTATATCATCTATTCTACAATCTCTTCCATCTGTTTTCCCTATTAATATCTACTGTCTGGTGCGTTTAAGGGCATCCGTATCTCCGTATAATTATTCAGCCTCTGCTCTGTAATGCATCACTGCTGTTGTTTACAGCTCAAGGTCACGGCTCTACATCGAGACTGTTGATGGATTAGTATTTAGCTGGCTTCTGGACTACATGAGACAGACACCGCCTTTCCAAAGCGAAGAAACTGCCTGTTTTTCTGTCAGAATCTGTTTAATGTCACATGAGTAATGTCTCTGGCTGGAGCGTTTCTGCATGACCTTACAGCATTAAAGCACATTTAAACGCATTGCCTCGATGGGTCTCTTCACACTTAATCTTATGTCAAAAAAGAGCCCATTCATATTTACTACACTCTGAAAGTAAATGTTGGCAGCTAAATAAATGTCAAGGTTTATGACATGCTTCCTTGTCTTTTATCAAAGTGCATACGCTCTTTTACACCGCACCGCTCATGCCATTCACGAACAAAAAGACGACCGATTGCCACAAATATCATTCAGCGTAATACAGATATCAAGTCATACAACTTAAAATCAATTTAAGTGTTAAAATGTTAGAAAATGATGCCTAAACACACCCATGACTCGCATCCATGAGTAAGAGAATAGGTACAACAATTTTTCCTGTCGTTAAACTAGCAAAAGTGGATTGCATTGTCCGCTTAGACCATGCACTTGGTCATTTAAAACTGTCATTTATTCCTGTGATCAAAGCTGAATTTGCAGCATCATTACTCCAGTCTTCAGTGTCATATGACCCTTCAGAAATCATAATAATATGAGGATTTATGATGTTGGAAACGGTTGTGCTGCATAATATTTTTTGGAACCTGTGATACTTTTTTCAGGACTCATTGTTGAGTAAAAGGTTAAAAAGAAGAGCATTTTTTTCTAATAATTTAACACATCCTTGCTGAATAAAATTATTAATTTATTTCAACAAAACATGAAAATGATCTACCCTAAACTTTTTAACGGTAGTTTATATTGTTACAAAACATTTCTATTTTAAATAAATGCTGTTATATTTTAAACTTTTATTCATCAATGAATCCTGAAAAAGTGTCTCAGGTATAAAGAAATGTTAGGCAGCACACCAGTTTCCATCATTGATAACAAATCATATTATAATCTATACGTTTGATTGGTATATATAGTGTGTATATACATGTGTATGTATAAACAGTGACCTGTGTGCTGTTATTTGTATGTGATCAGACATACAATCTTCAAAAATGGCATATTACTAGTGACATCTCTGTCCTGATGTTATGATGACTGTCTAAATCTCATTTGGAATAATAAGTAAAGCAGCACATTGTGTGTTTAGCGCCCGCAGCTGTGTTTGTTTTGCAGTATGCCATTGTCGCCCGTTCAAGGCCGAGCCAATTAAAAAGTGCTCTGCAAACTCACTTGTGCGACAACAGATTGAGCTTGAAGTCTACAAACACATCCGTCGCATATGAAGAGAAATGCATTTACACACTATGCATAAGCCTTTCTGTGCTCTAATTATGTAGAAGTTTTGAGCAAAACATGTTTTAGGTTTCTTTTAGTTGGAAACAATGCAGACAGTTTGAACTTGCAGGTTGTGATATAGATATAAATATAAATTGTTCTTATTGGAACAGATTCCATGTTTGAAATAAATGTAATAAGCAGATCTCAGTTATTCACATTTTTGTGAATTCTTGCAGCTCCTCCTGAATATAAGTAACATTTTCTAATAATTAGTATTTCCCCCAGATTTGAATCGACTTATTTTCTGCCAATTGGCCACTGCTCACAGGCCGCTGAGGGTCACGTTACACATGTGAAGGGTAAGCACTCGCTCAAGGGTACAGAAGATCCGCAGGGTTATTATAACTAGCAGCCCTGGGGTTAATTTAACACCCCCGGTGCCGCCGCCACATATTTGAACCAGTAACCTTGCAAGTGTTCATGGGCTAGTGCTGTTTCATTCAGCGCACAGCCGTTACGCATGAGTGTCTTCTGTAATGACCTCAAACTTCTTTTTGTCCATGAAGTGTATGCACACGGTCCACAGCCACGCAATATTCCCTTATATTGTGTCATTTCTGCTCCTCTAACATCACAGAACAGAGCTGCAAAAATAATGACTTCTCATCTCGACTGCTATTGGCCGGATCAAAAGGACGTTCTGGCTTGGTTGAGCCATTGTTATTATGTTTAACTCGGTCCACCAGTTGTGCACTTCAACTTTATCGCAAGTTGGTCCAATTGGTGGCCATCTTATTTATGTAAATGCATTTTTCTTAAATGGACATTGCTGGAATGAAGAGAAGAGCAAAAACTCTTAAATCTCATAAAACACTTATTTACTATATTTACATTTCACTTACATATTTCAAATCAGTGAAGCTGGTTTATGGTTAAGATGCATAGACATTTTAGTTATTGCTAACTAAAACTATTAAAGTAGTTTTGGTTCATTTAATGATGACACAATTAGGGGGGGGACATAAAGGTGTGCGCGCCAGCCGCCAGGCACATGGTCCAAAAGGGTTGTCCCTGTTCTCTTAATGAGGCATGGGTGTGTTTTGTAGGGCTGTGTATTGCCAAGAATCTGGCGATACAATACGTATCACGATACAGGGGTTACGATACAATATATTGTAATATATTGCGATATTGTAAGAGAGGCAATATATTGCGATATTTTTTTTTTAATATAATTTAAAAGAATAAAGAACACAACCATATGCCTAAAACACGAGACAAAGTATTTTATTTAATTAATACAGTATAATTTATATCACCAATAACTATTTTGTGCAATCTGAGTAAAGTAAAATGTAAAGTGACTGCATGTGTATATGTTGTAAAGGTTCACAGTATTGCAGTGGCTATTTAACAACAGAAAGTGCAGTCCATTTCATGACTGAATGACTGTTTGTTATATATTTAATAACGTTAAGCTATTTTCTATAAAGCAGTCTATTGTATAAAGTGCTATTTCAAGTAATGTTACTGAACTGCAGAGCTGGTCATCATATCCGCTATGATCTTTCGTTCTCCTGCCACCGCTGTCAGTTTTGGCGTGTGTTTATTTTGTTACTGAGAGAGAAACTTGCAGTACATTCTATCGAAACGCTTCTCAGCAGCGCGGGTGACATCAGGATGTTAAGCGAGCTCTGTTTCAATGTGTTTTCAGAGTATTCGATTTTAACTTGGCCTATTTTGCAAACAAAATGATTCTTGTCGATTTCTTTAGTGGCTTCTTTTTAGCTGAAGCCAACATGAGTCCTTCAGCTCTGTATACTGCAAGAGCGGAATAATGCTATCGTCTTGAGAGCTGGGTTTGCTAATGTAAACACTAGCACTTTCACCTTGCGCTTCTCCGGCTCCGCGTCAGTTATACGTTCTGAGATAACACTGCCATCTAGTGGTTGGGTGTTATACAGTCTGTGGTTTAAACCGAACACAAAGCCACGAATCTTGGATGTAAATAAATAAATATATAAATATCGATACAGTATTTTTGAGAATCGATACAGTATCGCCCAACATAATATCGTGATATTCACGTGTATCGATATTTTCTTACACCCCTAGTGTTTTGGGCATAATATACAATAAACCAATCAGAGTCTCATCTCCCATTTCCTTTAAAGGTCCCATTCTTCGCGTGTTTTCGAAGCTTTGATTATGTTTACAGTGTGCAATATAACATGAGTTCATGTTTCGCGTGTAAAAAACCCCAGTATTTTTCACACAATTTACTTAACTGTATACTGGTTTCCTCTGTCCTAAAAACGGCCTGATGATTTCCTTGTTCTATGAAGTCCCTCCTTCAGAAACACGTAACGAGTTCTGATTGGGCCAGCGCTTCCCGTGTTGTGATTGGACAGCAGCTTAGTGCACTTTGCCCGGAAAGGTCCCGCCTCTTACCATAACGTGTAGATACGCGCGCTCAATGTTATTGCAAAAATGTCTATATTGCCTGATCAATTTGAGCCGGAATCAGACCCGGAGAATATCGAAGAGGATCGATTACAACCTGCTCAGGAAAGACTTTTGCTGGATGTTTCAGAACGGTAAGCTGTCTATTCAGTAGTTTAAACTGATCATTACTAACACCAACAATCGCTGGTGTCTGAATGAATTACTACACCTTTATATGCTACGTTTTTCGGATTAGTTTCAATTACCATCTAACGTTAGTTAACAGAGCTAAACAGCGTTGCCCTTTGTGTCATGAGTTACATAAACTGTTAAACGGATCGACTTAAATAATAAAATACACTTACCGGTTGTGGTCCATAAACAACAACGCCTTCTCCAGACAAAGAGGGAACTGCGTCATCTTTTAAGAATAATCTTTCTGCGAATCCGGCATTAAACTGATTGAGATTGAGGAAGCAGTCCTCAGCAAAATGTGCTGCACATAGTTTTAAATTGTGATTATAATTTTCCGGAACCGAGTTAACCATAAACTGTAGCCATTGATCTCTACGTACAGCGTCCGTGGGAAGGCCAAACAGAGGTGATTTGACTCCGGGATGAAAATAACAGCGTTTCAATGGCATGGCGACAAAAACACTCTACAAAAACAACGCTTCCTATTCTCGACCTGCGAGAGCAAAAGGACAACGGCCCCGAATTTGCGTGTTCTTGTGGGCGGAGGGTTCGTCAACAAACGGTTCTAGTGACGTCATTACAGCAGGAAGTGCAGCGGTGTAGTCCAAACCGGCCGCTCGCTATCGGCTTTGAAAGGGAACTTCTGTTAAATAAAATATCTCGCTTGGCATTGAACTTTGAGCTTTATAATTTTACAGGTATTATTTATGCTCCGACAGCAACATTACACACTAACTAAAGTTTGAAAGATGGAATCGCAATGAATGGGACCTTTAAAAGCCAGTTGTTGTGCTCGCACCATGGCTGATTTGCTATTTATGTGGCTAGTGGAAAGACTGAACGCTTCTCAAGAGAGGAATCCTTTTATTTTTAATATTTAAGAATATGTGTGTGTGTTGCTGTGCGTCCTTCTGTGTGTGTAATAAGCAAAGTGTATACGCGTTGTGCACCCGCCTATAGGCTCATATTACTAACCCTAACCCGCCCTTTAAATAACACAAAAATACTGCGCTATTGACTTTAGAGCAGGTTTTTGTTGGTCAATGGCGCAGTTGTAACAACAATGACTTATGAGTTTAATGTCTCGGGGAATAATTAACTCAAAAGGGATTTAATATTCAATATTCATGAATTTATGAATATAATTTGCTAGTCGTTCATTACGTATTAAGATTTTCCGATAGGGAAAATTGTTTAATTAAATACAAGTAACCCTTTACGGAATTGCTTGAAATTATCCTTCTAAGTTTGTCCTGCAAATTAGTTATAGACTTTTCAAATCAATTCTCAATAAGGGATTACTGCTTTACGAGCGCATAAGAAACATTAACTTTACTGATCAGGACAAGTTCAATATTTCAAATGGTCATACAGTTTACTTTACTAACATAGTAGCATAAGCAGTTAGGTAACGTTAGATCGTAAGTTTCATTGACTTTGTGTATGTGGCAGAATAACAGACTCAACTCATTAAATGTCTTTTGGAGGTTTAATAAACACAGACTAAAAATAACACTACGATTCACACAGAAAGTACACACTAAATATGCATCAAGAGAGTAGAAATATACATATTAACGAAAGAATACATAAAAGAGAATAATGAATAGACTGAAATTAGAGAGAGATAAAAGAGAGAGAGAGAGATGGGACAAAGAATTAGGGGTAAGAAGCAGCTTTCCTTCAGTTCATCAAATACAACCTTCACGGAGTTAACTTGTCCCAACGGGAAAATAACACACCCTCTTTACAGCAGTTTGAATTTGGAAGATAATACTTGCTCTAGTTGTGGCTTCTCGCGTGTATGCGTGTGTTTCCGAGTTCAAATGCCCTGCGTGTCCGGTGGTTCTTTCCGAGGTCGAGAGGGAGCGGCTGGTTGCTTTCTAGAGACGCTCCGTGTCCTCCTTCTGAAGAATGCCCTTGGGGCTAGTAAGTTGATGAAGCGAGGAGAAAAGGATTGTTGAAAATCGGATTGTAGAAGAGAAGATTTATGGAAGAGCTGAGGCCTGTTGGCCCCATAGTGTGGTGGGCCTCGGTTTCTGGTCCCACACAGCACATGGCTCTGTGTCTGGAGCCCCTCCCTGCTTGGGGGGGGGGGGACGTGTTGGTTCAGCCAGGGAGAGAAGACGAGAGCATTTCGGAAGAGACTTTCAGAAGAAGAGAGAGAGAGAGAGAGCATCCGAGCGCCTCCTTTTATGGTCTGGCGTAGTCCCACCCTCCAGGGTTAGACTTAACCAATGAGATTGTTGGGATTTCCAGGCGGGAAATTCCTCAGCAGATTTTATGGCTCTTTGTTTCAAAGCTCGACTCAGTGGGTCTCTGACCATTCATACTCTAATTAATGCAACAAACACACACTGCATTTTCTGAATAAGTGATATACATGGAAGTGTAAGTCGTGAAGTGAGCATTAATTTGATAGGAGACATGACATATATGAGGTTATCTGAACTAGTAATTTGTTAAGACAAAGATAAAAAGATGCAAAATACCATACAGAATAAACATTTTACAAGACCGTTATGTGTTTACATACAATGTCCTGGGGTGCATGTTAATTTATAGATGGTTTGTCTATAATTTGAGGTAAAAGCGTGTGTCTTACAACCTTTAACTCTCTGTGTATGGAACTTTTCATGTGGCCAAATTCTTTTGGGCCGTAAAACTTCTTATCAGATGGTTTCCAGGGTAACGGAGAATCTTTCTCTGTTGTGTTGGGGGAAGGTCTGTTACTCAGCACAGAGAATTCAAAACATATTTGTTAAATGTAACTGGCGATTGTGTGTTTGATTCGCCTGAGTCGCTACACAGTCGTTTTCAGTTCCTCAAAATAGCAACGCCAAACACACGCCTGAACACACCTGGTTATCAGACCAGCACATGGGTGAACAAACGAGTGCTGATGCATTTGATATTTGCTTAAAATACAATCTGCGTCAGGCTGAAACCAGCAATAAAACTTGCATGGCACCTGGCGTCACATTGCTGTGTATGAAATCTGAAAAAAAAGCCTTTGACAATTAAATGAGAAATTATTTTTGAGTTGATTTGCTAAAATTACTAAAACTGAAATAAAAATAAATTAAAGCTAAATAAAAATATATATACATTCCCCGTGCACACTGCCAAGTGAAATGGGGTCTCACTCTCATATATAATGTCACATTTGTTTTTACTAGAATTAGAAATGAAAACTGAAAATATAAAAATAAAAATTAATTCAGAGTATTAAACAATACTAATTGACATGTTCTAGTAAACAAGCTATCAAAATAATGATTGGCTCTTGTATCTTAAAGGGATAGTTTACCCAAAAATGAAAATTCTCTCATCATTTAATCATCCTCAAGTTTTTAACCTGTATGAGATTCTTTCTCCTGTTGAACACAAAGGAAGATGTTTTGAGGAATGTTGGCAATCAAACTCGAGAGTACTTGAGACCGGTCTAAGGCCATTTTTTGAAGGTCTTGATCTCGAGAACACTTGTACTTGGTCTTGTCTCAGTCTTCAAGGACTCTCTAGACCTGCTGGGATATCACTAAATTGCCGATGCATTGTCTGATTTATTTATTAACATAGTTAACGTGACTGGATGTAAAACATACTCCTTCAGATGCAATCATTAACTTATTTCTAATTTTATTTATTTATTGTGCCAGTTCATAAATTAATGAGGGATTGTGTCAAAAATGTAGCCAAATTTAATACAAATGCTCATAAAATTCTAGCCTAGAAATCTAGACGCACCCTAGCGGCAGCAAATCTAATCTGCTGCGAGTGTCGTCTAGCAACTCTCAATACACGTCTGAGCTGTAATCGCCTAACTCTTGCCGGGCCAATCACATCGTGTATAGAGTCGGTGGGTGGGGCCATAATGACGACGGCCGAGTTGCGTGTGCGTGCTTCTAGTAAACACAGAAACTGGAAGGCTTGGAGCTAAGCTTTTCTCTGAGAAAAGAACAAAGAACGGCACTGAAGTCATTCTTAAAGGACAACTCCGGTGAGAAATGAACCTAGGGGTAATTAACAGATGGTTACAGAGTAGATCGTTCTCTGGGATGCGTTTTCATGGAAATCGAATGTAAAGAGTTTTATCTTTAAAAACAGATTAGCTTATAACACTAGTCTATGGGGCACAGAGTAGTGAAATTAAATTTCTAGTTAATACCACTAACAAGGCTAAAAATAGCCTCACACTAACACAGTAGCATAATGAGAGTCCCTACATGCAAACCGAAGCATTGAGAACTTTGTAAGAGTACAAACAGTTTAATAAGAAGATACTTTATAAACAGAGTACATTACGCGTTCACGGACAGGCACCATCTTGGAAAACAGTCTCGACTAATCGAGCCACGAACGCTGTGCTAAGTGATGAACTGCGACTTGAAATTTCATATGGTCCGTTGTTTCCGGAAGAAAACACTGAACACAACAGAGAAAATAAATAAATAAAAATAAAAATGTCCATGTTATTACATTTCACAAACTTAATTCCTATCGACCAGCTCACTTAGAACAGCGCTCGTGGATCGATGAGTCGAGCCTGTTTTCCAAGATGGTGCCTGTCCGTGAACGCGTAAGGCACAGTTTGACACGCGATCCGAATCATGAATCAATAAGCTGATTCGTAACCGTTTGAATCTTTATTCAAAATAATAACAACGTTTTTGTTATTTTTGGATTTTTGGTTACATTAGGGTGAGTCATTAATGACACATTTCATTTTTGGGTGAGCTAACCCTTTAAGCATAATTTTGTTTTAAACATTATAAATGCATTTGTAATTTACCCATTCAGATGTATCTTCAGTACCACAAATTTGCTGTTAATGATTTAATTTGATTTTTAACTGTTTTAAATAGTGTCCTAGTTACATTTTTTGATTAAAAATAAGTCATTTCTCAGTTGATAATGGATCTTTATGAATTTAAGGAGTGCTGGTCTTGTCTTGTCTCAGATTAGGTGGTCTTACCGCTATAGTTGACAGCACCCTTTGGCTTCTATAGGGGGAAAAAATACTCTTGAAGTCTATGGGTGCCAACGTTGTCTGTGTCTGGTTACCAAGATTTTCACAATATCATCTGTGTCCAACAGAGGAAAGAAACTCTTACAGGTTTGGAACAACATTTGAACAACATTTAACATTTTAGGGTGAACTACCTTTGATAAACCTACCTTTGTTAAAGGTGGGGTTTCTTATATAATGTATTTGCTACTCATTCTGTATTAATGCACTGTATTGCAAACAGCCTGGAGTTGATCGAGTTAGCTATATTAATTAGAATAATTATTCTTTATATTAAATGTAATCATTTAATAAATAGGTTGTCTTTATGTTAGTATTGTTGTCTGTGCATTGGTCAAGGTCATATTAGTGATGGTTTTAATTTTTTCAGTGACTTTACCTTGCCCTAAGAGTAAGTTTGCTTGATTAAAAACCCCTTTCTATGGTAAATTCACTGTGCCACGCATCCTCTGGTGTTTCGTCTGTACCGTATGACCGCTCTTTAATCTGCCAGTCAGGAGTTGTCTTTGACTGCGGTGACGGCTCCGATGGCATGATGGGGTCCCGTCGGTCGGGGGCTAATGTTCTGGTGTCTCTGAGTAAACAGCAGTGTGATTATACAGAGTTGACCGGCCGCGGCGCTCCTCATTGAATTCTCATTAAAGGCCTCCAGTCGGGCCACGTGAAGAATGCTAATGCTGTAATTACTCCTCCGTTAAGCAGACAGACTTATCAAGAGCCACTTTGCCCGAGCTTAAGAGTTCTGAGAGTTGGGCTAAGAATATAACTGTCGTAATGCTAATTATTTAACATGTACGTTTTGAATTAGGCCATGAAAGTCAATTTAACTTATCTCTAAAAGAGCCACGCGAGGAGGAGGCTTTGAATCCTGCCGGCGGAGGGACTGTGATATTAAAGGTGGCTCGGACCACTAGAAGAGAGCCAAACGCTTTGAACATAAAGGGTAGAAAATGAGAGATTTGTTGTGGTCTATTGAGACTTTGACAGCTTCCTCTGAATGTAAATTTGACGAAGACACAGAGGCTCTGTATGTAACTAATATAAAGTATCAATGATGAAGGAAAGATCAGAAAAATAAAAAGAACTCAATACCTTCATATCGTCCCTGTTCAAATCATACTGCTTAATTATTAATTTACTTAATTTATTTGTTTGTTTTTATTCATTATTATTTTAATTTGTATTGTGTTTATATATATATATATATATATATATATATATATATATATATAATACACACACACACACATATATTCTTTTTTATTATTTTGTAGTATATATAATTGTATTTATTATTTTAATACATTTTTTGCAAAAAGCACTTTTTGTGTTGTTATTTATTGCTTTTTATTATTTACTTTTTATTTTTAATCTATATTTGATTATTTAATAATTTACCATATCATTTATTTATTTATAAAATAAAATATAATTTTTGGCATTCTTTTTTTTACATTTATTTATCATTTTGAAATCGTTTAATTACTTTTGTAGTGTTAATTATTTATTTTATTATTTTTATTTATTGCTTTTTATTTAAAACATGTTATATGATGTAAATTTTCCATCATTTTTGCCATCATTTATTGTTTCGTTTTTTTTCTTTTTGTGGCATTTTCAGCTTTTATTTATTTAAAAAAAAAGATATTTTACTTTTTATTTTTATGTAGTGATATTATTATTTTCAGCTTCAATATTGTGTTTTTCATAAGTCAACAGTTCAAATGTGGTCGTTATAAACTTTTCAGAAATGTTCAGAACTGGGTGTTGGAAGAGGGTGAATAAATGATGATATTTCGATGAACTTTAATAGCGTGTAATGGATGATTTCACGTGGGGTTGTTTCAGTTCTTGACACTCATGCTGTTTTAACGATGCAGGTTAAGATGCAGGGCATGACACTAAATTCATTATTTTAATGCACCAATGAATGAATTATGAATGAGCTCAGAGATGTTCAGTTTAATTGGACCTTGAAGGGTAAGATGATGTCATACCTTAAGACTAGATTAATCTTATTAAAAAGGGCACATAATCACCTCTAATATTTGCTCCTACATTGCCAACTTTTTTTCTTTCTTTTTTTTGATTTGGGAATCCGCATCGCTGTGAACCTGAGACTTATCTGCCAGATGTCACAGCTTTTTTATTATTGAGAGCTTAGTTTCTCTGCCAGTGTGCACATTATATTTATATAAATACATGCTAATGTGTACTAATGAATAAACATGACCACAGTTCACTGTTGTGACACAGTTGGCGTATTCAGCCAGAAATTCAAACCCTTTTGTGTCTCCTCGACACCTGGCATTTCCAAGAGGAGTTCAGGAAGTGCTGTTTGTTTATCATTTGCATTTCGAAAACGTAATATTTGGCACTTATACTGGCATCACCTTTAATTAAATTAACAAATGAAATCAAAATGTGTTTGCGGTATACATGTACGTCATTTACATTTATTTGTTCCACAGATGCTTTTGTGCAAAGTGACTGAAACATGAAGAAGACGGTCTCACGTTCCTCCATCGCTGAGACGTTTCCCCTGTTTAATGGTGGGATGAACACTGTAAAATGCAGAGGTGTCAAAAGTACTCGCATTCATTACTCAAGTGGAAGTATAGATACTAGGGTTTAAAAATACTTCTGTAGAAGTTGAAGTATCAACTCAAGCTTTTTACTTAAGTAAAAGTGTAAAAGTACTGGTTTCAAAACTACTTAAAGTATAAAAGTAAAAGTAATGTAATGAAGAAAATGCCATTAAAGACAAAAGCTAAGGCCACACAACACGGGGCCTATAGTGCACTACCCCACCTCCTCAAGAAAAACTTTTCTAAAGGCCATACTGACTAGAATGTTATATTAAAATGTTAATGTTGAAAAATTTGGGATGCTCTGGCTACCTGTTTCAGCCGCATATATACCCATTGAAGATGAATGCATTTTAGTACAATGGAAATATACCATTATGTGTACTGCTGAGCATTAACATGTGTTTCCTGAAGCGGAAGATATGATGACTAGTTGCCTATCAGTAATGTTATCAATAACCTTTATTGGAATGTAAATGTAGGCTACATGTGTGATCAGTGTTGCCAGATTGAGTCGACGCTTTAGAGCCCTACGGGCCCTGACTTTTTTTTACACCCCTAACCTCATACCCACTGTCGGCCGCTGACTGCTTGGTTGTCACTTTAAAAAAAATTAACAAACAAACAAATTATCCAAACATTTTTCTAAATTAACTTTAATAAAGAAACTAAACGAAATATAACTACTTGGACATTACAAACAAAGCTGAACGATTTTAATGACTGCAGGAGTGTGTCATAGGATTGTGCAGGGCCTGTGCAGGGCTCAAAGAATATATAGTAAAATGCATTTTATTCCTGTGATCAAAGCTGGATTTATCATCATTACTCCAGTCTTCAGTGTCACATGATCCTTCACTAATCATTCTCATATGAGGATCTGATGATCAACACACAGTTATGATTATTATCAGTTGTGCTGCTCATGGTGATGCTTAAATTTTGTGGAAACCATCTAAACATTTGTGGTAAAATTAAAAAGAGAGTAATTAATACTTTTATTGATCAGACATGCATTTAATTGATCAAAAGTGATATTGTTAATATTACAAAAGATAATTTATTTAATAAATGCAAATAAATGCTGTCCATTGAACTTTCTTTTCATCAAAGAATCCTGAAAAAATAAATGTATCATGGTTTCCACAACATTTTAAAGCAGCACAACTGTTTCCATCACAGATAATAATCATAAATGTTTCTTGATTATAAAATCATCATATGAGAGTGATTAGTGAAGGATCATGTGACACTGAAGACTGGACTAATGATAAATGCAGCTTTGATCACATAGGAAAAAAAGACTGTTTTAATTTGTAATAATATTTCACAATATTACTGTTTTAACTATTTTTGATTAAATAAATGCAGCCTTGGTGAGCAGAAGATACTTAACATTAAAAAAGCTGCATTATTCAGGCTACTTTATTTTCAATAAATAGGCTACACTGAGATGGCTTGAAAAACACACATAAAGCATATATTGTCGCAATCGTCTGACTGTCGTCGTCACGTTTCATCATCATAACGATTGTTTTCCTTCAGCTGCAGCTCCAGCGTGACAGGGTATTACTTCTACGAATCCGCTTTTGGAATTTGGACTTTCTGTGAGAGCGCCCTCCTCATATTTAGATGCGAATAAAATGACAGCAGGTCATGCATCGATTAATTTTTGTCTCTGATTTTAAATCTTAATGTATTCACATTGGTTTCTATGTAAATACACTTGCCCGTGACCTCAAATAGCGCTCTATCAACCGAGATTAGAGAAGGCTGTCTTTAGCGTCCCTGTTAATTTGGCCGTCGCCGCGCAGGGTAACACCGGTTCGAATCCCGCTCGGAGCGGGTCGACTAGAATCGGTGAGACCCAGTAAAAGTGCGGGGGACGAAAATACATTTTATTAAAATTGAGGGGGACACGTCCCCCCCCTCCCCCCCGTCCCCCACGTAATCTACGCACATGCCACTGCCAAAATGCGTAATTCATTGATAAATTACTGTACAATAATCCGCCGACAAAAAATAACAACAATGCGCTTAGCTTTGCTCTGACAAAACTACAGTAGGCCTACCCTTGTGAAGTTCATAGAACATGCTTAGCCCAGTCAAAACTGATTCAAACCTCTTTCAGCAGCTGTTGGGGTTGCTAGTTGCAGATGTCCTGAGTGTATGATGGACAGGAATCATGATTATATTTATAAAGAGTCTTCGAGTCACAGGTGTATTCCACGTTTGAGAGTTGGTTCACTCTCCCACTCCTTACTGTAGAAACGGGTTGTGTATATATATACTGTATGTATGCCACTTTAGCATAGCGATCACTTGAATATACATCTATCACGAGTTATCGCGCTAAAAACCTGGCTGTCATGAATGAGCGCGTCTGCCTGCTGATCGCTGACTGACTGAAAGTGCGTGCTCGTCCGCTGGAACCCGCCCAATTTGGCAACACCGTGTGTGATTTGTGCTTTGAGTCATGTGCAGGCACGATGGATCGCGTAGTAACCAATAGGGTGTTGGTTTGGTATATGTTTACACTTCTCATCCAACCACAATCAAATTCACACTATCCGGATGACGCGATTTATCTGCATTTTTTTTTTAAACAAGATTAAATGAAAGAGGAGTAACGAGGCTATTTTTAAAAAGTAAGGAGTAGAAAGTACAGATAATTTCGTGAAAATGTAAGGAGTAGAAGTAAAAAGTAGGCAGAAAAATAATTACTCCAGTAAAGTATAGATACCCAAAATTTCTACTTAAGTAAGGTAACGAAGTATTTGTACTTCGTTACTTGACACCTCTGGTAAAATGACAGCACATCTCCTCTTCAACACAGATGAGGTGAAGAGTTGAGCACCATCAGGTTAGTGTTTGGGGTTTATTTAAAGTGCAAGAGAGACTACGAGTGACGGATTACGCAATAACAGAGTATTGTGAAAAAATCTAAATAAACTAATGTTGGGCGTTTGATAGAGTATTTCTGTGTTAAAAATACTCCTTCCGGTTTCTCACAAGTTTCGGAGAGTTTTTTTCGAGTATGGCTCGGCTTGACGTGAACAGAGCGGAAGGTCCTTGTATGGCCATAACGGCTCTTCTCCCGGAAGGGTGCGCGCGCGTCACTAGAGCGAGAGAGGAAATGCACGCCAGCTGTTGCCCGCTCTAGGGAATGTAAATGCCCATATGTCGTGTCTCTATATAGACACTTTTTAAAGATACACTGTGTGATATTTTCCCCCATCTAGCGGTGTAAAGGTATATGACCATCCAGTGAATTTTAGTTTCTGTTCCTCTCAATTCCAATTTCGTTTTAACTCCTACGGTGGCCGATTTAGTCCAAGATTAACATGGCAATCCCCCTCTTCACATTCGACACGGTGCCATCGAGTGTTAAAACGCGAAAGGCGAAGCTTGAATTTACGGGTATGTCCCTCTTTGGCTAATGTACTTTCAAGATGGAGGGGCAACATGGCGACCGGCATTCGAACCCCTCACCCGTATGTATTTTCAATGGCATATTATAAACTTACCAGAATACTTTATTACGTGAAAGAAGTAAATATACATTAATGAGCACATATATTTTTATAAGAACTAAGTGTTTTTAGCTAAGAATAAACTAAAAAAGTTACACAGGGTAGCTTTAATCATGTAAAAATTGTATACTGATATTATTGTGGATGGTATGATATGGCACCCCTAATAAAAAGGGCTCATTCTAAGGTAATACAAACATAACGGCTCATTATGTAAGATCTTTTACACACCACTGAAAACAGTTATTTGTATTATAACATTTCTGTCAAAAGATCCTGTCATTTCTGTTTGCATGTCTGTCAATAGATCCTCATAAATATTACACACTGCAGTGCACCTTTAAAAAGTCATTGAAAGCGTGAGGGTCAGGAAACGATGTTCTCTAGATGAATGAATTTCATATGTGCTGACACCACTAATTAATAACAGAAAACTGCTCAGCATTCCACGTCAATATGAATGCATTGCAGTCGTTTTGTCATTTTATTCAGGTACCTGTTAAATCTGCCATCGGCTGCTCCTTAAATCCACTTATTTCCCGGCATTTGCGATGGACTCAGACGCAGTTTGCCAGCAGGATTTGTAATTACAGTGGTTAGTTCAGCAAATATTCTCTCTCTACACCAATCAATAGAGAAATCAGCAAGTAAACGGGCTGTTAACCGAGTGCTTTACAAAGATCTCCTCCTCAGGGCCTTCGTTTGCTGTTAGCTTGGCCAAACAGAACAGATTTTGATGACTGTTAATAAACAGCTTCGGTTTGATTCAATTTTTAATCCTGCTTTTAAAAAAACACTCTTAATCCACCGGCGCAGACTGAACGATGAGGCAGAAATCTGCCAGACGCAGCTAGTGATTTATTGACTATCTGACAGCACTGACAACATTAGTCTTCTCAAACATGTAATGGACTTCCGATCGTTCCATCCCGAAGAACGTGAAATGATATTTCGGAAATAGAGATGCTGTAACATGGAGCAATCTGCATAATGATCTTTAAACTAGGACGCCCATCAGCGCTCACAGGCTTCGGCCTCCAATCCCAGGCATCCGAGTCGCCGTGTTTCGGTTTTAGGTGTTTGTTTGCCGATTCCTCCGGCGTGCGTCTCTGTCCTCTGTTTGTTCTCAACTGCGGCCTTCGGGGATTCATTTACGCCTCCGTGTGTTGCAGAAGCATAATTCACATGTGTGTGTTTGTGCACAGCTGCTAGTAGATCAGATGGAAATGAGTCACTTTAATTGTCATTTCAAGCTGTTTTTCTATTCATGTGTCCCCAGAGTGAACTCGTATTAATGTTGTTACAGAATCATTGTGATTTACAGTCAATTTGTTTGTTTAATTAGTTAAAATGGTGACAGAGTAAAAACCCTGGAAATGCTGCTCATTTCCATCACAGAGAAGCTGAAATTATTATTTTAGCTGTTGAAATATCATAAGAAAATATGTAACTAAAAATGCTGGGTTGAAAATGGACAAACCCAGCAGTTGGGTTAAATGTTTGCTTAAAACAACCCAGTTGCTAGGTTTGCCCATTTTCAACCTTCCTTGAGTTGTTTTTAACCCAGCATATTTTAGAGTGTATGTGCTGTAAAACAGTGTTAGTATTATTTATATGCAAGTGTGCATATATATGTATGTATGTATGTATGTATGTATAATAACTAAAACATTTTATTAAGCTAAAATATATTATATTAGTCATTTTATGTGCTTTTGTCAATTTATTTATTTATATTTATTTCCTTTTTAGAACTTTTATTACTTTTTTCTGCTAGCTGTCAAGGCATCAATTAAACATTTTTTACATTTGTGGAATATTAATATTTTATTTAATTTCTGCTTCAATTACTGAAAACTATTTTAGTTTTAGTTAACAATAACAGCACTGTCACCATTTCGTTCAAGTAGTTCATTACTTTTAATTACCTTTTTATTTCTAAAATAAAATATTTTATTTATTATTTTATATGTTTACATCTAAAATGTTTCATGATATTTTATATCCTCTGAATGAAAAAGATCTCATTAAGCTTGATATGTATAAAAGAATTGGAAAAACAAGCCATTTAAAGTAGTTTATCTTGTCACAATGCACGACATGGCAGAAGTATTTCCATGTCAAGAACCAAAAAAAACCTCTAAGGATGTTATGTGATATATTGTGTAATATAATTCTGTGCAATATCTTTTTTTAAACCTCCCAGTGACAACTACATTGCCCATAATTCCTAGGAGCTCTTGCTCCCATTAAGCATTGCAGAGACACTAGGTCTCGTTATTTTCTCAAACTACAGTTTATATTTTAATATTTTGCAATATGGTTAAAAACATGACATTTTATTATGTTTTTAAATTTGTCAGGATTTCCTTTAAAATACTTTTCACTATTCACAATTTCACGAATTGTTACAAAGAAACGTCAGGAAAAATGAAATGTGACGTTTTGAAGTGGAAAAACTGAAATAGTGACGTTTTAAAGGTGCCCTAGAATGAGTTGAAACAATGTTAATTTGTTCTCTGATACCTACATTGAGGGTATGTGGCTTATTTAAGGGCAAAATTTGTCCAGATACAGTTTTACAGGTCCTTTTACAACCCTAGAAATTGTCCCTAGGATGTAATGCTCTGTTTTTGCCTTATTTGGAAGAGTCATGAATATTAATGTTGAGCTCTGCTCTGATTGGCTTATTTCAGCAGCTCACAGCAGTTCAGTAAAGCGGCTCGTGAGTCCTAACAGAACACAGACCGACTGAATGACACTTTAAGCAGAACATCTCAAATGGGGATTGCTGAAATGCAGCTTACTTGTTTATTGGTGTTTTCAGATCATCCGCGCGCAAGAGAGAAAGCTCACGTGCATATGGTTGCCAGATTGTACATGTTTAGGTAAAACACCAGATGGTATACGTGTTCTTTTCATAGAAAAGCTCTGTTTGGGGGATTTAAATTACTGGAATCTGGCAACCGCAAGCACGAACGCTCTTCTTTCCCCCCGACAAAAACAAAACCAGTGTTTTTTGCTCAAGTTTTTATTTTTTAAACTACATTTTAGACTTGTCTTTTTTCGTCAGCGATATTGCATGTTTATATAATGTTAGTCACAATGTAGGCTACGCAGTGACTGTGATGTACTCTGAAATACAAGCATGCAAAAACATCATACTTCAGTTCTCAAAAATATAAAAAAAATTTTTTTTAACAAAATGAATAGAAGCCTTGTTAAATGACTATCGTTTTAAGTTGCGTGGTGATGGTGGCGATGGTGACATTAGCTAGAAGGAACGATTGAGCGATCTAAGCAACTAAACTAACATAGTATGACATGCGTATCTACGGTTGTATTTAAAAAAATAAATAATATTAAGCTTTGTCATTAGACACACTATTTAGTTTTGTATGTACATGGAGTTTCCTATTGTTACTGTACTAGCATCTTGCGTTATCTAGACCAGTGTTTCCCAACCGCGGTGCCGTCTGATGAAAGCAGGGGTGCCGAGTAAAAGGTGCCGGCACACACTTGCACCGCGGTTCATCTCACATCTGATGATGCATTTATAATATGGACTGTAAATAATTCTTTGTTTCTGTCAATGAATGCATGTGCTGGCTCTTCAGTGAAACATTACAACAGCGATAATAAAAGAAAAACGTGGGCAAAACAGTCTCTCTTCGTAAACTTTGTTCAATGCATGCTAGTGCTGCCGTATGTTCGAATATGACCAGATGTTTTCGCCGTCATCACCCGATTCTAGAGCCAGAAGACGAGAATGAGAAATCTGTGAGAAGATCTGTCTCTGTGCACTCATCCCAAAGCGTGTAAACCTCTCACAGTGCTCAAATATTGAGTTATCTTTCAAGTCTTGCGCTTAAACGGACACACTCACACAAGAAGTATGTCAACATGTCCATCTTGATGAGTATCTAGATGAGCAGATGCCTTAAGAGAACTTCATACAGTCGAGAAAGACGACGCATATCGTGCATTAGGTCTTAAAAGGGCAGTAGCCTTTACTGCTGTCTGTTTAATGTCAAACAAAAGATAGGGACATCACTCACTGCTCTTGATACAATAGCTTTTATAAGTTTAATAATGATTAATTTTAATTTAAACAGTTAAATATGCAGTTATTTTACATTTGATTACTTTATTCAATTTCTGTACTTAAACTAATGTAAGACCTGCCTGAAAAACCTAAAAAGCATTGTTTATTTTATTCTGATCTTTGCTCAATAGAATTATTTGTGCTGCTGCTTATATTTGTTATTTGTTCTTATTTTCTTTATTTTTATATGACAGTAGTACTTTTTTCCCTGAACAAAGCAAATACTGAACCGTACGGAAACCGTGAACATAAAACCGTGATACTATCTGTCCCCCCCTAGCGTAACTTATGCGAGGGGGTGCCACAAAATTTAGAACATTTTCAAAGGGTGCCATGACGGGAAAATGGTTGGGAAACACTCGTCTAGACAATGCTGTCTCTCTAAGAAACTTTCAATTTAATCATAAATTGTTTAAACAGTCAATAAGTGGATAAATCACTACTTACTGCTTGCAGGAATACCGTTGTAATTGCCACTTTCTTCAGTCTAAGACGCTGAGCGAAGCTTGCTTGAAATGGGCCGAGCAAACGAACGATTTTCGAATTAAATCGTTGCGTTATCCGATTATAATAAACATCAACCATGACTGTTGAAATTTTTTGTCTGTGGGAAGGGTAGAAAAGTCCTCACGTCCCCTGCACAGCCTGAACATGACGTGTGTCATGAGAGCTGCCGCTTTGGCTATCCTCGAGTGTCGTTTGTTTACCTGCAGTCCCGATGATTCGGCTCCGTCAGTTCTGCCTGACAATGAACATGTTCGGACAGATGCTAATGTTGGGGGCGTGCATATTAATGATCCCAGCGATTGCGTCACGGCTGACCTTATGTTGAGAAGCACTTATTTTTTCCGGGGTGTTTTTCATGCAAGAGATTTACATAAGAAGAGGAGGCCATGGTGTTTGAGACTCACAGTATGTGATGTCCATGTACTAAACTCGTATTATTTCACTATGGCAAGGTTAATTCAATTTTTTATTCTAGGTCACCTCTCAGATTTTTTTTTAATGATTCCTATATTTTCATTTTTTTCATTGAATCAACTGATTTATAAAATAATGTTGAATTCAATGTTACTTGGCAATTCATCGTGATTGTTTGTGAAATTTGGAGAGAATTTCTCACGTTGGTTGTTATGAAATGAATCAGATTAAAGATAGAATACTTCCAGAAGCAAAGACTGTGAGAAAATGAACTAACTGTGTCAGTCAATAGAAGCAAGTGAGCAGACCCTAACCCTTTAAACAGAGTGTCCCCTGTTTATCAGCAGAAAGGCTTTGCAGTGACACGTTTTCATTACGGCTAAATGCTTTTCACTAAGTTCATTCCCATTCTAGTGCTCCGATTGCCTCACTTCTCTCCACATCTTTTAATCCCGCGGTTCAATTGGTCAAACTGTCAGGACTGCGTTTAGTCCTGTGTTTCTAGCGGTCCGCACCGCGCACGTCTCCGAGGCATGTGTACGGAAAAGGAGGGCCTTGTTTTCCAAAGGCTTTGACAATCCGGCAGTCAGGCTTCAGTGGGCAGCGTTCATGCTGTGACAGCCAACATTGTCCCTGGAGTGACGGGGTCCAGAGCCGCCCGGAGCGAGAGAGTGCGGATAAGAGAAGCCTGATGAAACGCATTCAAGGTGAAATGATAAAGCTGCTTTATTTTCTTTCTTCTTTGTTCCTCTGGGACGTCTTGGATTTCAGCCGGTATGTGTATATGCATCCCGGTGGTCTTCACTGTCTTCATTGTTGGGGATTTTTCCAAGCCATTGAAAGATTTTACCATTGGTTTAGTGTGCCAGTGTATATCCAGGCTGCTTTCTGTCCTGGCCTTTCTGCCGATTATGATCTCATTGCAGTTCACATTTCCCAAGGTGGAATCACAAAACCAACACTGCAAAAGTTATCTTCTTATTTAATGCTTTTGTCTTATTTTCCAGTACAAATTTTAGAAAAATTCTTAAATCAAGATGTCTTTACTGTCTTTACTGATGAAGCAAAATGAGACCCAGCATATTAGGTCTGTAAAAATGTATCACTTTATGGTTAGTTGACCCTTCACACTTCTTCCTTTCTCTTTTTCCATCCCTGTGCATCCGCGAGTTTAGACGCCGCATTTTTGATGAATCAATAATCACCATTAATTCAATCTTAATAATTGATAAGTAATTAAACGTTTGGCTGAGGGGGCGCCCTATGATGATCATGTTTAATAAACATGATGTTGTATTTCGCTTGTTCTGATTCTATGCTTAATGGGAAGTAATGGGCGGCACTAGAGCACGCTCGTGCCCCCAACACAACTGTCGCCCTAGGCAAACATCTCTTTACTTTAATTATGTTCAGTTATGCACTCAATACTTGGTCGGGAATCCTTTTGCAGAAATGACTGCTTCAATGCGGCGTGGCATGGAGGCGATCAGCCTGTGGCACTGCTGAGGTGTTATGGAGGCCCAGGATGCTTCGATAGCGGCCTTAAGCTCATCCAGAGTGTTGGGTCTTGCGTCTCTCAACTTTCTCTTCACAATATCCCACAGATTGTCTATGGGGTTCAGGTCAGGAGAGTTGGCAGGCCAATTGAGCACAGTAAGACCATGGTCAGTAAACCATTTACCAGTGGTTTTGGCACTGTGAGCAGGTGCCAGGTCGTGCTGAAAAACCAAATCTTCATCTCCATAAAGCTTTTCAGCAGATGAAAGCATGAAGTGCTCCATAATCTCCTGATAGCGAGCTGCATTGACCCTGCCCTTGATAAAACACAGTGGACCAACACCAGCAGCTGACATGGCACCCCAGACCATCACTGACTGTGGGTACTTGACACTGGACTTCAGGCATTTTGGCATTTCCTGCTCCCCAGTCTTCCTCCAGACTCTGGCACCTTGATTTCCAAATGACATGCAAAATTTGAGCAACAGTCCAGTGCTGCTTCTCTGTAGCCCAGGTCAGGCGCTTCTTCTGCTGTTTCTGGTTCAAAAGTGGCTTGACCTGGGGAATGCGGCACCTGTAGCCCATTTCCTGCACACGCCTGTGCACGGAGGCTCTGGATGTTTCTGCTCCAGACTCAGTCCACTGCTTCCGCAGGTCCCCCAAGGTCTGGAATCGGTCCTTCTCCACAATCTTCCTCAGGGTCCGCTCACCTCTTCTCGTTGTGCAGCGTTTTTGACTGTGTGTGTGCGTGCGTGCGTGTGTTAAAAATAAATATGTTTTCTGTCATTCTAAAACTAACAAATGAACTGAGTTAATGGATTAAACAAGGGGAAAAAACATGCTTGTAATAAAAATAAACTTGTTTTCACTTTAAAATAAGGCAGATTTTTTTCTTGTTTTAAGTATGATCACAATTAACACTTAATTTTGACAAATGTTTTAGAAAATAAGACCTAATATATTGTCATTTTGCTTGATTTAAGATTTGTTTTATATTTGTACTAGAAACAAGACAAAAATAATGACTACGAAAATACATATAAAACATTTCTCTTTGATGGTACATAATTCCCACTGTTTGCCATCCACTATAAATGCCATTTCATCTGAAATTCAGGATTAGACTGGAACAACAGAATGTTAAAGATGGATTGTGGTTGTGGTTGGAATGGGATAATCCCTTCAGGTGGTGCACCAAGCCTGTCTGTCGTGGCTGAAGGAGGGAAAAGGCATGAAATGCCCTAACGATGAAGCGCTTATCTGGCAGTAGAGCATCCAGATATCATTTCTCATTTTGAAGTTTTCTGAATCACCTACTCCAGTCTTATCTTTACAGCAACTAGCTAGACTGGCCAAACGTGTCTCCTTTTTGACACCATAAACCTGCTCTGAGTGTCTGTCATGTCAAACAGGACGAAATAGATCTTCTCACTTCAGAAAAATTGAGCGAAATAAGTGCTACAAAACCTCTGTAGAAACCTTAACTATTAAATAGTTTTTCTTTATTTACCTTTTTATAACAAGAAGCCGTTAGTAATGATGAACAAAATGTATATTACGTGTATCCTTACAAATAGGTACAAAAGTCATACATGAGAAGTACATCTGTGAGTGGCCAGACTCATGAAAACCCAGTTGAAATTTTGGAGGATTTTAGCTGTGACAAAATGATTGACAGGGCAGTTTAAACGGTGACAGGATGCACGTAACTAAGCGACAGAGCTGTCTATTAAAGATGCAGTCATGACAAAGTAGTATGTCTCAAAGCTTGCCTACTCTTCTGCTACACACTCAAAAGGATGTACTTTTCTTCACAAAAACAGTACATACTTGTAGGGCGTAGTATAAGTAGGCTAATTGGGATGCAGCACCAGTAGCGGTTGTTGCCAATTATGTCGTTCGGAGCCCGAGTGTGAGCAGTATTGATCCTGAGTTTGAGCTGCAGTCCCGCCCACATTTCCCTTCTGCAGAATCATTCACAAGCACAGCTGTCAATCATGGTGTTACATGCTGTTTTTATAGCATCAAATAACTAAAACTAAACTTATTGGAAAAACAAGCACAACATACACTATATTGCCAAATTCTGGGACGCCTGCCTTCACGTGTACATGCAACTTTAATGACATCCCATTATTAATCCGTAGAGTTTAATATGGAGTTGGCCCACCCTTTGCAGCTATAACAGCTTCAACTCTTTTGAGAAGGCTTTCCACAAGGTTTAGGACTGTGTTAATTTTTGCACAGGTGCGCAGTGATGATGGAACAGGAAGGGACCATTCACAAACACTTCCCACAAAGTTGGGAGCATGCTGAAGCATTTAGAGTTCTTTTAACTGGAACTGAGAGGCCACGCCCAAACCCTGAAAAACAACCCCACACCCTAATCCCCCATTCACCAAACTTAACACTTGGCACAATGCAGTCAGACAAGTACCGTTCTCCTGGCAACCTCCAAACACAGAGTCATTCATCAAATTGCCAGACAGAGAAGCATGATTGGTCGCTCCAGAGAACACGTCTCCTCTGCTCTAGAGTCCAGTGGCGGCTGCTTTACTCCACTGCATCCCACGCTTTGCATTGCACTTGGTGATGTAAGGCTTGGATGAGCTGCTCAGCCATGGAAACCCATTCCATGAAGATCTCTACACACTGTTCTTGAGCTAATCTGAAGGACACACAAAGTTTGGAGGTCTGTAGATATTGGCTCTGCAGAAAGTTGAGACCTTCTGCGCGCTGTGACCCTCAGCATGCGCTGACCCCGCTTTGTGATTTTACGTGGTCTACCACTATGGCTGAGTTGCTGTTGTTCCCAGTTGCTTTCACTTTGTTATAATCCCACTAACAGTTGACTGTGAAATATTTAGTAGTGAGGAAATGTTACGAATGGACTTATTGCACAGGTGGAAACCTATCCCAGTACCACGCTTGAGTTCACTGAGCTCCTGAGAGCGACCCATTCCTTCACAAATGTTTGTAGAAGCGTCTGCATGCCTAGATGCTTGATTCATACACCTGTGGTCATGGAAGTGACTGGAACATCTGAATTCAATGATTTGGAGGGGTGTCCCAATACTTTTGGCAATATAATGCAGGTCTGCGTGATGATAACTGCCGAAACCATCTTTTGGGAGAGAAAAAAATAGTTTGAAGTGTAATTGGATTTTTTTATGTTTATGAACTATACTGTATCTAGCCACCAGGGTCGATCCAATTGCTTTGGCTACTTTTCAGGGCTTGTGCGGCACACTTGGTTCGCATTGGCATTGGCATTCTCAATGTTAAGTATAGAAGTTCACACTATAACGACAACGATATCATTGGAATCACTTTCAGAATAATTTTTTTCCAGCTAATGAACGATAAAACATTGACAGTCAATCAGAATCCATCCTGCTGTGAGCTCGAGCGATTAAAGTGACAAGACAAGCATGTGCTTAGAATGAACAGAACAATTATCTACTGATGTGGACGCTAAAGTAGTTATTTTGTAGTTATCATTCCTGGTGTGAACTTCAAGATTACGTCTCTTTATGTAATGACTCACTTGAGCTCTTTATTTGCATCCTGTTCTTTGTCACTGCATTAGTAATTGTTTTAATTAATGGAGTAGTCTGATCTTTATCAGAACAGATTCCTGAATGCTGAAAAACAATCTTAAATGGTAACACAAATAAATTCATTGAGCTCGCAAGTTCTGCGGAGCAGGAAAAACCCCAGAAAACCTGCGTACCCAGGAATATATGTAGGCTATAATCAAGCTAATTAATAGGATTCAAACACCTACAGACAGTGCTGAATGAATTATTGATGCAGAAATCATTTATTCGGGATGCCAGGCAACTAATTACTGCAGTCAAATTTGCATGGCTAACAAAAGACGACAGAAGACACGCGACTGACGGAAGATCACTGCGGAGAATTAGTGTTACTGCAGAGGGAAGCAATCCAGAGATGCCCAGTTTGTCTATTCAATTTTTCTCACTGCTCTCTAGATTTTATTCCCGCTCTTCAAATACTGTAAATCTGACTTGTTAATTAGTTTACTTATGACAGGCTGTCCAAACAGGATCAGGCCTCCACTGGACGACACTACAAATGAAATTGTTTGTTCTTTCCCTGGCAATTAGCATTTTATTTCAAGATTAACTGACTCTGGCTTCTTTTTGATGCATAGCAGGGAAAGCAGGACTGGCTGGAGATCTGGCACAGGTCAGAGATGACTTTCACTTCTCTAATTGGATTTCCTGATGAGCTCACAGAGCTGGACAGACGCCAGTCGACTGCATCTGGGTTCGGTCCTTCAAGCTTCAGCGGTTCACTGATTCTCATTCATTACGCTGGCATGTAAAAGGTTCCTCAGAATAGGGAAATTGGAGGAGTCACAGAGTGACTTCCAAGAGGAAATGCAGGTAAAAAAGATCTGAACAATCACAACTGCGATGATGTTCCGGTGATGCCCGGGTCAATTTAGATGTAAAAAGTAGATTTTATTATATATGGTGCCAACTTGACACTTTCCCCGCATTTGACAGAACTATATTCCCGCAATACCAGAGGCTGGAGTTTTTTGTCCTCATTTTTTGTGACAGCGCCACCTAGCCAGTTCTAATCCAACAGAGGAGACCTGAATAAACCTAAAACCAGTGATCGCAAAAATTAGACAAACGGAAATTATAATTTTGAGTCTAAAGAGTCTAAAGAATATAAAGAGTCAGCGCGGCCATTTTACATTTTTTTGTTTAAGGCTTTCACCTCCAGTTATTTTATCTGTGCAAAAACAGTTTGATATGGTGATTGATTGTTGTAAACTGTTATTTTTTCACATTGTTTTAATCTTTTAACTCTTTCCCTGCCAGCATTTAAGTTTTCAGTCAGTATTCACAAAAGCTTCATGGCCCCCCAGAATATTTTGTTGTATGAATATCTGAACATATATCTAAAGAACACAGCCTTAGCTTTTAAAACCTGTTTTATTCTAGTTTAATGCATTCATCATCACACTTGAATTTAGGTTTCATAAAAAAGCAATATTTTGAGCAAAAAGTAAATCAAAAAATTTTTTTTGTTAAAGGCTACATACAGATCAGATTCAAAATGATCAAAACACAGATGTAGGAGATAGTCCATCAACACTCCCAAAGCTTCACAGGCCTGTAGCTCATCCTGGGTCGACATCTCATTCAGTAACTTCAGGCAGTTTTGATGTGTATGCTGTTTAATGTTGATGATCGCATTATATTACATATGCATATGATTACATACTGTATGCTATCACTTGTTTCTGCTTCTTTGCCTGTGTTTTGATCCGGAGATTCTGTTCTCTTTCAGAAGATTGCACCCCGTACCTTATAACAGTGAAAACACAGAAAATTACATCATTGACAGGAAAGTGTTAAAATAACTTGATTCCATTCTAAAAAGTATTGATACAAATTTTAGTTTAGATCTTTATTATTCCATTCATGCGTTGATGGACCAGCAGCATCTGCAGCATTTTTGGCCTTGATATCTTCAAACTGACATGTGGTGAAATTCCTGCATGCGTGTGCTCTGTTTGACAAATCCATGCATGTTTGAAATAGATAATGTGTGCACTATCTGTATCTGCAGGCCATGCTTAATCCTCAAACTCCCAGTATGTGATGGAATAACCACAGGTCATTTGTTGACTCACCTTTTCACTGATTACAGGACAGACAGCAGCCAGTTTCATTTGGACAGAGGATCTGAATGCATAAACATCTGTACTGACTTATTCCCTCTGGGCTTCAGGAAATTAAATCATGTGACTAATGCAGTATATTTTAGTTGTTAAAAACTAAGCTTCTAACAGCTTCACAAATAAGCGTAAAGACAAACGATGACACAAAATACCTCTCCATTGAGAGGTGCATGCTGCTTGGCTATTCATGATAACTATGCTCTTTTCTCTCCCATTCCAATCCACTCTCATTTGGTGTCATTTATACTGCTCACAGGAAAAAGATCAGCAATCTCAACATTTATAATATGAGTTATGTTTTTAGGGCAGCCTGCAATAAAAAATACACGTTATCTGTTTCAGAGCCTGTTGTGCTGTCTTGATGTATTCTAGGCTCCTCCTCATGAAGCGCATGAAAAGTATGAGCATGTACAGCACTCAATACTGTGGCTCCTTTTGCCTAATTTACTGCAGCCATGCGGCATGGCATGGAGTCGATCAGTCTGTGGCTCTGCTCAGGTGTTATGAAAGCCCAGGTTGCTCTGATCAGCCTTCAGCTCTTCTGCATTGTTGGCTCTGGCATATCGCATCTTCCTCTTCACAATACCCCATAGACTTTCTCTGAGGTTAAGGTCAGGCGAGTTTGCTGGCCAATTAAGAACAGGGATACCATGGTCCTTAAACCAGGTTCTGGTTGCTTTGGCACTGTGTGCAGGTACCAAGTCCTGTTGGAAAATAAAATCCGCATCTCCATAAAGTTTGTCAGCAGCAGGAAGCATGAAGTGCTCTAAAACTTCCTGGTTTATGGCTGTGTTGACCTTGGACCTCAGAAACACAGAGGACCAACACCACCAGATGACATGGCAGCCCAAACCATCACTGACTGTAGAAACTTTACACTGGACCTCAAGCAACGAGGGAATCAAAAGGAAATTTCCAAAGGAAATCAGCACTCCGCATTCCTTTTTGTGTTTAGCTCAGGCGAGATGCTTCTGACGCTGTCTGTTGTTCAAGAGTGGCTTGACGCAAGGAATGCGAACCTGAAACCCATGTCCTACATACGTCTGTGTGTAGTGGTTCTTGAAGCACTGACTCCAGCTGCAGTCCACTCTTTGTGAATCTCCCCCACATATTTGAATGGGTTTTGTTTTACAATCCTCTCCATGGTGTGGTTATCCCTACTGCTTGTATACTTTTTTCTACCACATGTTTTCCTTCTCTTTGCCACTCTATTAATGTGCTTGGACACAGAGCTCTGTGAATAGCCAGTCTCTTTTGCAATGACCTTTTGTGTCTTGCCCTAATTGTGCAAGGTGTCGGGTCGTTTTTTGGAGAACTGTCAAGTCATGATTCCCATGATCATTCCCATGAAGTCTTCCCATGATTGTGTAGCCTACAGAATTAGACTGAGAGACCATTTAAAGACCTTTGCAGGTGTTTTTGAGTTAATTAGCTGATTAGAGTGGGGCACCAGGGCTGCGTTTAGCGCTGACAAAACGTTGCAAACCGTTTTTTAAATGGAAATAGTACTGCGTTTAACGTCCTGTTCAAATGAATCAGGAATTGCAACTATGGGAGCTGAGAAGGCCGTTCTTTGTGTTCTTTTTCGGAGCCTGATGAAATCTATATAAATGTGTGTTTAATTCTACAAAAAACTCTCAATGTTACAGTCACTGCCCTTGCCATCCAGAATAAAAAAGAAAATCCCAATTGAGTGAAGTGATTTGTGGAAACTGTGGGTCCTAATTATTGTGATCCAACATTTCCCTCAAAATTTAAACTGAAAACTAATCTATTTTACCCTTACTAACTGACTAACTAGCTGACTAACCCCCCACACCTACTTTTTTAATACCATGTATTTTCTTATTTAATTACCATTGTGTATGAAATTTGGTATATAAATAAACTTGACTTGCAATAAAGCTAAAAATATAAACCGCTAAATAATCATGTTGATATGCAATATTTTTATAATAAAATTCTTAAGACAATCATGTCTTCTAATATCTTTAATTGTTCCATAAACTGAGCTGCGGCGGACACGTTTATAAACAACTTTACTTGGACCCATTGTGCGAGCTGTCTCTTTAACACCTTGTAGTTTATATATATGTTGCTGCTGATTGGGCTGACATATTTGTCACACCCACCAAACGAGGGAAAACGCATCTCAAACCCGTTGCACACCGTTTCCAGGATTCATGACTTTCAACCGGATAACGTAGCAAAACGTTGTCCACCGGTTTGAGCGTTGAACGTGCCCCAGGTGTCCAGCCTGACAAGCCAGACCCACATCAAGATGTTTGGTCTGGAAACTCACCATTGACAGCTCAATCTGAGGGGCGGATAAACGGTTGTCTTTCAAACTCCCTCTGCACGCGATAGGATAGCGCTACAACCAACCAGAGCAACGAAGGTGAAGCGGCGCTAGCTGACAGATTAAACATTCACCGTATCCGGTCGGCAAAACTCCGAACACATCTTCCCTTCTTAAGAATGACTTCAGTGCCGCTCTTTGTTCTTTTCTCAGAGAAAAGGTTAACTCAAAGTCTTCCAGAGTCGCGGTCAAAGCTGATTCGAAAGACCGCCGTTCGCCAGCTTCTTTATTTTCAAGTATCACGGAACTCTGCCGTCATCATGTTAAGCCCCGCCCATCGACTCTATACCCGATGTGATTGGCCCGACCAGAGTTTGCCGTTTACAGCTCAGAAGTGTATTGAGAGTTGCTAGACGACACTCACGGCAGATTAGATTTGCTGCCGCTAGGGTGCGTCTAGATTTCTAGGCTTCCAGGTGTCTTCAACATTGAACCTTTTCACAATATTCTAATTTTCTGAGATACTGAATTTGGGATTTTACTTAGTTGTCAGTTATAATCATCAAAATGAAAAGAAATAAACATTTGAAATATATTTCTAATTTTGTTCTGTTTTTATCAATACATTTTAGAATAGAATCAAGTCATTTTGAAAATGTAAAATAAATGTAAACTCATTTCTAATTTGTTTTTATTTTATTGATGCTTTTTACAATTGAATCAATTGTTATTTAAAAGTAATCATTAAAAAATGTGAATAAATGAAAAATAATTTCTAATTTCGAAATATTTCTAATTTATAAAAAAAATCAACATGATATAGAATGGAATGAAGTTATTGCAAAGATTTTTAATAAACAAAGAAATAATATTAATATATATATATTTTTTAAAGAAATAAAATAATTTAGCCGTCCCACATAATATTTTCACTGAGCTCATCGCTGTGTATTCTGGGATTGCCTTCACTGAAGGATACATGCAGTGCTGCTTTGAAATTTGGTCAAAAAAGGTTAATTTTATATTTAATAAATGTTCCATATGTTAAGTGTATGCCCGTGTTTGTTTACTGTAAATAAGGAGTATTTACATTAATTTTTTTATTAAAATAGCAGTTAAGAATTTCTTAGAATTGAATTACAATTATAGTAGAATTCAAATCGGTTAAATTCAGCGATGTGTAAATGTCAGCGTTCTGAGTTCTACCTCCGTCCTCTGTCATTCCCGCCTTCAGATCTTTCTTTTCTCCATGATTGAGCATTTATTTATTATTTATTACAGGCACAAGCCCGTCAATCTGATATCTATAACTCAAGGTCATGAATGATTAAAAAAAATGAGTCATTAAAGGAGCATGTGCTTTTAGTCTGATCCATGACCAGCAGATTTTACACACGGCTCTTATCCGGCCGTCTATCCTGCTGCTGACTCATCGTCCGAACAGTGGGACGTCTTCTCATGCTCAATCCATCTCACTTTACGGCGGCCAAAAGGCCATTTTTCTTACCAATGTCTTTTCAGGCATAAAGACAGCGAGCTGCGCATGATGATGATGATTAGTGTGAGAGGTGAGTGGCTGACGGCCTCGTGTGAGGGTGACAGATGAAAACAGGACAATAATGCCAACCGCTCCCTCAGGCTGCCAATCAGAGTCCTGAGAAGAGCGACGCCCCGCCCACTCACAATCGGACTGCTCTTCACAATCAATGAAAGAACTCTGAGTCCTGCCAATGATCAGCTCCTGAGTTTACACCTGAACCCTCTGAGAGAACTTCAGGACAGGAACCATTCGAAACAAAACATGCTGAAATTCAGCTCTGGAGAATTCTATCTATCCATCCTTCCCTCTTTCTTTCTTTCTTTCTTTCTTTCTTTCTTTCTTTCTTTCTTTCTTTCTTTCTTTCTCCTATCCATCCATCTTTCTTTCTCTGTTCCTTCCTTTCCATCCATCTTTTTCTTTTTTATCTTTCCATCCCATCCATCTTCCTTCTTTCCTTCCTTCCCTTCCATCCTATACATTTCTTTCTTTCTTCCATCTTTTTTCTCCCATCGTCAATCAGTTTTTTTGTTCCTTCCTTCCTTCCTTCCTTTCCATCCATCCATTTTTTTCTTTCTTTCTCCAATCATCCATCTTTCTTCCTTCCTTCCTTCCCATCCCTTCCTTCCTTCCTTCCTTCCCATCCCTTCCTTCCTTCCTTCCTTCCCATCCCTTCCTTCCCTCCCTCCCTCCCTCCCTTCCTTCCTTCCTCCCTCCCTCCCTCCCTCCCTCCCTCCCTTCCTTCCTTCCTTCCTTCCTTCCTTCCTTCCTTCCTTCCTTCCTTCCTCCCTTCCTTCCTTCCTTCCTTCCTTCCTTCCTTCCTTCCTTCCTTCCTTCCCTCCTTCCTTCCCCTCCCTCCTTCCTTCCTTCCCTTAGTCTTTATTAATCCAAATAGCAGTTATATGAATTTCTTTGCATTTTCTCGTTCCTTGCATTCAAATTAAAGTCTTCATTAAAATGAAATTCTGAACTGGAAGTCTCTCTAAATTCAGTGGACTGAATGGTTTTAATGGACCCACAGAGGTTGTTCATTTGTTGATCTTCAACATTAAAGCAGTGAAAAGTAATTAACGTTTAATCTAAATGCCCCAGTGCCACTGCAGCATAGAAACAATCCATATTCTCTTGTAAAACGAACATACTGATCTAGTGTTTGTAGAGTTCTTCATCTGCCAAGCTGTTTTTCTTCGGCAACAAACGCAAGAGCAGGAAACCTCCAAGGCCCTGATTGCATGATCGGCTTGTTTGTAGCGAGAAGAAGAGTGTTTTTTCTCCTGGATGCGATGGCCTCTCTGAGGCTTTTGGGAGGTGTTAAACGTTCCTTCTGATGTGCTTCAGCAGGGGAGATGGCTTTGATTTCAGATAACCTCATTGTTTTCAGATCAGCCGCTCGCTGGATCTGGACTTTAAGATGTGATCGATAACAATGCCATTAAGATTCTGTTCGCAGAGCGCATGTTTCTCAGCCTCGACTTCATTAAGGCAAGGGCTTTTTCCTTTGATATATTCTCAGCATTGGCACCGGCTGGCGGTCTGTTTATTTGTTTCCTTTTGTTATTCACGATTTGTGTGATTCTCCGCAACACCCTTTTGTTACCGTGCTGATGTGATCTGTGATGTTTGTGCCAGATTCATATCAAATCAATCCTGACGGAACATCTCTGAGAATGAAAAGTCAAATATGCTCCACGCATCAGGTGATCGCAGCCCCTTTCTCACAGAAGGCACAATATTCAACTTTGGCTTTGTGCCTTTATTTATTGAGATTCACATTAAAGTAATATTCATGTCGATAAAATATGCAGAAAAGCAAACCACACCAATAAGGGATGAGCTTGAGTAGCAGACTAAATCAGATTTATCAAATTATTGTATACCAGGAGTTCCATTGGTTCTTAGTTTTAATGGTTTTAATGATGTTATTTTACTGTGGCCAGATGCACCTTTTTCAGCTGCTAGACGATAGAACAGTTGAAAAACCCCACAGATGCACATCGAAGGAGGGACCTGAGCTATAACCACAGCAGGGCTACCCTAGCAACCACGTAACACCCTGGCAACCATCCACAAAAGGCACAGGTAAGGACAACTCGCATTCTTTTCTCAGAAAATGTAACAATCTAGTTGAGTATGAAGTTTGTGGAAGGTCACCTTGGTCAGAGATGCATTAGTCACACTGGAATTGCACAGGAATGCATTGGAGAATTCACGCACAATGTGAATGCTATATATACACACACACACACACACCGTATATACGCAAGGATGTGCATTAAAGATAGGAATAAGAAATGCAGGATGTTTCAGAGCTGTAATGATATCACTCAAATAACATATTCCTAACTCTGTAAACTAAACCCAAGCTTTTCTTTCTCGAATATGTGGATGTGCACAGATCTCCCATGAGGATTTGCACGCTGTACAGGATGATGCATTAAATGGCAATTCCAGCGCATTATAGAAGAGGACCGATACCAGTTCAACAAACAAGTGTATGATTTTGCAATTCCCGCATTTCTCAGAGGCAGAATAACAGTTACCAAACCTCCTGTTTATAACCTTAAAAGATCCCACGCCAGCACACAATAAGTCATAAATCCTGAAAATGAAATCTCCTGTGTGCATGCGGCTCCCATCTAGAAGACACAAACACTCGGGCGCCGCAGATACGGCAGCCCATCTACAATCTCACTGCATCTGAATAATGGTGCGGGCGAAGCGGCCCTGAGATTCATACGGATCTCCGCTCGGCCCGGGACTCAATATTTCTTCAATTGCCAATGAAGGAGTCATGCCGCCAATAATGCCATCATGGAGCGTCCGTGGCGATGATATGGGGTGATGATGGATACTGCGTGCTCCTCCTTCAAAAGATGAGGTAAGAGATGTGAGATGTATTAGAAAAATGCATTTTACATAGATTTGCAACACTTTTGGGTGTAACTCATTACTGTGATTGAAAAAGTAAAGTTAGAAATTAATCTTAATTTTTCTGGAATTGAATTAGTTACTTCTGATGTAATTGCATTAAACAGGCCATGAACTGACTTCAGTGGTAACGCCCACTGCTGTGATTGGCTGCTGTGAGACATCAGTGGTAACGCCCACTGCTGTGATTGGCTGCTGTGAGACATTAGTGGTAACGCCCACTGTTGTGATTGGCTGCTGTGAGACATCAGTGGTAACGCCCACTGCTGTGATTGGCTGCTGTGAGACATTAGTGGTAACGCCCACTGTTGTGATTGGCTGCTGTGAGACATCAGTGGTAACGCCCACTGCTGTGTGACATCAGTGGTAACGCCCACTGCTGTGATTGGCTGCTGTGAGACATCAGTGGTAACGCCCACTGCTGTGATTGGCTGCTGAGACATCAGTGGTAACGCCCACTGCTGTGTGACATCAGTGGTAACGCCCACTGCTGTGATTGGCTGCTGTGAGACATAAGTGGTAACGCCCACTGCTGTGATTGGCTGCTGTGTGACATCAGTGGTAACGCCCACTGCTGTGTGACATCAGTGGTAACGCCCACTGCTGTGATTGGCTGCTGTGAGACATCAGTGGTAACGCCCACTGCTGTGTGACATCAGTGGTAACGCCCACTGCTGTGATTGGCTGCTGAGACATCAGTGGTAACGCCCACTGCTGTGATTGGCTTCTGTGAGACATCAGTGGTAACGCCCACTGCTGTGTGACATCAGTGGTAACGCCCACTGCTGTGATTGGCTGCTGAGACATCAGTGGTAACGCCCACTGCTGTGATTGGCTGCTGAGACATCAGTGGTAACGCCCACTGCTGTGATTGGCTGCTGAGACATCAGTGGTAACGCCCACTGCTGTGATTGGCTTCTGTGAGACATCAGTGGTAACGCCCACTGCTGTGTGACATCAGTGGTAACGCCCACTGCTGTGATTGGCTGCTGAGACATCAGTGGTAACGCCCACTGCTGTGTGACATCGGTGGTAACGCCCACTGCTGTGATTGGCTGCTGTGAGACATCAGTGGTAACGCCCACTGCTGTGATTGGCTGCTGTGAGACATTAGTGGTAACGCCCACTGTTGTGATTGGCTGCTGTGAGACATCAGTGGTAACGCCCACTGCTGTGATTGGCTGCTGTGAGACATTAGTGGTAACGCCCACTGTTGTGATTGGCTGCTGTGAGACATCAGTGGTAACGCCCACTGCTGTGATTGGCTGCTGTGAGACATCAGTGGTAACACCCACTGCTGTGATTGGCTGCTGAGACATCAGTGGTAACGCCCACTGCTGTGTGACATCAGTGGTAACGCCCACTGCTGTGATTGGCTGCTGTGAGACATCAGTGGTAACGCCCACTGCTGTGATTGGCTGCTGTGTGACATCAGTGGTAACGCCCACTGCTGTGTGACATCAGTGGTAACGCCCACTGCTGTGATTGGCTGCTGTGAGACATCAGTGGTAACGCCCACTGCTGTGATTGGCTGCTGAGACATCAGTGGTAACGCCCACTGCTGTGTGACATCAGTGGTAACGCCCACTGCTGTGATTGGCTGCTGTGAGACATAAGTGGTAACGCCCACTGCTGTGATTGGCTGCTGTGTGACATCAGTGGTAACGCCCACTGCTGTGTGACATCAGTGGTAACGCCCACTGCTGTGATTGGCTGCTGTGAGACATCAGTGGTAACGCCCACTGCTGTGTGACATCAGTGGTAACGCCCACTGCTGTGATTGGCTGCTGATACATCAGTGGTAACGCCCACTGCTGTGATTGGCTTCTGTGAGACATCAGTGGTAACGCCCACTGCTGTGTGACATCAGTGGTAACGCCCACTGCTGTGATTGGCTGCTGAGACATCAGTGGTAACGCCCACTGCTGTGATTGGCTGCTGAGACATCAGTGGTAACGCCCACTGCTGTGATTGGCTGCTGAGACATCAGTGGTAACGCCCACTGCTGTGATTGGCTTCTGTGAGACATCAGTGGTAACGCCCACTGCTGTGTGACATCAGTGGTAACGCCCACTGCTGTGATTGGCTGCTGAGACATCAGTGGTAACGCCCACTGCTGTGTGACATCGGTGGTAACGCCCACTGCTGTGATTGGCTGCTGTGAGACATCAGTGGTAACGCCCACTGCTGTGATTGGCTGCTGTGAGACATTAGTGGTAACGCCCACTGCTGTGATTGGCTGCTGTGAGACTTCAGTGTAAACGCCCACTGCTGTGATTGGCTGCTGTGAGACTTCAGTGTAAACGCCCACTGCTGTGATTGGCTGCTGAGACATCAGTGGTAACGCCCACTGCTGTGATTGGCTTCTGTGAGACATCAGTGGTAACGCCCACTGCTGTGTGACATCAGTGGTAACGCCCACTGCTGTGATTGGCTGCTGAGACATCAGTGGTAACGCCCACTGCTGTGTGACATCGGTGGTAACGCCCACTGCTGTGATTGGCTGCTGTGAGACATCAGTGGTAACGCCCACTGCTGTGATTGGCTGCTGTGAGACATTAGTGGTAACGCCCACTGCTGTGATTGGCTGCTGTGAGACTTCAGTGTAAACGCCCACTGCTGTGATTGGCTGCTGTGAGACTTCAGTGTAAACGCCCACTGCTGTGATTGGCTAACATCTTTGTATATGAAATAGCTATTGTAAAGGGAACATTCTTTGATCGCTTTCTATATATAAGTTAATCACAATTTGAATAACAGATTATTTTCATCAGAAGCAATGTGAAGTCGAGCGTTTAGTCGTGCATCTGACTGAACTTGAAATCACTGACCACAGATCAGGCATTAGAATTAACGGTCACTCATGTTGTGGCGTCACTGTCGAGTCCATATCGTAAGAGTCTGTTTGCAAAGCCGGCATTGAAATTTCGACTGATTTACCAAAAAATCCAAAGTGAAATGTAGCGAATACAAATAAATAATGCTCAACTGAGACATTCACATTGTTGATCCACTTCTGTCCTCATCATCTCACTAACACTCCAGTGGGCGTGGCCAAACACACGATGATGAAGTTAGCGTTAATCTTCTTCTGCAGAGCCGGTCTTTCACAATGAGTCGCTCTCTGGGGTCGGTTAATATAAAATCTGTTTTTGGACTAACAAGGAAGTTTTAGTTCTAAAACTTACAGGATATTTTTATATAAAGCTCAAGGAAAATTTTATTTCTCATTTCATAACCCCTTTAAATACTGTATAGTCTATAACAATTCTTTATAAAAACAATAGTGGATTTAACATAATTTTTACATCCAATATATGTACATTTTTGTTTTTAATGTAGGCTCTCCATTTAAATATGTGGGTCAGTTTTAAAAATAATTTCTGCAATTTTTTTTATTTATTTGAAAGTGTTAAGAGTAGTTTCATGTCTATCCTTGTATTGTTCAGCTGGTTAAAGTTGATATGGGAATAACATATAATAAGTAATAAGTAATGCAATATTTTTTAGAGTGGAATTAGTAAAGTAATCTGATTACACTGTTGACGATGTAATTGGTAGCTAATTAATTACTTTTTAGAGTAACTAAATACCCAACACTGCTTAAAGGTCCCGTTCTTCGCGTGTTTTCGAAGCTTTGATTATGTTTACAGTGTGCAATATAACATGAGTTCAAGTTTCGCGTGTAAAAAAACAGTGTTTTCAAACAATTGACTTATCTGTACAGCGCTGTTTCCTCTGTCCTAAAAACGGCCTGATGATTTCCTTGTTCTATGAAGTCCCTCCTTCAGAAACACGTAACGAGTTCTGATTGGGCCAGCGCTTCCTGTGTTGTGATTGGACAGCAGCTTAGCGCACTTTGCCCGGAAAGGTCCCGCCTCTTATCATAACGGGGAGATGCAAGCGCTGAATGCGCGCTCTTCTCCACGTGGGAGAGCAACGAGACCACGCCCCCTATTTTGCGTGTTCTTGTGGGCCGAGGGTTAGTCTACAAACGGTTCTAGTGACGTCATTACAGCAGGAAGTGCAGCGGTGTAGTCCAAACCGGCCGTTCACTGTAGGCTTTGAAAGGGAACTTCTGTTAAATAAAATATCTCGCTTGGCATTGAACTTTGAGCTTTATAATTTTACAGGTATTATTTATGCTCTAACAGCAACATTACACACTAACTAAAGTTTGAAAGATGGAATCGTGAAGAACGGGACCTTTAACAGTCAAAAGTGTTTAATTGAGATTGTTTATGCATGTTTGAATGATGCAAAAATACAGCAAAAATTAATATTATTAACAGTTTTCTGCTTGAATATATTGTAAAATGTATTGCTGTATTCAAAGCTGATTTTCTTCAGTCACATGATCATTATTATTATCAATGTTGAGAAAACAAAGAAATAGAAATATAGCCTTTTATTTAACCATTTGCAACTTTTGGTTATAGTATAATTTAATTCAGAGAGCATTAATTGGTTTATTTTGATGGCAATATAAAAAACATGTTATAGGATTTTTAATCGGCCTCGAAGTTCTTTCAGCGAATGCAATCGTTCAGAGGTTGGAGGAGGTTGAACGTTTTGATGTCGGGACGACAGCGCTCAGGCAGGATCATTTGCATGGCTGATTTAATGACACTTAGTTGGCCGCCGCACAGATCGATATGAATCTCCTCATCTGTTCATCAGGGCTGGAGTCCGTCGTGCAGTTTAAGTGTGTGTTGTTAAATGACATCATCAGCTCTTCGATTTTCTCCACATCTGCACTGGTGCATTTGTGAGAAGAGCGTTCACACTCAGAGAGCTTTTGACACCTTCACATTTCAATTAGATGTGAATTATATTCAGAAATCAAAAGTGTCGTAGACTGTGGCTTTTCATGTTCAGTGGTGCACAATGGTTTCAATTCATTTCATCTCATCTCATGGCAGTTTTAGTCATTTTCTTTTCATAAAACTGACAAAATCTTTTGTCAAAAATTTTTTTGATTACTAATTAAACCATATTGTCTATAAGAGTTGAAGAGCAACAACAATGATGGGACTACTACCTTAAAGGGGTGGTAAAACATTCTTTCAAAGGCTTGATGGTGTTTGTGGGGTGCACTGTAACATGTAGTTTTCATATATTTTACCTTTCAATCAATCAATCAACTTTTTATATAGCGCTTTTACAATCACGATTGTGTCAGCTTCACAGTGTCAAAAAGGACAATATTGCAACAAAATTAGATTTGGCTGTACAGTCGTACTGGAGAAAACAGTGATGTTATCAGCTTATTTTAATTTATCATAGTGACAATGTTGGCATATTAGTATTATAGTTTATAGAATTAAATAAAACCTAATTTATACATTGTATTTGTATATTTAGTTGAATAACTTTGATCATAATTTTAGTATCCACACCTGTTCAAGCCAAGCCAAAGGTGACAGTGGCAAGGAACCAAAACGCCATCAGGGCATGATGGAGGAAAATAAACCTTGGGAGAAAACAGACTCAGTCGGGGTGCCAGTTCTCCTTTGGCCACACAGTGTATGATTATTATTCTGGCAACCTTACAGGTCAGAAATCAGATTAGATCAGAATATTCAAAATTTCAGGGTATCACGCAAGAGACGGGTTTATTCACCTTTATTCTACACTGCTCTATCCCTCCTTGTAAAAACGGTCTGATGGTTTCTGGGTTTTATGAAGCTGGTCCCTCAAAAATACGCAATGGGCTACGATTGATTAGCTCGCCCAGCTGTGTTCTGATTCGCTAACCGTCTAGTGTGTGTTTGTAGATCTGTAAGTTATCACAAGCTGTGGGCGGGGCGCCGCCATTACATGTTTTAAACACTGACAGGGAGTCTGACAGGACTTTAAAACATGACATTTTCGACCCACTGACAGGGTCAAAAATGGTTGTGTTAGTTGATTGGTAAAGTTATCACGGGCTGTGGGCGTCTGAGCCGCTTTTATATGTTTGTTACAACACTGACGGGGCCTGCTGGATTTACCACACAAGATCATCCACTTCACCTGATATATGTAATGTGACATTACGTGAGGGAACAGGGTCAAAAAAGATTGTGTTAGTTTTTTGGTAAAGTTATCACAGGCTGTGGGCGTCCAGCCACTGTTATATGTTTAAACACTGACGGAGATGGGGCCAGCTGGATTTACAACCTAAGATCACACCGGCCGTTTGCTGAAGTCCTTAGAAATTGATTTATTTTCACTGCAGAACTTTCATTTACATTTATGCATTTAGCAGACGCTTTTATCCAAAGCGACTTACAACTCACCTGCATATGGCCACCTGTATATCGCGACTTTCACCTGTATATGGCCACCTGTATATCGCGACTTTCACCTGTATATCGCCACCTGTGTGTGAAACTTGCAATTATGAGTTACTATGAGTTGTTTTATGTCAGTTTTGAAAACTGTATTTCTTGTGAATTTTCTCAATAATGGCATTTTGTTCATTTTTAGCCAAAAATAAGACTTTTTTAAAAAAAAAATAGAATTTTGTTAGCAAATGTTCAACGTTTAATTTAAAGGGTTAGTTCACCCAAAAATGAAATTGATGTCATTAACTCCTCACCCTAATGTCGTTCCACACCCGTAAGACCTCCGTTCATCTTCAGAACACAGTTTAACAAAAACTATGACTTTATTCAGCATTGTCTTCTCTTCCGTGTTTCTCCAAAAAGAATCAAACGGTTCATGAATCAGTGAATCGATCAAAGATTCGGGTCGCCAATGTCACGTGATTTCAGCAGTTCGGATCGCGCCAAACTGCTGAAATCACGTGACATTGGCGACCCGAATCTTTGAACGATTCACTGATTCATGAACCGTTTGATTCTTTTTGGAGAAACACGGAATAAAAGACAATGCTGAATAAAGTCATAGTTTTTGATATTTTTGGAATGTATTTTCGATGCTTCAAGAGATTCTAATGAACTAACTGATGTCTCATATGGACTACTGTGATGATGTTTTTTTTCCTTTCTGGACATGGACAGTATAGTGTGCATACACTGCATATGCTCTGGGACTAAAATATTAAATATCTTAAACTGTGTTCTGATGATGAACGAGTCTTACGGGTGTGGGACAACATTAGAGTCATTAATGACATTTCATTTTTGGCTGAACTAACCCTTTAATAAATGTATCATGATAAATTTAATTGGATCAACATTTTTACAATTTTTTTTTTTTTTTAATATTAAATCGTTTAAAAAATAATAATTAACTTTATAAAACAATTCTTAAGATTTTAATTTTGCCCCCCCCCCCCCCCCCAAAAGAAAGACATTAGTCAGTGATATACTCATCTGTCACAGTAATGTATTTTTATTATTTTAGCTTCTCTGCATTTAATTCAGTCAATGATCAAAATAATATTTTTTGACAATTAAAATGAGTTAAACATTAAAAGAAAATGGCTACTGAAAATGTATTTTTAAAAATTATATAATGGACATTTTAAATTATTTTTAATTGACCTTTTCAATAATTTCATCAATTTAATTTTGTTAACTTTTACTCAAAAATGAAATGCTGTTGATAACTCATCTGTCACAATAATGCATCATCATCGTCATGAAATTAAATAAATAAAAAATGATTAATTAAAATATACACTATGTAACTTTTCTATGTAACTAATCTGCTAGAGGTCGCCAATTCAAAACAAAGGCGTAGTTTGATGATGCTAGAAATCGATTGAATGCTATGCCTCGCGAGCAGCTCAACTTTTATTATGCCACAGTCGCCGGCTGCTTTTTTTTTTTTATGGGTAACGCAGTTCTGTTTATCATACACTGCAGTGAAAGTAAACCATTTCTGCAAAATTAAACTGGAAAGTGAGGGTAACGCAGATATGACACAACTGACGACTCCCTCACATGTCCTAGTTCATTCATTAAAATAGCTATTTTCTCACGATTTACCAATAATTGGAAGCATACTCAATTGAACTAAATATATAACACGAGCCTATTTTACTGAATTTATGTTTACTGAACTAATTGTTTTTACCTAGTGCACATTTACTTAACCTAGAAATTTAGATGTACCCTAGCGGCAGCAAATCTAATCTGCCAGCGAGTGTCGTCTAGCAACTCTCAATATCCTTCTGAGCTGTAAAAACCAAACTCTGGTCGGGCCAATCACATCGTGTATAGAGTCGGTGGGCGGGGCTTAACATAATGACAGCAGAGTTGCGTGCTTCTAGTAAACACAGATACTGGCGAACGGCGGTCTTTCGAATCATTTGACCGTGACTCTGGAAGACTTGGAGTTAAGCTTTTCTCTGAGAAGAGAACAAAGAGCGGCACTGAAGTCATTCTTAAAAAGGGAAGATGTGTTCTGAGTTTTGCCGACCGGATACGGCGAATGTTTAATCTATCAACGAGCTCCGCTTCACCTTCGTTGCTCTGGTTGGTTGTAGCGCTATCCTATCGTGTGCAGAGGGAGTTTGAAGGACAACCGTTTATCCGCCCCTCAGATTGAGCTGTCAATGGTGAGTTTCCAGACCAAACATCTTGATGTGGGTCTGGCTTGTCAGGCTAACCTTTACTAGTAATAGGACAGTAAAATGACCCATATTCCCACATGTATATTTTAGTGAGCTCTGGTTTAACATGTTTCTCTCTTTTAGTGCACTATGTGCTCAGATGTGCTACAGGTACACACACTACGCTCTGATGTGACTTTAATCTCGTCAGTGACTGTTTCGACCTGGCAGGAAACGCAGAGGCCGCTGACGTGTCATTGTGTGTCTGGCTTGTTTCTATGGAAGCCCAATTATGATTAATGGCAACAAGGCGCAACAGCACGAGCTACATGAGCATGTAATCATCATTAATTACTCTAAAGCTGAATGTGCTCTGGCATTAAGTTATCAACGAAAACACTCCGCTCTGGACAGTGAATCAGGGTGGTAGAAACACAACATGAGGGTTCAGATACCAAACTGCAGGCTGCTAACATTTTTCTTTTGATTGATTGGTGCTTCTAAAAATGCATATATTATAGATTTTATGCTATCTTTCATAGTGTGTAATATATTATAGGCAGCAACTATTTGCTCTAAGTATACGTAGAATCTAGTTGGTATTTACACTAAGTGCAAATAGCAACTAGATTTTATTAACACTGTAAAAAAAAAAAAACATTTTCTTCATGATAATTGCTAATTTACACCTGGTTAAAGCCAGACTATTCTCAGTAGTGACTAAAATCTAAATTTGCCGGCGGTTGTCTGGGTTTTCCCAGGTTAATTTACACTAAGTGTTAATAGCAACTAGATTCTATTTACACTCAGTGAAATCAGCTCATTTTCTTAGCGATAGATGATATTTACACTAAGTGTAAATAGCTGTAGATTCTATTTACTAAGTAAAAAAATAGTGATATATTCTATTTCTAATCAGAGTAGACCAGTCACAACAGACTAAGCCATCTGACCAATCAGAGTAGACCAGTCACAACAGACTAAGCCATCTGACCAATCAAAGCAGAGTAGACCAGTCACAACAGACTAAGCCATCTGACCAATCAGAGCAGAGTAGACCAATTTAGAGAGACACTGAGGCCCTATTTACACCTGGTATTAGGATGCGTTTTGGTCGACCGGATCACAAGGGGTCTAAAACATTTGAGCTTGTCCACTTCTAGAGAAAGTCAAAAACGCATTTGACCAGGTTGATTTGATAGTGTAAACTTTTTCAAACTAATTCATGTAGTTGAATGCATTTGAACAAAACACATTCAGCTGACTACTGACATAACACACAAACATTATGGGAAGTGCACTAGCCAGATGGGATTTATACTTTGTCGCCTAAAGACCAAAGTTTGGTTTGAAGAGGGAAAACGTACCAAGCTCAATGTTCTCACCCTTCCTGATTTCTAACACACACACTCAGCAGTTGGCGTGGTGTTGTGTCCATCAGAGAGGAAATGAAAGCTGATGCTCTCCGTGTGTTTTTCCGTTGTCTCCAGTTTTGTTCAAATGTAAATTGCACAAGCTTATTTTGGCCTTTAGATTGAAAGATCTGAAAAAGCCCATACATTAACCCGACCATAGACCCTCTCCTCAAAGAATCAGGACAGAAGTGGTTGAAAGTGGACAAAAGAGACGGGTTGAAACACCAAGTGTAGTGTCTCCCTCAGCTACTTGTGATCCGATCGACCAAAACGTATCTTAACACCAGTTGTGAACATGGAAGAAAGGTGATGCTGTAATGTATATTATGAGAAAATGAAAAAAAAAAAAGTTTTTATTTTTTATTTGGAAGCATATAAACCTATTTTAGGACACTCCAAAACAAAATTAAGAACCTTTAAAATACCATAATTGGAGCACTTTAAATGAAAAAAACATCAGCTAAGAATTTGTGGATGCTTTTAAAACTGAGATTACTAATGTTCAATGGGGAAAATAAGCATATTCAATCATAAGGAACCAAAACATCTAAATAAAATACATACAAAGAAACATCTACAAGGTCTTAATATCTGTATTCACTCTCGAACGGTATGTGAAATCCAGAATTATGGCAAAATGCTGTTGTTGCTCATGTTTGGTTATTTAAATTTTAAAAATGCAATTGAGGTTTAGCAAATACGTTGACCTTTTTGGATCCATTTTGCATAAATGCATTCCTCGCATCTTATCTTGCTGAGAAAAATAATAACTGCCAGGTAAATTGTATCTGTGATTTGCACGTGATAAATACTCTTTTAAGGCCACATTAAACTGTACAATTTCATGCCGCCTGGCTTCAAGTTGAATATAGAAAGCTTAATGGAGTCATATGAAGCCATGCATAATTCATCTCCTCTACATATCTGAGAATTACACTCAAAATACCCGAGTGAAAAAGGATGTGTGCCAAGTCAAAGTGCCAGCTGACACAGTTGATGGTCTCTTAACACAAGTGAATATGAGGGCTGTTTTACCCTCTTCAGTTCTCTTCTAGTCTTCGCACAGATTTTTGAAATTCTGTAACATGAAAAGCTCTCAAGATAGACTGTGTCACAGACTTCCTCATGCAAGGGTTTGCTAATGTAATTATGTATAATTGGTGATCTGACAGCAGAAGACTTCAATTGATAATTAGCTTTTCAAAGGAGAAAATAATTACTTTCTGTTTGAGATTTGTACTCGGTTTAAAATGAATGTGTTTGGACCGACTCCAGATACTGGAGGTTTGACTTTGAGAATGATTAATTTTATAAGCATACAGATGATATCAAATGATGTTTAATTTGACTCAATGCTTTACTCATACTTATGGATTGTCTTTGCCAGGTTTCTCTCCCGGGTCTAGGGCTGGGCATTCAGTTTTACAATTCGGTTAGATTTTGATTCAATTGGATATTAATTAATTGGGGCATGTATCAGGTTTAATACATAGCAAATTTTCTGATGGAAAAAAATATATCTCAACTAATGATATATACAGGGAAACAAGGTTAAAAGGTTAGTTCACCCAAAAATGAAATTGATGTCATGAACTGCTCACCCTAATGTTGTTCCACACCCGTAAGACCTCCGTTCATCTTCAGACAGTAAGATATTTTATGTTTAGTCTGAGAGCGTATCCAAGTGTATGCACACTATACTGTCCATGTCCAGAAAGGGAATAAAAACATCATCACAGTAGTCCATATGAGACATCAGTTAGTTCATTAGGAGCACTTGAAGCATCGAAAATATATTTTGGTCCAAAAATTAAAAAAAACTATGACTTTATTCAGCATTGTCTTCTCTTCTGTGTTTGTTTTCAAACCTCAAATATAGATTCAAATGGTCATGAATCAGCGTATTGATTCATGATTCGGATCGCGTGTCAAACTGCTGAAATCTCGTGACATTGGCGATCCGAATCATAAATCAATACGCTGAAAAAACCATGAAAAAATCTGTGTGAACAAACCCTTTAACTTCTTGCTCCCGTGTTGACAAATTTCAGTTCTTTCAATATAAAAGTCTTTGCTACTGAGTATCTCACTCATGCTGAATACGGTCTTTGCCACCATCTAATGGTGTAAAAAACGTAACTTCTGTTGCTGTTTATAGAGACCAAGCGGCAAGTGTCCTAATCTGAAAACCATGCCCACTGGGGGGCACAATCCAACCCTCTCCATTGACTTTGTATTGTGTGACAATGCCTCTGTCATTTCTGACTTATAAAAAAATTAACAATGCCTTAAAGCTACTGTGTGACAAGGTGTACAGCAAACAAGCTAAAAAAAAAAAAAAACAGAAGTATGTTTTTATAAGCTGTCGACCCAAAACAAAAAAGTGTTTATGGACAAAAAAGTGGATACAGGCAATTGAGACAGAGCGCAACATGTCATATTACTTTGAGAACTACGCCCACTGGAGGGGAACATAATCGGTGACAGGATATGAAAGAAAAAAATACATATATTTTTTAACCATGTCAAAGGATTATTATGCACACCTAGGCATATTGAGTGTCAGGATCCCAAAATGTACCCATTCTTCCTGCTGATGCTTGACATCTTATTGTTTGTATACACTTTTGTCTCCATAAAGGCTGGCTTTTACAGTTTGGTAGCTTATAAAAATGTAATTCTGTTTTTTTTAGCTTGTTTTCTGTGTACACCTAGTCACATAGCAGCTTTTTAGAGTGTTTTTCTGTCTTTTGTCAGAAGCAAGAAATGACAAGGAGGCAGCCTCAAGCCTCAAAGTCAATGGAGTGGCAAGGCAAGGCAAGGCAAGTTTATTTATATAGCACATTTCATACACAATGGCAATTCAAAGTGCTTTACATGGAAAGGAATTAAAATAGGGCTAAAAAATGCATAAGAAAAAAAATACAATGTAAAGAGAATTAAAAATAATAAAATGACCAAAGAAAAGGACAGGTAAACTAAAACAGTTATAAAAAAAAATATTTAAAAAATGATGCATAGATAAGATAAGATAAGATAGGGTGCAATCAGTCGGACGTACAGTGGCTCAGAGCTCATTTAGTAAACGCACAGCTGAACAGATGTGTTTTGAGTCTGGATTTGAATGTGGCTACTGTTGGAGCACATCTGATCTGTTCAGGAAGCTGGTTCCAACTACGGCTGGCATAATAGCTAAAAGCAGACTCTCCTTGCTTTGAGTGAACTCTTGGTATTTCTAACTGACTTGATCCTGCTGATCTGAGTGATCTGTTGGGTTTGTATTTAATCAGCATATCTGTGATGTATTGAGGTCCCATGTAGTCCACGAGTGGGCGTGGACTACATGCGCTCTATGGTCAGGGAATTTTTTTCAACGGATAGAAGGCTTTTAGAAATGTTGCTTTATGAAAGTAGCATTGATACATCATTTGTTGGCTTTAATATTTTTTTTTTGTGTGGTAAAAGCAATTTTGTAAAAGCAATAGGGTGCTCAAGGCTAGTGCTGTAGTGTGAATAAATCACAGATGAATGGCCACTTTGCAACATGCCTAACAACACCCTTCAGCCTTGACTTATTCTTGATACAGCACTAGCCTTGAGTATCTTATTGCTTACTTACACTACAGTGATTGGGTGACTAACGTTCTATGGTGTGGAATTATTTTCAGGGAAATGCACGGCAAAAGTAGTTCCAGGAAGGTTTTGACCACATTACAGTTTCATATCATTTCACCAAACGGTTTATTTCAAAAGGTCCTTACAGCCGACAACAGCCAAAGAACTAAAACCATAACAACACTGAATATATATATATATATATATATATATATATATATATATATATATATATATATATATATAAAGCATATAAATATAGTTAACAATAGGATAAAAAATGAAAAGTATTTTCATATTTTTGACAGAGTTTCTTTTTATTGTGTATGGAAAGTGCATAGTCTCTCCCACTCAAACACACATTACAGACACACTCTCGCAGAAACGTGTTGTCAGCACTGCTCTGACGATTTTGTCAGTAAAATAATTTAACAACTTAAGCTGCATGACATTTCTCACTAGCGAGGTAAAAATGGTGCTGTTCTTAAAGCAGATCAACTTACTTTAAAGGGATCCCCTGATGTTGAGACTTGTATGGCTTAATATAACATAAATGATGTCTCTTACTGAAATATGTAGTAGAAAACCCATGAAAGATCTACGTTATTTAAAAAATCGATTTTATATGTGGACCATGGACGGCGCCATTTTGTTTGAGTTCTAGGTTAATGACGCAGAATGGTTGCACTCAGCTGGCGCTACCTGTAGCCACAACGCAACTCGAAAATTGTTACAGTTATACAAAACCAAATAATTGCTTTGTAATTATACTTAAAACACACTCGAACATACATGTGCACACAAATTCTCTCTTACACAGACTCACACACACACAGATCGGTGCGAACACTCAAACACACACTGCGTGAGCGCACACATCACCCTCATTCACTATTCCCTGTGTTGATATCATAGATAGACGGTTGATATCAGGTTGATATGCAGTAGATTAACTGTAATGCCTAATGTGACCAGCAGAGGGAACTATCTAGGTAGGACCATGGGATAGGGGAACGTGAGGAAGAGAGGCAGGATGTTTTGGTGATGATGCATGGGATTGGTTTGTGCATTAAAGTTTGAGCACAAGCTCAGTGAATTAAAACCTCAATCTTTAAACTTTCATTTTCAAGACACAATTAACATTCCCTACTTTTGTTCTCTAATAGAACTTAAAGGAGTGAATGAAGACGAGTGTGTGAAGTCGGACAGCTGTTGTGTGTAAATCGGCTGTACACTCGTTATTGCGGCGCAATGTGAGACTGAATGAGTGCACCCGAATATGTCCACTGATGTCGGACAACACTACAAATGGCCGTCTCTTCAAATAATGCCCTATTTCAGGGTATAGGGGGTCGATTTCAGATTCAGGCCCTGTCGTGGAGACTGGGCAGCCCAACATCTCGATTGAGACAGCTGTCAGTGTGTGCGCGCCTGCTGATCTGTTTGTGACTTGTGTAGGTGAGTTTGTGCGCACATGTATGTTTGAGTGTGTTTTAAGCACAATTACAAAGCAATTCATTGGTTTTGTTTAACTCTGAAACAATTTTCGAGTTGCTTTGTGGTAAATAACTACGGGTAACGCCAGCTGATTGAGGAGTGCCACCATTCTACGTCATCAACCTAGAACGCAAACAAAATGGCGCCGCCCATGGTCCAAATATAAAATCGATTTTTTTAAATAACGTAGATATTTCATGGGTTTTCTACTACATATTTCAGTAAGAGACATCATTTATGTTATATTAAGCCATACAAGTCTCAACACCAGGGGATCCCTTTAAAGACGCACAGCACAGATACAGGTGACACTCTTCTTCTCTAATAACTGCATCAGTCTGCTATCAGTGGCTTAAAGGGTTAGTTCACCAAAAAATAAAAATAAAGCGTAATGTGAGCGTATGAATACCCTCATGTGAGCGTAAAAACTTTTTTGCTATATAAGGGATATTTTGTTTCCTTTGGCTGTATTTCCGATTCGCAGTTTTAATTTGCGCAATTTGAAGGGTAATGGAAACACGGCTAATGATGCACCAGTGGACATTTTGGGGATTTTCAGGACGAGATTGGATTTTTAGCTTTAATTTCTACATTTCCATAACTCTATTTCACACCATCATAATGGGTTGTTCTGCAGTACTAACAGATACTGCGGGAGTGTGGGCGGGGTCTACTTCCTGCTCTCTACTGCGCAGACTCCGGCCCCAAATCAGTGCAAAATATCAGCGCCATATTCACTTTTCTTCAATGGAAGGTACTGAAGGGGTGTCGTCCATCTTTTGACCCAAATTTGGGTTAAAACAACCCAGCATTTTTTTTTTAGAGTGTAGGCTAATGCAAGACAGCCCTTTTGAAAGCACACATTATTCATTTTAATATACAGACGGTGAACACTGACCTTGACTTTGGCATGTTCTTGTTATTGTTGGGTTTTTTGTAGTTGCTTTTTTTCAGTTCTTCTGTTAGTTCAGCGTTGTTGGTCTGTCAGTTATGATTAATGCTGATTTTTTTGACAGGCGGTGGAAATATATTTTCACAGTTGGACAGCTGGTTAGCCTATATCAAGACACGCTCTCCAAACACCTGAAACTTTGATTAAAAGAAGGCAGCACTGTTTCATGTTTTGAAAGGTGCAAATGAGATTCCAAACAGGAATTAAATAACAGAGGGTTAAAACAACACCCGTTTGTCGTCGTCTATTATTATCACCTGCTCTAGTGGTTATATTAATGATATTTCAAAAATATATATATTAAAACAGTGTTTTTACGTTATCAGAATAAAATTTGAATGGCAGAGCTATAGTGTACTAAAACTATAAAATGCACTAAAAACATTTTTTTTCTACTAAAAATAGACATAATAAATTACTAAAATTTTACCTACATTAAAATGAACATGGAAAATATACAAATAAAAACTAGAGAAGATACTAAAATAACACTGCCGTGTTGACTGCAAATGTTTTTTTTTTTTCATCTGTTTATTGTATGTTAATTAGTGAAGTAACACTTCTCAACCACACATGATTTAAGGAAACCCCATTAATTAATAACACTAAGTTTACATGTAACTTCTGCTTCATTATGTGTACAACTGTCATAATGGCAATCGTTTGACCCAATTACGCATCCTCAGGTTCAGTACCTCGTGTCATTGTTTCCTCTCTTCTCTTTTAGTTGTGTCATGACGGCATTTGTCTACAAACCTATTCCCAGGAGCCTCATTAGAGCCGGAAGTGTTTGGCATAATCTGGGAGAGTAATTAACCCCGAGAGCTGAACACGTTCCTGCCACACTGAGCCGTGGTGTTGCCTACAGTATCGCTTTCCCCCTCAAACACACTGTAAATGTCAGACACAGCAGGGGAAGTTAAAGGTGTGCGTGAGGGTAATGCACACACAGACAGCAGTTTTACCATCATCATACCATTATCATCATCGCATATTGCACATGGCTTGTTTGAGTGTGTGTACATTCAAGGCTGCAGAAATGTTCCCAAACCTTTGACCTGTTGAATAAACTAATATTGCGAGTCATCAATTGTGTTACTTAGACATAACTTGCATAGAAACTTAGATTGGTCTAATTCGAGAATGAAAGAGTAAAACTGATTATTGCTGAAAAAATTGTAATTTGGAGTAGGCCTATTCATGAAATTAATAATGGCTGAGTTTGAGCAAAATATAGAACGAAAAAGTCTCCATTTCACTTCATGTGTTGGAATCCGTCTTTAAATCGTTCTATCTATCTATTGTTCCATCATTCATCCATACATCTATTATTCAATTTATCTATAGTTCTAGCCAACCATCTATCTCCATCTATCTCCATCTATCTCCATCCATCTATCTATCTATCTATCTATCTATCTATCTATCTATCTATCTATCTATCTATCTATCTATCTATCTATCTATCTGTCTATCTGTCTGTCTGTCTGTCTGTCTGTCTGTCTGTCTGTCTGTCTGTCTCTGTCCGTCCGTCCGTCCGTCCATCCGTCCATCGCTAAAATAAAAGTTAATGAAAATCATCAACAATAATTAATCATTATCGATTAGTCGGGTCTGCCCTTTCACCAGTCGTGCCAAATTACAGCACTGAATAACGCATTTTGGAAAGAAATTAAAATAGTGAAAAGAATGAAATAATGGAGGAAACCGAGTGAGCTGATGCAGGAAAGGCATATGAATTCTTTATTTTAAGCTTCAAGTGAATCCATTAGCGTTTAGCACATCCTGTCATGCGCTTTGACAAATGTGTGTGCGTCCTCGTACGTTCATTTTACAGGATATATCCACTGATCTATATTGAGAACAATGGTTATATCTGTAAACGTTACTGATTCACATGAGTATTTCCATTTGGCATGAAAGCGTGTCCGGGTGGTCTGTGTTAAACTTCACTGGCCGAGTGTCGGTGTAGGCCTGCATGTGCATCAAACTGACAGAAAGCAGTCGAGAGGGAGACGATTAATATTCAGCGCAAAAACTCATTTAGCTGCAATATATGCTGTTGAATGCTAAATTTAGGTTTAAATTCAACATGAAATTCAAGTATTTTATGAGAGTTGTAAGTGTAAAGGGAAAACAGTGTGTAATTCCATATAAATGTTAGACATTATGATAAAGAAATGACAGTACACTGAGTTTTATGATTTGTTCATCATTTTAATGTAGAGATTTAAACTCATTTTGCTCAGTAACTTTTTTCCACATAAGGTATAGCACAAACATATCTTTAGAAAAATCAACCATGTTTTTGCCGTATTGGTTACCATTTGTATAACCACACAAATACCATATAGTTTAACTACAAATGGTTGGTTTGTGGTTATCATTGAATGATTACAATAACCCTGGTCCCTGTTACGTATTTATTTATTATTGTTGTTGTTTGTTTTGTTCATTGTAAAACAATGGTTATTTTTTGTAAGGTATATTCACTTTATATGTGTTCATAGCACTCAGGTGACACGTTCGTGTGAAGGACAGCATGTGGACAGGATGTGGAATGGGGTGTTTTGTCTTAAAGCTACACTGTGTGATATTTTCCCCCATCTGGTGTAAAGGTATATGACCATCCAGTGAATTTTAGATTCTGTTCCTCTCAATTCTGATTTCGTGGAACATGGCAATCCCCCTCTTCACATTCGACACGGTGCCATCGAGTGTTTTAAACGCGAAAGGCGAAGCTTGAATTTACGGGTATGTCCCTCTTTGGCTAATGTACTTTCGAGATGGAGGAGCAACATGGCGACCGGCATTCGAACCCCTCACCCGTATGTATTTTCAATGGCATATTATAAACTTACAAGAATACTTTATTACTTGAAAGAAGTAAATATACATTAATGAGCACATACATTTTTGAATGAACAAAGTGTTTTTAGCTAAGAATAAACTAAAAAAGTTACACAGTGTAGCTTTAATCAATTAATCGAAAAAATAGTCTACCAACTACCTACCAAACTGGTATCAAAATAGTTGCAGCCTGCATCCAATCTTTCTTTCAGTCCATCCATCCATCCATCCAATCTTTCCATCTGTCCATCTATCCAATCTACAAACTTCCAACATTTGATGTCTTTTGCATTTATTTAAAATAATTCAAACCAGACTTGATAAACATGGTTTGTCTAGTTAAAAATGACAGCCGTATGAGTTTCTTTGAATTGCAATTCATTCCATTTCCCTACATTCAAATTCAAAAGCTAATCACCAGTTAGACAATCTCCCGTGTGCCCGGATCAAAGTTAACAGTGAAATCTGGAACGAACCAAACGTTCACACCATTGATGAGGCTGTGAAAGTGTCACTTCCTAACCTTGGACATGATGTAAATGGACTGCATTTATATAGCGCTTTTATCCAAAGCGCTTTACATTTTTGCCTCACATTCACCCATTCATACACCGACGGCGATGTCAGCCATGTAAGGCGCCATCCAGCTCGTCGGGAGCAGCTGGGGTTAGGTGTCTTGCTCATGGACACTTCGACACTTGGTCAAGTGGAACCGGGGATTGAACCACCAACCTTCTGGTTTGTAGACAACCTACATGAACCACTGAGCCACTGCCGCCCCACTGCCGATGTGCTTTCTGTAGGTGGATAACAGTCAGCCTTAAGCCTGCACTTAACCGGGCAAGAGCTGCTCTCATCTGAACAAATGATCATCCTCTTACGGATCGCTTGATGGTCAATTTATTGATCCTGTACACAAGTAACCCTTGACCCAATCTGTGCGGTATCTGAGCCATTAAGAATGAAATCATGAGCTAGAATAAAGAAAACCTTTCTGAAATAAATGGCCACCGCTGTAATATTTGTAGGATTTGTTTGTTCTAATTAGTCAAACGTCTTGTTTTCATTTTCATAAAATATGAAAATCCAGTTGTTTACTTACAATCTCAGGGTGATGTATGTCATTCTTGCATGTTAAGTTAATTAATTTTCTACACAAAAACATTTAAACATCTGACATTATTCAGTTTACACCAGAGTGTTATTCCGTTCACCGCTAACTAACACGTCGGCCGTGTAGAAAAATATTAAAAGGCCTTTGAGCCATGTGTGTCACAGTATCAATTACATGACCGTCCATCCACCGTCAAACATTGTCAGAAAGGTCATGATCACACGAGAGGTGCTAAGAGTCTTCAAATCTTATTAAACATTTGATGGATCAAGAAAAAAGGGGTGTTAATGGGTCTCTAGGGTCTGAAGTCCTTCAGGATTATCGTTTGATTAGCAAGCCATCACTCTGCTTTCCTAGCGACGCTCTGATCCAAATCGTTCATGTTAACTTTTGCATAGCCACAAAGATATTTATATTCACAAAGTTAATGGTAAAACTGTACAGTGGCCCCTGAGAGTCGAAACTTTTGCTGTTGCCAGCAAAACAGAGTTTATAGATATAAAATCACGAGTAGAAATGGTGTTTGCTCCTCCACAGCTGGCGTAAAGGCCTCAGAATGAAGGTGAAACTCCCTGATCTCTTCACTCGAGCCACGGCAATTAATTTAGTTCCCCACAAACATACGGTGCAAATTCATGAACGCGGGCTACAGTAGCCTCGTAAAACACTGACTCCACAGCTTAGCAGGAAGCTAGTGCTGCTAAAAGTAAAGCCACGCTCGCACTTCATTTCAAGTTGTGCAGAGTTGTAAAATTCTTGGACTCATTAAAATTGCAGTTTAAAGGATCCAGATGGAATATTTTAACATCTCTGTCCATTTCACTTCATTTAGATCTCTGAAACAGAAGGTCCAGCGGTGAAGGTCAACGATGGACACGCACACAGGATGAATATGGCTCACGGTTACGCTGACATTAATAAGTATGTTTCATAACTTTGTTCATAAAGTTCTTCACTGAATAATATTAGATTTTTTTTTCTCGTTTCAATTTAAGGACTTTTAAAGCTAGGACTGATTCTATTTGAATTTATTTATATTGTATATTACATTTTAAAAAATTATATAATGTACATTATGTTTAATATATTACAATAGATCTAATATTCAATATAACATTAAATGCAGTATTGCAGTTTTGTAAGTATTGTATATGATTTTGAATATGATATAAAGTGTATTTTATTTATTAATTGTAAAATCTAGCAAAAAACTACCAAATGATGGAAACAAAAATTCTAAAAGTCTAAAAAAAAATTGTAAGAACAATATATCAATCAATCTTGACAAATGATTCATCATCAATTTAAATATAAAATATATATTATATTTTTTACAATATACAACATTTAATATGTATGTTATGATATATTTTAAATGAATAAAATCCTGCCAGTGAGGTTGAGGATGATATATATATGTGTGTGTGTGTGTGTGTGTGTGTGTGTGTGTGTGTGTGTGTGTGTATACATACATACATACATACATACATACATACATACATACATACATACATACATACATACATACATACATACAATGAGGTATATATATATATATATATATATATATATATATATATATATATATATAATATGATATATTTTATACATTTTAAATATGAAAAAAAGATTTTCATTGAGGGAAACAAAAATGTATCAAAGTCTAAAAAAAACTTTATTATAATATTTGATATGATATATAACATTTAATATATGCTATTGAACATATGATATATTAAATATTTATTTAAATATAGTATAATTATATTAATTGTTGAATATACCATATCATATTAAAAATAATATTGAATATTATAATATATTTTAAAATATTAAATTATTGTAATTGTCAAATTAAATATAAAATACAAATAGCTCAAAAGACTTCAAATTAGGTAAACAAAAATGATTTTAAAATTCTTGAAACTATTATAAATATCAAGCAACGATAATATTAATAATACTAAATCTTGGGAGAAATGTTTACAATTAAATGTGTACTAATCAAGCAATTTCTGAATAGTTTAAAAGATTTATTGATATTTTCATGGCTTGCCCAGTCATTTTGTATATTGGATTTTGTTTCTTGATTTAATCAGTAGGCGTGTTTTGTAAATTTCATGTGATATTTCTTACAAAAGAACTTATAAAGCTAGATATATCTACCTCTTTTCTGTAGATAACACTTCCTGTAAGTGTTTTCTCTATATGGTGCTCCATCGTTTGTGTTAAATGAATATATTACATGCCATCACAGCACATCGTCTGTAGGGTTGTGCTTTAAAGCAGCAGGCCAGTCTTGCGGCTGTACAGTTTCTTCCTCGAGCCAGCAGACGCTGTCGACTGCAGCCGCCTCCACAGCTGAAATCATCCGGTGCCCTGACACAGCAGATAAGCACACAGGCTTTCAGGGAACTTCATCTGCTCCGCTTAAAGACAACGTGAACAAAACCCCTTCAGGAGCAGCAGTCCTCCCAGAATGCAGTGCTCACACTATCAAACATAGTCCAGGTCCTCACCGTCCTTCAGATATGAACATCCTGTCATCAGTCGCTCCATTAGTATGGAACGCAAGACTTCATTGTGTTTACGCTGCTCTTTTCCACACTATGAAGTGGTCAAGATAGTAGTGACTCGTTCTTCTGAAGACACACAGTATTATTGGTTTATTTACTTTTTTTTAAGACACTGGGATCTTTCTTATATTTGTGAAAGCTTGTTTCCATCATGAAAATTAAAAAAAAAAATGATAAAGGCAATTTTACATGTTCCTCACAATTGTGAGTTTATATTTCTTTTTTTTTCTAAGATTTGTGAGATATAAATTTGGGATTGTGAGAAAAAAAGTCGGAATTGTAAGATAAAAAGTAATTAAAATCACAATTACCTTTTTTATTTTTTATTCTGTGGTGGAAACTAGCTTCCACACATATTTACTGAACAATAGTGTTTCTAAAGTGAGTTCACGCCATGCTGTCGTTACCATAATTACAAGATTTCAACTTGTAATAAGCGTTCATGTCCTTTCTTATGCTGCAGTCACACTGGGCGCGAATGGAGTGTCAAATTCGCTTCTATCGCCTCTAGTTTGACGCTTGAACGTTTTGAATCCACTCGTGCATCTTCAAAATGTTGAAGCGTCTTATAACGATATAACTCCATATCACTGCTCACTGCCAATATCTGTTGAATGAGTGACTCTGGATGGGCCTGCCCCAGTTTATGTCTGGTAATAGAGTTTTTGTACAAAAAAGTTGGGACACTGTACAAATTGTGAAATAAAAAAGGAATGTAATAATTTAAAAATCTCAAACTTATTTTATTCACAATAGAATATAGATAACATATCAAATGTTAAAAGTAAGACATTTTGAAATGTCATGCCAATTATTCGCTCATTTTGGATTTCATGAGAGCTACACATTCCCAAAAAGTTGGGACAGGCAGCAATAAGAGGCTGGACAAGTTAAAAGTACATATAAGGAACAGCTGGAGGACCAATTTGCAAATTCTTAGGTCAAAAGACATGATTGGGTATAAAAAGAGCCGGTCAGAGTGGCAGTGTCTCTCAGGAGTCAAGATGGGCAGAGGATCACCAATTCCCCCAATACTGCGGCGAAAAATAGAGGAGCAATATCAGAAAGGAGTTTCTCAGAGAAACATTGCAAAGAGTTTGAAGTTGTCATCATCTACAGTGCATGATATCCAAAGATTCAGAGAATCTAGTACAATCTCTGTGTGTAAGGGTCAATGCTGGAAAACCATACTGGATGTCCGTGATCTTCGGGCCCTTAGACGGCCCTTCATCCCATACAGGAATGCTACTGTAATGGAAATCACAACATGGGCTCAGGAATACTTCCAGAAAACATTGTCGGTGAACACAATTCACTGTTCCATTTGCCATTGCCGGCTAAAACTCTATAGGTCAAAAAAGAAGCCATTTTCTAAACATGATCCAGAAGCGCAGGTGTTTTCTCAGGGCATAGGTTAATTTAAAAGGGACTGTGGCAAAGTGGAAAACTGTTCTGTGGTCAGACGAATCAAAATTTGAAGTTCTTTTTGGAAAACTGGGACGCCATGTCATCCGGACTAAAGAGGACAACCCAAGTTTTTATCAGCGCTCAGTTCTGAAGCCTGCATCTGTGATGGTATGGGGTTGCATGAGTGTGTGTGGCGCGGGCAGCTTACACATCTGGAAAGGCACCATCAATGCTGAAACGTATATTCAAGTTCTAGAATAACATATGCTCCCATCCAGACGTCGTCTCTTTCAGGGAAGATCTTGCATTTTCCAACATGACAATGCCAGACAACATGCTGCAACAATTACAACATCATGGCTGTGTAGAAGAAGGATCCGGCACTGAAATGGCCAGCCTGCAGTCCAGATCTTTCAGCCATAGAAAACATTTGGCGCATCATAAAGAGGAAGATGTAACAAAGAAGACCTAAGACAGTTGAGCAACTAGAAGCCTGTATTAGACAAGAATGGGACAACATTTCTATTCCTAAACTTGAGCAACTGGTCTCCTCAGTCTCCAGACGTTTGCAGACTGTTATAAAAAGAAGAGGGGATGACACACAGTGGAAAACAGGGCCTTGTCCCATTTTTTGTGAGATGTGTTGATGCCATGAAATTTAAAATCAACATATTTAAAAAAAAAAATACATTTCTCAGTTTAAACATTTGATATGTCATCTGTGTTGTATTCTGAATAGAATATTGACATTTGAAACTTCCACATCATTGTATTTCTGTTTTTATTCACAATTTGTAACTTTTTTGGAATCGGATTTGTAAACCATGTCGAAAGTTACAGATTCCACCCTCATTTCGTTTTTTTAGTTTTTTTGGATTTTTAGTTTAGTTTAGTTTTTTTTTCAAAGATGTACAATGATTGTATATTAAGAACATGGACACATTTTGTTTTGTGATTTCACGGGAAAGAATAGAGTCCCCACAAAAGCATTAAGCAATATATTGACGTGCTTGTCTGTGTGAAGACTGTGTGAAACCCCGCCTACTTTGATTTGATTGGCTATAGCAATCATTCTTACATTGACAAGTGCCGTTAGACCAAGCAGACCAAACTAAAAAACTTTTTTTCATCCTAACATATAGAGAGTTATGTAATGGATTGCAGGAGAGCAGGTCAAGAATTTCAAATATTGGGGTGGACAATTTGGCCATTTCTAATTATTGGGGGGGGGGGGGGGACTTGTCAACAATGGCATGTCTCAGTTCATTTTTAGCACTAACGATCATAGAGATATTCAAGCAGTTTAGCACTATAGATTTTGTGTTCTAGTTTGTGATCACTGTTCATTGAAAAGAAATCAGCAATTGTTTCCCCTTATTTTGTTTTCTTTCCTTCAACTGTCTTTTCTTTCTTTTTTTGGTGGCCTGATTTAGCTTTCTTTGAGAGACATTTCTACAGCAGAAGTTTGCTCTCCACCAGATGCTCAACTAACTAGCATAAACAAAATGCGTGCAGATGGACTAAACCTTTGGCGCATTAGCAAGGGGTGGGACTGTGAGACCTTAGATATACAAAATGTAAAAAATCAGCCAATACACTAAATTTATATTTCATCTGACATTCATTATGTAATTTAATTAGGAAATGAAAATATCCAGGTAAAATAAAATATTTCACAGAGTTTTTAAGGGCACTCTCTCCTCTTGGGGCCCTGGTAATCAGTACTGGTTTTACCATCCACAAAAAGCCCCAAAGGCGATATCTCGTCCATCCATCGCCCCATGCTAAATGCATCTATCAGGACCTCCAGACGTGCGTTAATGCGTCTTATTACATGGCTCTGTGAAATACTTGATTCTGATTGGTCAATCGCACATTCCAGGAGTATGTTATTCCCAGATAACAACTGCCAAAATTGAATAACATACCACTCATCCGGGAGTTATCTTGACCGGTACTACGGCTATGCTTAACACTGTTGTTGACTCTCTGGCGCCATCCTGTGGCTGTTAAATACTTAACCGCCATGGGTTACAATGGAAGACTTCAAGGGTTTACTTTATAACTTTTTAATTATGGATCTTTTTCTTATACAAACGCATTGAACGAGAAGGCCCACGTGGAGCACGTTATTTGACGGACAGCTGCATTTTATGGACTTCAACTACAGCTACAACTACTGCTGGGATTAACGTTAGCCTGGAGTTTTTAAATATAACTCCGATTGTATTGGTCTGAAACAAGAATGTCATATACACCTATGATGACTTGAGGGTGAATAAGCAATAGGCTTAGTTTCATTTTTGGGTGAACTAACCCTTTCAACAGTCAAACAAATCTTCAGCAATAGATAAAGGCTGAAAGCAGTTTGGAACTGTTTTTCTGTGCGGAAGAGCTAATTAAATATTTAATCTCAAGACAATATTTTGTGTCTAATTTACTTGAGACTAGTAGCCTTGTAATAAGCGGGATAATGTACAACCAGCCGGTTGTTATAGCAGAATAAACCCCTTCAGAGTGATGCTAGATCCTGATCACTTTGTCTGGGATTATTCTGCAGTAACAACGGGCTGGGTGTACAATACCCCTTACTTTACATTAACTTAAAGGGATAGTTCACCCAAAAATTTTAATTATCCCATGTTTTACTCACCCTCATTCTATATGGCATTCTTCTTTCAGACGCATCGATTCACTTCAGAAGGTCTTTATTAACCCCCGGAGCCGTGTGGAGCAGTTATATGTTGAATAGACTTTTATGGACTTCAATCACTGCCATTATAAAGCTTGGATTAGCCAGGACTTTTTTTATATAACTCTGAATGTCATATACACCTGAGTATATACAGATGAGTAGAGGGTGAGTAAATAATAATTGTTTTTGGGTGACCTAACCCTTTAACATGGAAATCAATTTGCATTCTGTGTGAACGCAGCATTAGAGCTGATAATTAAAACTTGTAAGCCGGGAATTTTCTGTGCTCATATTTGTACTACACAGACTGTAAAAAAAGAGGAACGGCACGTCTCAACTTCCTTCTACTGTAGAAAAATTAAGCGGTTGTTGCCAATTACGTCGTTTGAAGCCAGAATCTGCTCAATCTCAAGTTCCTGCAGACTCATTTTCAAGCACAGCTGTCAATCACGTTGACAGGGTGTGTTTCATGACCTATACTGCATCTAGCCACCAGGGGATGTTCAAAATGCTTTAGCTTCACTTTTCAGGACTTGTGTGGCACACTTGGTACCACCTGACCGCTGAACACAGCTATATCACTGAATATACTGTGAATGGGAGAAAGTGCAACGCGCAATATGGTGGAATAAGTCCCGCCTTCTAAAGAAAAGAGCCAATCAGCAATTGGTCAAGTCACTGCAGCTGCCGTTAGAAGCCCCGGTTCCTGTAGAAACATATGGTGCATCTGAAGGCGCATAGTGTCTGAGTAGGTACTACATTTATATTCAATCTTACTCTGTGACCATTCAAAATATATGTTCTGTATAGTAGGAATGTAATCCTGACATACTATACATGCCATGTCATCATTATCATTGTGACCTACCAGTGTAAGTTGCGTCATTTCACTGCCATTCATAAATCCTCTTTCTGTGGCCTCATGGGATAGTAAAGTGTCCATCGAAAGCACACTTCAGAATCTCGCTGGAAGTAGTAGGTCATTTGGGGGGGTTTCAAATAGGGCTTACTCATTATGCTCATAATTATGCTCTTATAAACTAGTCTAACTCAAACGTTCTGTTTTGAGATGATAACCGATAGAATTGTCAGAAGGTGATGTTGAGCATGGTGTAGCTCATTTATAGTCTACCTTTAGCCTTTCACTTCTGGCGACTGCATTTAGGCATCAAAATGAATAAAAGTTGTGTTCATCTATTAAAATAAACTTAATGGACAAAATGTGTAAGTACCAATTTTTTTAAATCATGGAGCTTGTTTTAGCGATGATCCAAAATCCTGTTGGGTTTTTGTTAAGTGAAACTGTGTGATGCTAACTGCTGTTAGGCTCTCTATGACCACTCTATTTCAAGCCATGAATATTTAGATCACATCCCAAAAGCAAGAAAAAAAAAATATGTGAACAAACCCATACAGCAATTGTTGGACATTTAACATGAAAAAAACACCCTCGCACGAAGCTTCCAGACTTCACCGAGCAACGGTAAATTCAATCCCACCTTTAGACTTATAAGATGAAATTCAATATACACCTTATTAATGATGCAAACTATAGTGGGAGCATTCTGCTAAATTTCTCCTTTTGTTCTTTCACAGAAGGAAGAAAGTCGTGTAGGTTGAGAACAACATGAGGGTGAGTAAAGGGTGACGGAATGATCAATTTCGGCTGAACTTACCCTTTAACTGCTCATATAGTGTGGCTGGCACATCGTAAAAGACCCTGAACCAAAACCACATCAGACAGGAGGTGATTCAGGCTTTGGATGGACCATAAAGCTGCTGTGAAGGTGTAATTGCATCATCAGAACTGAGACTTCTGCTCAGTGTAGTGTGCACTAGAAAGTGCACTAGGGTGAGAGTGAGAGCGTTCACCTCAAGAATCACTGAGATATGACCTTTGCATTGGAGACATGCAGCTGATGCATAAAACCCTCTTCATTCAGAATGATTGAATCCATTCACTGCTCCCGTGAGAACATGTCTAATCTACAAACATTAATATTTATGAACTACACAGATGTGTGATAATGCTCAAAATATGTTAAATTAATGATATTGAAGTGTATTAATAACTTGTAAATATGTGAAGTATTATCATGCCTGTGTGCATGTTGCCATGTTGAATGAATGAACGAGGCATTTATACAGCGCTTTCATATGAACTACTGTACACCCAAAGCGCTTCACACTCATGTCAGGGATCTCTCATCAACCCCCACCAGTGGGCAGCTCCACTTGGGTGATGTGACGGCAGCCACAGTACAACGGCGCCAGTGCACTCACCACACACCAGCGATAGGTGGAGAGGAGAGAGGGTGATGGAGCCAATTCAGTGGATGGGGATTATTAGGAGGCCATGATTGGTAAGTTGCAAGGTTGGGCCTCCATGGATCGGACTTGATTGTTCAGCACATCCCACAGATACTCGATTGGATTGTTTTCCTCCAACCAACTATTTGTGCTTTGTGTCAGGAGCATTATCCTGCTGGAAGAGCCACAGCCACCAGGGAATACCGTTTCCATGAAAGGGTGTAGATGGTCTGCAACAATGCTTAGGTAGGTGGTACGTGTCAAAGTAACATCCACATGGATGGAGGACCCAAGGTTTCCCAGCAGAACATTGCCCAAAGCATCACACTGGCTCCGCCGGCTTGCCTTCTTCCCATAGTGCATCCTGGGGCCATGTGTTCCCCAGGTAAGAGACGCACACGCACCTGGACATCCACGTGATGTAAAAGAAAACGTGATTCATCAGACCAGGCCACCTTCTTCCATTGCCCCATGGTCCAGTTCTGATGCCACTGTTGGTGCTTTCGGCGGTGGACAGAGGTCAGGGGTCAGCATGGGCACCCTGACTGGTCTGCGGCTACGCAGCCTCATACGCAACAAACTGATGCTCTGAGTATTCTGACACCTTTCTATCAGAACCAGCATTAACTTGCAATTTGTCTGTTTGATCGGACCACCAGTGTTGTGCTAGTTACTAAGAAATAGTAACTAGTTACAGTTACTAGTTACTTCATTTAAAAAGTAACTCAATTACTTTGTTGATTACTTGCTCCAAAAAGTAATGCATTACTGTTAAAAGTAACTTTTTAGTTACTTTTTTTTAAAGAACATTCTTTAACGTTCCCATTAATGCCCTTTTATGTGTTATGGTGTATACAAACACAAAACTGACTTAAAGTAATTTTTAAACACTTTTATTAAAGTCAGAACAGCGCAAACTGAATATATCACAAGGATTTCTGAAATAAATAACAAAAGCTGAATAATATATTCAGCATCAAAAACTAAAGTGGCTTCTGCATCATAAAGGCTGTTGTGTAAAGCCCTTAATTTTCCTTGCACACAAGTATGAAAACTATCAACAATGTACAACAAAACATTTTGAAATAAATAAATTAAAGCAATCTGAATTATTCAGAATCAATTTCGAGATTCTCAGCACCAAAAAACTGCTATTATTGACAACCATAAATGATATGCATAAATTAAAAAAAAAAAATGATAAATGCTGTTTAAAATGAAATATATGAACCCATCAAATCTATCAACCTAACCACAAATTAAGAGTTGCATGTCACCAACTTATGTAAAGTAAGCGGTGTGGATTCAGAGTGCAAAATCTGCTGTTGTATAGGGCCATAAAAATGTAAAAACAAACAAACAAAGCAAAAATCAGCATTTTTCCTAGCAATACAACGTAATGCATTTTAAAATGCATAAAATTAGTGTTCTAAGATATAACAGAAATTTCACTGTGGCAACTAAACTAACCATTATTTTTAACATTGAACAAATATTTGTCATAACAAATGTGTGCTTATTTATTTGAAACAACAAAAGGTGCATACTAGCAAGGACCTGAATGAATGTTTAAAGGGATAGTTCACTTTAAAATGAAAATTGTCATCCTTTACTCACCCTCAAGTTGTTTCAAACCTGTATGAGTTTCTTTCTTCAGCTGAACACAAGGGAAGATATTTTGAAGAATGTCAGTAACCAAACAGTTAACTGGAGCCATTGACTTCCATAGTAGGAAAAAAATACACTGTACGTCAATGGCAAAATATCTTCCCTTGTGTTCAGCTGAAGAAAGAAACTCATACAGGTTTGAAACAACTTGAGGGTGAGTAAAGGATGACAATTTTCATTTTAAAGTGAACTATCCCTTTAAGTTGAGTTTTACCCTTCAAACCAGTGGTTGTACCGCATGAGAAGAAGTCTCTCAAACCTTTGGTCAGAGAGTTTGTTCCTCTTTGGAGACAGTACAAGACTTCCCAGGCTGAAAAGTCTCTCCACAGGTGCACTGGATGGAGTAGCTGCATTTTTCTTCAGAGAAATTTCCTTTATTGTGGGAAATTGTTTAAGAATCTCCATCCCTGTTTCGGCTGTTCTCAAGTAGGTCATTACTTCAGTTTCCACAGTGCTGAAGGTATCATCACCCTCCTCAAAACAGAAAAAGTCTTGCACATTATTGGACCTTGAGTCTGGTGTTGTCGGAGACACAGGCATCTTGGCTGCTTGCTGAACAGGGCCAGGACGAGGGATGAGCTTGTGACACTCTGCTGCCAGCATTCCTTGGACCATCTCTTTCTTCCTTTGGTCTCTCAACCATCGCAGTTTGAACATAGGAAGTGTGACAGCAGCCAGTATTGCATCGTTGCTTTCCAAGACGGATGCAAATCGTGTTTTGATTGCCTGCAACAACAACAAAAAAAAACCCACAGTGACACAGATATTAGAATAAGTGAAAGATTCCCTCTATGTACATTATATGAAAGCTGTAAACTATGTGATTTTTGACCTATAGATTTGCACTATAAAATCATTTAAACATTATGTTGTGCACTTTACATTCTTTACATTTCTTAGGCTATATTGGTGCTTGCTCAGCTAAAAATATTAATGTTTACATATATAAACTTCTTTTTAATATTAGTGAATGTTCCTTACCTGAACTATGGCATCAGGTAGGCCAGTTGCAATAACCAGGCCTTCTTTTATATCCAGTAGCTTGGACATCAAAACTTCTATTGTGGGCAGGAGGGTGCCATAGTAACAGTTTTCTTCTCCTTGCAGGATATCCAGAGCAACTGTGAGAGGCTTCATGATTGCACAGTATTCCCTCAGAAACTGAAACTCCCTCTCACCAATACATTTTAGCTCTAAACGATTAGAGATGGTACTCAAGTCAGTCATGGGTATTTCAACTATTCTTGCCACAGCATCATAAAATGAATTCCACCTTGTCGAGCATGGCACAAGCAGTTTTTTGCCAACCAAATCGCCCACTAACTCTGAAGCCAAAGTAGATCGGCTAGCCTTACTCCACAGTGCTGTGCACTTGGCGGTAGCGCTTCTGTAAATACCTTTAGTCCCAGGATTTGAAAGCAGCCACTTGTCCACATCAGAGCATGAAATTAAGCTAAGTGTGTGAGAGGCACACCTCAGGTGTGGTGGTAAAACAATCCCCTCCTCTGTGGAGGTGTCCAGCACGTCTGCAACATTTGTGAAGGTAACCTCTTCATCCTCTTCATCATCATCGTCAGAGAGCGATTCTGGCTGATACATTTGGAAGGCTTTAACAAAGTTCGAACCGTTATCAGTAACCGTAGCTGTAACTTTCGTTGACAGTCCATATAATGAATGAATGTGGTCGATCTCAGCAGCTATGACATCATACGTGTGTCTACCTTTGATCCTTTTACAGGCCAGTGCAGCTTTTTGACGTTGAAGAGTAGCGGTGTTTATCCAGTGGGCTGTCATACCTAGGAAGCTTTTGTTGTGGACAGACCAAATGTCTGCAGTGGTCGCGATGTTGTCTAGCCCCTCAAATGTTGTCTTCAGCTCACTTTCCATTTTTGAATACTCTTTATCCAAGTAGTTGGAAAAAGTTTTTCGTCCCATTTGCTGTGTGCCGCCTGAACATGATATCATGCTAACGAGCTGCCTGAAAGCCGGCGACTCCACAGTGGAGACAGGCTGCATGTTTTCAACAACATACCGTGCAATAGCTTTGTTGACCTGTCCCTGGCTAACAGATCGGTTAAAATCGAGTCGCTGTTGTTTGGCTTGAGGGGCTTGACTCACTTCGACTGTGTCCACCGTCACCGGCTTAGCTTCTAGCTTCGTCGAGGCATGTCGTTTCTCGAGGTGCTTCAACAGATTGGAGTTGCTATTTATCGCAGTAGATAGGATCTTCGAACCAGAAAGACACAGCTTACATTTAACCAAGATGTTTTTTTCTTTATGCTCAACTAAGGTGAAATAATGAGCATATTTCCACTTTGAGAAACTCGTCTTGCTCTCGCTTTGACTTGCCATGACTGCCGCTCATACTTGAATAAACGGAAACACGCCCACAGTGCGTCTTCATGTTTACAGTGCATCCACCAATCCTACAATGCGTCGCTGCTGTGAACAGGTTATAGACTACACATTTCAGCCAAAATTAATGAATTAAAAAAAGTAACGAACAACGCACCACGTAGTAACGGCAACGGAGTTAATTTATTTAAAAAGTAATGCGTTACAGTATTAGTTACTGTCAAAAGTAACTACGTTACAGTAATGCGTTACTAGTAACGCGTTACTGCCCAACACTGCGGACCACACAGGCCAGCCTTCGCTCTCCTCCTGCATCAATGAGCCTTGGCCGCCCATGACCCTGTGGCCGGTTCTCCACTGTTCCTTCCTTGGAGCACTTTTGACAGATACTGACCACTGCAGACCGGGAACAGCCCACAAGAGCTGCAGTTTTGGAGATGCTCTGACCCAGTCGTGTAGCCATCACAATTTGGCCCCTACATAATGTTTCAAAATGTTTCCTTTCTGCCATATATATTCCACCCACTAACAGGTACTGTGATGAAGAAATAATTAGTGTTACTCCCTTCATCGTCTTCATCTTAATATGCCTGATCGGTGTATATGCAACCATAACCATGATACTTTTATTACAAAGCACTTAACTCTCCCTGTTCACTGTCATTTAATTTTTGTTTTTTGCATATGCTGCTGAACATCTTTGTTGTCCATGAAGAAACAATGGATTTGGAAAGAGCCGGGTGAGTAAACGAGTTAATTTGTGAGTGTACTGTTCCTTTAATTGGAAATAACACTAATGTAATTAATAATAATGGTAGTGCTAATCATTTACCAATGTAAAAAACAAAATCAGATAGCCTTGCTGGTAATTTCCAGTGAAGTGAAAAAAAAAAGGCTTTAGGATCTTTCTTTCTTTTTTTTTTATTCTGTTGTGGACAGCAGCGTTTACACCAGAGGAATGTTTTTTAGCATCACTAAACTGAACTGTGCCTGAAACACTTAGTTGAGGCGTTTAGACACTGAGCTGAGGTTATGATGATGAGATCTCAAGGGTTCAGCTTCAGACATCTACATCAACACTGCCATCCAGAGGAGACTGAGATCGCATATTCATACAGATACACAAGAGAACATTTGATGGCTTTGCGTCAGTTACATTACATTGATTTATTTTTAGACAGGAATTGATTGCATGTTAATTGGTTGAAAAACAAATTACATTGATGTATTTAGCTTACTTTTATCCCAGGGGACTTGAGAATCTGATTTACAGTGAAATAAGTGTAATTTTAAAATATTTATATAGTTATGAAAGTATTTCCCTGCATGATACCCACATTGCACACGTTGTTGAATTTTTTTATCATTAAAGACCGCAAACTAGTTATTTATATGGTGTTAATTGACATAATGAAATAAGACACATTGGTCCTTTTAGACATGCTATTACCATGGTACAAGTCATAAAGAAAGGTAATGCAGTCATTTTTATGTCAAGGTGTTCAGAAATCCCAGAACGCAAGTAGCGCAACAGCGCCATCTAAAGTCCAAGAGAAACTATACAGAAAGAAACTGAAACCACAAAATGACTCTTAATGTTCTTTATTCATTTGCACCTATTTAAATGTTCCCACAATACATGACGATAAATACATCAGGTTCCCTGTACATTTCATCTCCATCAGCAGCTCAATGTACTCTGTATTTACAGTAAGACTCAGATACTACAAACGAACATGTTACTTCAGGCACCTTGTGTATCCTGTTGATAGACACACACATACTTGACATGTTCAAAAAGGGAAAGCAAAAACACACGCTTCGCTCCAGACGAGCCAAAAATCAGTTATTTGGAGCTGCACGTGGTTCCAAAAATATTGCGTGTCTGGCAACATGTAAAAGTTTATCTGTAATACAATTCAATACATTTACAATACTTTACAATCCTAAAATAATGAATATGATGGTCGTTATATTACATTTTAAAACTGCTGTTAAGCTGTGCACAAATTCTTTGCGCTACAAAACTCAAACGCGCGGGAACTCATGAAGCTCATTCCCGCCAAAGAATTAAAAAATGAGTTGCGTGTTTTTCATCTCACAATTCTGACTTTATAACTTATTTTTTTAAAGCATTGTGAGACGTAAATGCATAATTGAGAGGAAAAGTCAGGATTGTGACGAGTTGCAATTACCTTTTTCATAAAAACACACACCAGCGCAGTTTCAAGCTCTACAAAGAAAGTTTCACATCGTTACACTGCATGATAAATATGGCCGAAATGATGCAAAACGCATGGAAACGGGTCAAGGGTGGAGAATAAATGATGGAAAGCAAAGATTCACATTCTGTTCACAGTTTCTGTCTGATTCGCAGGTCACCGGAGGGGTTCGAAGTAGAAGACTGTATCTGCATGGAATGCTGGTAGTGGAGGAAATGATGCGCATGCGGAACAGGAAATGAGTGCAGGTCAGTCTAATGATTGATGACCTCAAACTATGAGGTGCTCCACAGTGCTTTTCACACACACCAGACAGAGGCCTCTGGGAAATATAAAGCATCTCCGCTGTATAAGAAAATATGGAATTAATGAACAAATCAATGCCATCATTCAAACGCATCCAAAATCCCATATTGAAAATGGAATATGACTATACAAAAAAAACTGCAGATAAAAAATATATATTTAGATCGAATCTCATTCCACAAAATCATCAAAACCTCCAAAAATGAGGTAGCTGATACGTAGATGTTGGCTGATTTTTAATAATTATCCTTTTATTTTAGTAAAAGGAAATGTATAAATATTGTAGCTCAACAAATGCACAATGCCAATTCTTGAAAGTAAAAAGGAAGGTAAAATTTCAGTTATTCCTATGTAATATTTTAAGCAATACTGTATTATTGTGATTTGACATGAAATTTTCATCTGAATTTAATGCCATTTTTGATCATCATCGACACTACTGCATAGAACCTTTACTCACACACACACACGCACACTTCATAAACTTCACAATCAAGCCGTGTCTGTATGATACATCTAATTGGCCTAAAGAACTACATTAGCATCAGTAACTACACCAAACCGCTGGTGCTCTAGTGTCTTGGGTTTGGTTAACATCGCCACAAATACTGTTCATGCACTTGCAACCGGATGCATCTCTAATCTATTAAAACCTTGTCAAACGCCACGGATGTGTGACTTTAAGGCTTATATAAAGAAAGTTTGCGCAATCGCTGCAGAACTTTCATCAAATACAGTTTAAAAATACCATCAGCGTATTAATCTCAACATCTGTTAGGGTGAATTTCACGAAATTAAGCTTGGGTCACTTTTAAAATTAGAAATATACAAACAAAGCCTATTATTAGAAGGGGGGAAATGTTTCATTTAAACGAAGTCTAAAAATAGGCTTTATTTTCTTTCAGGCTGCAGTTAGAGCTGGGCGGTATGACAATATATTGTGACGATGGTATAAAATGTCTATTGTTAAGAGATTGTGCTATATTGTGTATATTGTGGTATGTAAATATATAGTGTAGCACAGCACTTTTGACACTTCAGAGTGATAAATACATAAAGATCATGACATGCTTGATGTTAAAAGGAGTAATTAAGCACAAGAAGTGGTGAAAAGGAACTTGTGAAAACGTGTACGCACAGAAAGCTGCCTCTCAGAAGTGATCGAATTTGGGACATGCTCGATGTTAAAATGTGACAGTGCAATAAGCTGTAAAAACTCTCACACTCACAATTCAGTTCTCTTTCACGTCTTGTATGGTAGATAGTATTCATGTGAACACAGCCGGTTATGTCTCAAGTAAACGATGTGTATCAGTATTATGGATCTGTGAATTCACTCTTAAAGTGGCAGGTCAAATCCGGTTTATTAGGCTGCTGTCAGTCAAATCAAACAAAACATTAAATTACTTGCAGCTCTTGACGGAATAACTTTTGTAGCTTTAATAAGAATACATATATATATATATATATATATATATATATATATATTCAAATGAGGGTAGACTATATTGTATTTTTTTACAGTTTCTGTAAAATAAACCTGTTATAATTTGCTGCTTTATTACCAACAAAAGATAAACGAACTGTATTGTGATATCGTTATCGTGTAATAAGATTGGTCACATCGCCCACCCCTAGTTTCAATGACCCTGTTTTCATGAAATTCATCCAGTTTTTCTTCAGTCTTACAAGAGTAACAATAAGCTTCAAGTCACCACAAGCTCCATATCAATAACCTCTGCACTTTGCCCAAATATCTATATACACAAAGAGCTTTGCATTTAAACTCCATCAGGATCAAACAATCTCCACCACAGCGCATCCAATCCCACTGATCGAGCCCTTAGAGTGTTGATTCATTTGTACACTGATGTTAAACACTGTAAAAACGTCCAATAAAAAGAGTTCAGAACCAATAACCAGCAAAAATCAGATAAAACACACTAAATAAATACAGCTCGCTCCCAAACGTTAGTCGGCGGACAGGTGGATGGTGTGCGAACTTTTTTTTCCAAGCATGATTTGGGTTGAGGGTTCCAGTCACACAGTGCTGTCCTCCAGCAGCGGCTCGAAGTCCTCGTCGCTCCCCGGCAGCGGTGTGTTAGTGTGGGCACCGGCCAGACTCGCGCTGCTCTTACGGGTCAGGCAGGGCGTCGCAGGTGGCGTCGGGTGGTCTGGTATGAAGAGAGCAACTATAAATGCCACCACCACCGTGCAGGCGCCCAGGAGGAACGGAGGACCTGGGATCAGAGTCTTCTATGGAAAAAAAGGCAAAAAGAAATCATCATGAGAGGAGGTAATATAAGAGATGTCATCATCAAGGATTTATGACACTATGTGTTAGCTAACCAGTGAGATCTCTCTCTCTCTCTCTCTCTCGCTCTCTCTCTCTATACATATATTACATGTGCCTTTATGGGTCTTGAGAGAGGAAATGACATTGGTGTCAATGAAGGCCTTTCTGAGCCTTCGGATTTCAACAAAAATATCTTCATCTGTGTCTGATGATGAACGGAGGTCTTACGGGTGTAAAACAACATTAGGGTAAGTAATTAATGACCGAATTTTCATTTTTGGGTGAATTAACCCTTTAATGTTTTTGAAAAGAAGTCTCTTATGCTCATCAAGCCTGCAATTGTTTGATCCAAAATACAGAAAAAACAGTAACAGGGCTCGACATTAAGCATGTTCATGTGCTTGTCCTTCGGGCAAGTAAATCTGTCATTCACTTATCCAAGTAAAACAATTTGCTTGTCCAGGAAAAAATCTATTTCAATCCTCAAATAAAGATTCAAATGGTTGTGAATCAGCATATTGATTCATGATTCAGATCGCCAATGTCACGTGATTTCAGCAGTTTGACACGCGATCTGAATCATGAATCAATAAGCTGATTCACAACCGTTTGAATCTTTATTTGAGGATTGAAAACTAAGACAATGCAGAATAAAGTTGTAGTTTTTGATATTTTTGGACCAAAATGTACTTTCGATGCTTCAAGAGATTCTAATGAACTAACTGATGTCTCATATGGACTACTTTGATGATGTTTTTATTCCCTTTCTGGACATGGACAGTATAGTGTGTATACACTTCCAAATGCTTTTGGACTAAATATAAAATATCTTAAACTGTGTTCTGAAGATGAACAGAGGTATTACTGGTGTGGAACATCATTAGGGTGAGGAGTTAATGACATCAATTTCATTTATTTGTGAACTAACCCTTTAAATATGTTTAAACATGAAACTAAACCACCAGCAGTTGGCAGCAGGTGAGTCTTAATGAGTGAATCTTTGATTCAATCGATTCATTCAAAACGCTGAATCATTCAGTAACGCACTATGTTATGGTTCTGCTATGATCTTTGTTGCTTGGAACTATTTTCCCTGCTGAAATAGATGCAATATTGACCGTTTTTGTTCTAAGTGACGATGTTAATTAATTGTTTATGGAACTGTCACGTCATTTTCAATCGTGATGGTATTCAGGAAAACAGCACACTTGGTTGTCTAACTTGTTGTTTATCTGTATCATGTGTTATGTAAAAACTTTATATTTTGAATGTTTACCACAGTTTCTCTTTGTGAGCGGCGCTCGTGTTGCGATTTCTCCTTGAGAGGCTGCGCAAGCGTCGACAGCGCAACCTTACTGTCAGTTCATTACTTTTATTCACTATCGATTGCCACTTACACTAAATTAATGCAGAATCATCCTTGCATTTTGGTGATTCATGGGGATTTTTTTGTTATTGCCGTTTTAATCCGCTTGTCCATTTGGGCTAGTAAAATTCTCTTTCAATTTCCCCTTCAAACAATCCACTTGTCCCGGACAAGCATTAATGTCGAGCCCTGAGTAATATTGTGATTCTTCAGAAATGATTCTAATATGATGATTTATTTATCAATGTTGGAAACTGTTGTGCTGCTTAATTTTTTTTGTGGAACCTGTGATACTTTTTTCAGGATTCATTGATGAATTAAAAAAAAAAAAGACTGACCCCAAACTTTTTATTCATCAAAGAATTCTGAAAAAAATATCACGTTATAAAAAACAGCAGCACAACTGTTTCCAACATTGATAATTAATCCTCATATTAGATTGATTTCTGAAGCATCATGTGACACTGAAGACTGGAGGAATGATGCTGAAAATACAGCTTTGATCACAGGAATAAATTACATTTTAAATTATATTAAAAGAGAGAACCATTATTTTAAACTGTAATATTTCACAATATTCCTGTTTTTTTCTGTATTTGTATTCTGTATTTTTTTCTGGCTTGATGAGCATCAGTCATTTTACCCAAATACTTGCATTAAAAATTGGCTACTTAAGTATTTTAAATCCCTTAAGTGTTGTTAAATGATGATGCAAATGAACGATTACTGAATCAATGTTGAACTGATTCACTGAACCAACTACAAAGTCTTCCTGTAAAACACACAGGCTGACTGTAAGGGTGGCTGAGCGGAGCGTGTACCTCTGTGGAGATCGGTACGGGGATGGCGTAGTCGGGTTGGATGGTGGCGATCCCACTCAGCTCGACATGAAAGAGGAAGAAAATGAAGCCATACAGCGCAGGACCCAGACCGTTACAGAGACCCCGAATGCCTGTTATCATGCCCTGAACCAGACCTGAGGTAATCAAACACACACAGCTTAGGAAATGCAGAGTAAAAATTCTAGATGAGATTGTCATTTAAAAGCCAACAATAAATCAAAATGTGACCTATATACTTTCTTAATACATGTTTCCTGTCTCATTTAATTTGTTATTTTAATAGGGGGTCCTATTAGGCTTTTTTTTTACTCTTTCTTTAGTGTGTAATGTTGCTATTTGAGCATGTAAAAACTCTGCAAAGGCAATTATTCTCTATATCAGTGTCAGTGTTTCTGAACTCCCTGAAATGGTAGTATTGAGTTCTTCTGGGAACAAACATGTCACAATATTACTAATTTAAATAATTAATAAGCAGAATAAAGGAGTGGGGCCTGTTGAGTTAGTAGTGTGTTGAAACTGCCGGTTATGGTAAGGGGCGGGACACCAATCATAACACACTGGTCCAGCTGACCAATCAGAGCACACTGTGCTTTTCAGAAAGAGGGGCTTTATAGAGACCGGAACTAAACAGAGCGTTACTGACAGACTGTGCAGAGAGGAGCTGCAACAATGGAGAATATGAGGAAAATAATGTGTTTTAAACATAAACATAACCTGTTCTAGTAGAGCCCAAAAACTAAATCAACACTTGGCATAATAGGCCCCATTTAAAGAAAAAGTGTTGGGTCAGTCCCTTAAAAGTTTTGAAAATGTGAAAGTTTGCATGTAAGACTTTACCCTGTTTATCCGGATCTGCGCTGCGGGACACTAAAGCGCTCACTGCAGGGAACGTTATGCTGGACATGGCTGCCACCGCGCCGGCCGCCCACATCATCCTAAATGACAACAAAAAAAACATCACGCTTCTGAACACGGTGAACATCAGACGGAAGTGACTCGCTCTTCTCAAACCCGACGGTTGTGCGGTAACATTTGCATAAGCAGGTAATTTATCTTGAACTCACCACGGCTCGGAGCCTAAACCGTACCAGGCCAGCTGGAGAATCTGGAAACCCAGACCCAGAAGAACTGTGTTCTTGTTACCGATGGTCCTCATTAATAAAGTGAGAAAAAGTGTCTGTGGGAAAACACGAGGGAATTAATAATTACAAATGTCCTGCATCATATTTTGGGGTGCTCATTCCAAAACAGTTTTGCTCTAGCATGTAAATTTCTCACAAAACATGAATTCATTTTCAGGCAATTTTGGTATTTGATAACCATTTGTAAGGGGAATAAGTATTGTATTATCCCTTAAAGGTGCAGTGTGTAATATTTATCAGGATCTATTGACAGAAATGCGATAGAATATACATAACTATGTTTTCAGTGGTGTTTTCTATTACCTTAGAATGAGTCATTTCTATCTTCATACATCACAGGTCCCCTTATTGTGAAGTGCTGCTGTTTTGTGCTGTCATGTTTCTACAGTAGCCCTAAACGGACAAACTGCTCTACAGAGCGCTAAAGCTACTCTTTGATCTCTCAGACAACATCTTTGTCCAGTGACGGCCACCGTAGCTTCTCTGTGCTCTGACAGGGAGGGGTGAGCAGTAACAATTCACAACCTCACGGCTAGACGTCGCTCAAAATCACACACTGCACCTTTAATCACCTGAAAATCTGCCACAAAGACATGCTTCCCATCTTCCACTGAGCCAGGTTACAACTATTGGATAAATTCTCAGCCGATTGTCACGTCAGACATTATTTTATGCCTAATCCTGATTTCAAGGTTAGAAATGGGGCCAGTGACAGAAGAAAATGCATGTTTTAGTGACAGAAAATTGCATATTTTGATGGAGAAGAAACTATTGAAACATATTTTTCCACTCCTTTGCAGATTGTAAGATTAATGATACTTATTTTTTTAAGTAAAGTTTTGGTACTTAACTAATTTTGTTAAGTGCGTTAAAAGCTGATAAATGCATATAATATGAAAAATGTAAATTCTTATTTTGGTCTAAACACTTTTTTTTTTTTACCCGCCCGGCATCATTAAATTAGGTAATAGTGGGGCTTTGTATGCAAATCAGCAGTATTTTCCAGATACTGGGCTGTTATTGTACTGAAACCATTGTTTTCATCGCTTCATTGTATTGAATTACAAAGGATGTGGAGTAAAGCTGCTAGAATTCACCTTGGCTGCTAAAAATAAAACACCTGCACTTAAATAAACCTTCTAGTGCCGTGCTATCTGCTCATTACAGCTCTGCCTATATTTCATTACATTTACCGCTGAACTTTTAAAGGAATTCAATTCAATTAGAAAGCGTTTGTAAGAGCCACCTTCGCAAGATGCCTTTCCAGCTCAACGACACAAGTAATAAGGCAGAGCGAAGAATATTGCCTCAATTAAATACCTGCGCCAGGATGGAGAGGATTCCCACCACGCCGATGAACACAGCGATCGTTTTGGGCGAGAAGTTAATGACCTGAGAGACACAGAGAAAGAGCCACACCGCTATCAGTCTGCACCACTGGGCCTGAATCGAATTAACTCGGTTATGTCCAGTAATGAGCCGTCAGCGAACTGAACTCAACGGCCAGACAGGATGCCACTAACAATCCACATACACCTGGAACTTCCTAAGGAGCCAAACAGCACTGCTTCATTCTAGTCACATGACCCTACACGGCTTGTTTAATCAAGCAAGTACAGTTCACATATATGGGTGAATATATAATACATATTTTCACCAAGGGTGCAATAACTTCATTAAAGCCGTTCTTTTAAACATTATGTTCATCAAAAATTCTGAAGAAATTGTTTCAATAAAAATATGAATTAGCACAACCGTTACCGTGATGATAATCATCCGCTTTTCTTGAGCAGCTAATCATCATATTAGAATGATTTCTGAAGGATCATGTGACACTGAAGACTGGAGGAATTTGTACATTGTAATAATATTTCAGAATATTACGATTGTACTGTATTTTAATCAATTAAATGAAGCCTTGAGCAAAAGAGTTTCTTTTCTTCTTATTTTAGATCTGATTCATCACAAATAAATATTTTAACAGCACTAATCGTAAGTATAAAAAATACTCTATTCTTACATTTTTAAGGTAAATTAAATAAAAAAGGACAATTATATAATCTTAACATCTTATATCTATACACATAGTATAGAGCTTTCCATTACTTTGATTTTATTCATTCCCATAAAGAAATTTTTATAAGTATAAATTACACATTATACTTAATGTATAACAACAAAATATTTTATTATAGTGTACATAATGTTTTGTATTTTGGGTCAACTTTTTTAAATTGACAGTCGATCAAAACAATGATTTAGAAGGTCAAGTGCATTGCATTGTGGGATACGGTATTTCCTGCAGTGTGATCTGTTGTATACTGCACATTTTGTTGGTCTTCATGCATGCATGAATTTGCAAATGATAGTGTTTTTGTTAACCGATCCTACATTTGCTCGTTTACTTAATTTAAAGCGTGCTGCTGGCGCTAAAACACTTCCAGTCACAAGTGCAGCAAATGAATCATGGGAGTGTTAAACAATAGCAGACAGTGAAAACATGCAGTCAGTCGTTGCATAAACCGCCCTGCAGGATAAGCTGCTAATTAAAGTTTAATGGAAGCAGACAGCTGGCTTAATGAGGGAACATTAAATATAGAATCTTTACATTCGTTCATTATAAACCGAAGCTTTCTTACCTGACGCAAGTAGAGGAAAAAGCTGGAGTATTGACCGGCCTCGGGCAGATAGGACAGAAATACTGTTATACAAATGAGAAGAACGGTCGTGTCCTGCCCAACTTTCCGCAAAGACTGAAAAACAAACACAAACATTATCAATAAAACCACTATAGCCAATGTTTTGTATTTCAAGTATAGATGTGAAGAGTTCGGTTGCAAAATGTGATAAACGCCATTTTTTGACATTTAGATTTTATTATCGTAAATCACTGTTTAGATGTACCTTAATCTATGTGTGAATTGCTGCCATTAATAAGATTTAAAATGTACATTTTAAGCCTCCTACAAAATGTATTTTTTCACAAAACGCGATATCCGCCAGTTTCTTTACAAAGTGCGATAAAGAACGTTCAGGATGCTGCGCGAGCTCAGGATGTCACGCGAGGAGAGAGTCACCGCCGGTGAAGTGCTCCGAGTTTGCTCAGTGATTTAACGATAATAGCAAAACATTTTTAAAAAGAGGATTCAATAGGCTAACTAAAAAACGTTTATCATTTAATTGTTTATACTGTAGGAGAGCTGTCAGTCACGTATAGGCTACGTCACTGATCAACAGCTGTCTGTCAGTCAGAGAATCAAAGCTTCAGAGTCAAGCTTAACGTTACTTGAGTATTTCGATGACAGATTGGAGCCGGTCAGGAAGGCAGCTAAAGAAAATCATCAAAGGGAGCGACCAAACGGGCAAGGCATTCAGGGGAGCGAAAACATCCAAAGATTTATTTTGGTCATCGTGCGACTGCGAGTAACGCGCGCACACACACACACACACACACACACAATGTTTTTTTTTAATGGTATTACAGTAGAATAATATAGCCTATGGTGGATATATAGCGTTTTGCAAAAAAAAAAAAAAAAAAAAAAAGATGTATGTTCTGGCCAAAACTAACTCAGAATCTTATTATTATTAATCAATCTTTGTATATACTATTCCATATATTTATGATGTTTTGTTTTTTTAACCAATTTAAGATGTTCGACAATGTTAAGATAAATATGTTGCAGTTTGGCATGGTTTTTGACTTATTTATGAACTATTTATGGACATAAAATTAAATTAAAAAATCCTGGATTTGAAGAATATTGTGTCCCTGGCCTACACTGAGCTCAAGTAATAGTTTAATGTACAAAAATTGTGAATGAACTTGACTGTTGATGTCTTAAATAATAATGTCAAATAACCAACATTTCTCAAAATGGATATATCTCGTTTTGCAACGAAACTCTTCACATAGTAAGACGTTAACAAGACAATAAGATCCTAACAGTAATGCATTAACGAACAATGAGCAATATTTATTTCAGTATTTATTCACCTTTGTTTACCTCTTAACTGTCACCCCACTTTTTGAGAATAGACATAAAAATGCACAATCCAAACTCAAATGCTTGCAATTCAAGAATTCTTGGATCTAAGACTAAGGTTGGTCTTGTTTTAAAGACACGCAGCAGATTATCGCTAGTATGAAAAAGTTATGGACGTTTACATTTTCTGTAAATCAAATCAAAGCCATATGTCTAACCAAGTTGTGTTCCAAATATGAATTTTATATCACACAAATGTGTGATTAGATTTTGTTTAGGCGCTGTACAAAAGATATCCACTGGCTGTCACCCACGTCATGTCATTTTGTTAATGCATTCTCCAAATTACTAAATTTCTGTCCAAATTTCGCATCTTTCTAATTTAAATCCCTAATTTATGAAAAAAATATGCTTAAAAAAAATTAGTGCCAATCAGGACGGTGATAGTTAAGAGGTTAATATTAGGGTTAATATTGGGTGTCAATCTGAGGTGAAAGAAAGAGTGTTTAAATCCTTACAGCAATGGGGTCGGCCTGTTCCCAGGTGATTGGCGCCCCCCAGGTGTTGAGCCTCATCTTGTCGGGCAGCGACTCTGGGACGGCCAGCAGTATGAAGCAGATGTCGGCCAGAGCGATGAGGGTCGCCACCAGCACCACCAGATTATCGCCGTAACTGGCCGAGAGGTAGGCGCCGATGGCCGGGCTGGTGACCAGACTCGCTGCAAACGTCGCAGAAACCTGGAATCATTCAACAGAATATAAATAACTCAGTCCATCCATCCAGCTGGGTCAAGGACACTGAATCCAGGTCATGTAGACGTATGGAAATAGAAATATCCTAAACCAGCTTCAATGATTTGGGCTGTCATATTACTCTGACATCTTTCAAAAATGCATTGGATATTTAATAAAAGAGACACTTACAAGTCCATATGCTGTACTCCTCTCGTGCACATCAGTAACGTCTGCGATGTAAGCGAAGATTACGGAGAAAGTGACGGAAAAAGCACCCGACACTGATATCATGGCAAAGTACCACCTGAAAATAACAAGAAATCATTCATTTAAACTGACACAATAGTCAAAGGCACTGTTATTAAAGGGGTGGTTCCGTGTTTTTTTCTAGGCTTGGTTGTGTTTATGGGGCGCAGTATGACATGTCTTAATACTTCTTCTTTTTTTTAAACGCTGTATTTTTCTTCTATTCTCCCTTTATTCCACACCGCTGTCTCCTTTGAACGGCTCGTTTGCTTCCTGCTTCTATGAAGCCCATCCCTCTGAAAAACGCAATGGTCTTAGATTGTTCAGATGGCCAAATGTAGTTTCCTGTATTTTTATTGGCTGAAGTGCCAAGCACAGGTTGCCGGAAACGCCACGCCCCTTCCCATTACGAGCAGAAGTCACATCTGCGGAGACTAGCGAGGGTTTATGATGTCACCAACCCAGGAAGAAGCTCGTTGTAGTCCAAACCGGCCGTTTTTGTAGGCAATAAACTGCCATAACTTTAAAAGACAATATCTCCGTTTGCTGTAACTTTCAGCGCTGTAACTTTGCAGATACTGTTTATGCTCAAGCAGCAACATTACACACTAACTAAAGTTAAAAAAATCAAAACGCATGAAACCACCCCTTTAAGACCAGGGTTCGCCAAACTTTTTACCGTGAATTTCCATAACGTTTGCAATTATTAGAAAAATACATTTCAAAGCTGCAGTGTCATTTCTGCACCAACCGCATCACCACTGGTTGGACAAACAAAGAGTATAGCACAAAAAAAAATTGTAATAATAATTATTCATATTATATTGGTGTTAAATTAAATATTTATTTGTTATTATTTTTACTATAGAAGTTATACAGTTTTAAAATTGTATTAAAAGTATGTAATAATTAATTTGACTCTATACATAAATTAATATTTTGCTTTATACTTATTTTAAGGTAATTCATTACGTATTATTATATAATCTTAATAATATAAACTAATATATATATACATACACACACGTATACACACACATTATACTATAAAATATACTCAATATTAAAGATTATTAAGTATTGTATAATTATAAAATAATTACATATTATAAAAGTAGAATATTATATTGTATTTATTATATAATATTTTTGGGCCCACTTTATATTAGGTGGCCTAATCTACTATGTATTTAACATCAATCCACTCGTGTACATTACATTTTAAAAATGACCTGCATGTAATTACATCTGTAATTAATTTCTCTAGTTACATTTATAATTACACTGTTGACACTTCCCTTAAACTGACCCACACCACACCTGACCCTAGCAGCAACTCAATAGCAGCAAAAGTGTTTCGCAATACAATATGAACAGAATAAGGATTTTTTTATGTCAGTACATAGAAGTTAAAGCCACCTAATATAAAGTGGGAACATACTTTTTTCCCACAATTTTCCAAGACTTTTTCATAATCACTATGTTTGTGGTAACTGTGCGAGACACATCCGTTCAGCATCATCTGAGTTCACGGCAGGACGGGACTTACCACGGACTGAGTCTCATGAGCGGGATGGGCGCACACGTGAAGAACACGGTAACCAATAGAAACGATCGCCTGCCCCACACATCTGATAGAGCACCAATCAACGGCGCACTCATAAATGACAGCAGACCCTGATCAACCAAACGAGAAGAAATGATCAGGAAACATCACAGATGAACGTATGAGTCAAATATTAGAACTGACAACACTTACCTTCACTCCCTGAATGAGGCCGTTTATTAAGAAGGTGTGTTTGGGGAATGTTTCGTGTAAAACCTACAGATAAAAAGTGCATATTTATGAAAAATCTGCGAGAATCATTTTAATACCCACAAAAAACATAACTCAATTAATTTCTCAAAATCATTTCATGTGTCTGTTTTCCTGACCCTTGTATGCCTTTTCAAACAACCAGACAATAAAGATAGGAATGATTTCAACTCCATAATGGTTATTATAATATTACTTACGTATATCCTACAATAGTATCTATTCATATTTTGAATTTAGCTTTTTTTATATTACATTTTAAGTAGTTTTGTTGTGTGCTTTTGTTATTTTTATATATTTTTTTCTTTTTTAAATATTTCTATTTAGCTGTCATTTATTTTATTTTATTTTTTTAAATTATTTTAGTAACTCAACTTTAACTTATTTCAGTTAATACTATATTAGAACATATCTTTTTTTTAAGTTACAATTTTTATCTGAAAATTATTTTATTTCAGCTTTAGTTCAACTTTTTTATGTTTTTGGCTAACGAAACCAACATCACTGTTAACAAAGAAAAATGTTTGGAAAATTTTAATGAAATACATTTAATTTTCATTCCTTTATAAAGAAATAAAGATTGATTTCTCCTTTAAAGAATATAAATGTAATAAATTGTTCTACAGCACCACCTGTCTTCACTGGGTTGTAAATGCAACGCAGTGTTTTGTTTATTGACAATTTATTTCTTTTTAGCATTTAGTAATTTATTTATAATAAACACTAAGAGGGCTAGTAAAAAAAAAAATATGTATGTCTATATTTGGTATCTGAGAAGTGACCGCTGGTCTGACCCATGCCAGGAATGCAGTAACAGTGTTTGCTTGTTCAGCCCAGCTTCAGAGATGAAATATGGACTTGTTTTGGTATAAAGTGTTAAAGCATATATCTACTAAAAAGTCACTGAGGGCACTCCAGCCTGTCTATGTGATTATAGTTATGGCATCTACTTTACTGTGTTAAAGCATTAAAGAACAATGATGAATACTGATAAGAGCATGTTATCAGTATGTTTTTGGGAAAGGTTCCTGTTTAGAGCAGAACACAACCAACTCCAATCTTAAAGAAGCTGTGTGTTCTGTGTACCTGTGTGTGCGTTAGTATTCTTTGCAGATCAGTACGGGTTAGAGAACAACCGACACCCTGGAGAGATGGAATTACTTGGGGTTTTTTTGTGAGCAGCTGGAGCCTAGAAGAGCAGTTCTGTGACCTTGGAGGGCCACCACGTGCCTAAAACCAGGGTCCGGGTGTCAGCCTGATAATCAATGGAGATATGCTCCAGCATGTCAGTCCATGTGTAGAACATTTCTGCGTTTATATATTTCTTAACCAATCAGAATCATTCAACCTGAAGTAATGATGTAGATGTAAGGTATTAATTGTGGCCTTGGAAATCCTTGTGAGTGTTAAAGCTGACTGTAACTATTCTTCAGTAAAATTTTCTTCAATTGACTGGACTTCTGACTCCTGGTCTTCATTCATCATATCTGATTCTTTACCTGTAAACTCCAGTAGCTCCTTACTGCAGAACACGAGATGGATTGGATTCAGATCCAGTGGGTGGAGCTGGGGTAGGTGTAAGCCTCAGACTTCACGCCCACAGAGCGTCTAATGCCACTTTAACGGTCCGCCTGGAAACAATTCCGTGACGCCAAACTCCCTCATGGAAGAAGAACGCCGTCGTGTTCACAACTGTGACAATGAGTGCTTACCAGGATCAACTAAATGCTAAAGTTTCAAAACAACGTGAAGTTCGCAGCTCCATTGTTGCAGTAACTTAGCAAAGAATATAAAGTGGGAAGAATTGCATCTGGATCCAACTGCGCCCTCTAGATCAGTGAGGACAATCTCATAAATTCCCCTTCAAACTAATGTAGGCTCAATGGATAGAATTCCTGCATTTTGCCAGATGCCACTCGCAGCTGAATCATCTATCTATTTTCCAAACCGCTGGTCCAATGTGGCTACAGCATAATATCATAAAGGCCATGCACTCAGTATTTTTCCGGGGTGCCAGTGGGTTTTTTTCTTTTATATATAAAACTATTGCTTTAACTACAATAATTACTATGATGCCATCATATCCAATATTTGTTACTTATTATATACATTATTAACGCATTTACTGTCACCATTCCAGATTATTAAGAATAGTTTATTAGCCCTGCATCAGGCAGTCTTCCACATATTCTGTAGATCAGGGCTATTCAAATCTTACCCTGGAGGGCAAATGAAGTGCAGAGTTTAGCTCCAACCCTAATCAAACACACCTGATCTTGCTAATCAATGTCTTCAAGATCATTAGAAAATCACAGGTGGGTGTGTTTGATCAGGGTTGGAGCTAAACTCTGCACCGCATTGGCCCTCCACGGTAAGATTTGAATAGCCCTGCTGTAGATTATAAAAACAAAAGATGTTGTAGCTTCAGCGCATTTTGTGAATCAGCAGCTGTTCTTTGAAGTTCAGAGTTTAGTCTGTAAAAGGCTAAACATTTATTTTTTGTCAAATTTTGGACAGATTCCCATATCCATCCGCACACGAATACTTGATGGTTCTCCACGAATCTTCCAGGCAGTGTCCGAAATCGCCCCCTATACCCATAAATAGGGCAGTACTTGAGGGACGGCCATTTGTAGCGTTGTCCGAAACTGTAGTGGACGTTATTGAGTGCACTCAATCAATCACGTAATGCACCACAATAACGAGTGTACAACTGATGTATGCTCAACGGCCAGAGAATACCCATAATGCAATGTGAGCGTCGCTCGCCAGAAGATAGCGCCTATAGCTGAATCATCCATCCATCTTTTTTCCAAATTGCTGGTCCAATGTGGCTACGGCATAATATCATACAGGTATAAATTACTTTTTACTTGATTATCAAGTTGTTAAATTAAGGTTTATATAGGGAGTGCAGAATTATTAGGCAAATTAGTATTTTGACCACATCAGCCTCGTTATGCATGTTGTCTTACTCCAAGCTGTATAGGCTGGAAAGCCTACTACCAATTAAGCATATTAGGTGATGTGCATCTCTGTAATGAGAAGGGGTGTGGTCTAATGACATCAACACCCTATATCAGGTGTGCATAATTATTAGGCAACTTCCTTTCCTTTGGCAAAATGGGTCAAAAGAAGGACTTGACAGGCTCAGAAAAGTCAAAAATAGTGAGATATATTGCAGAGGGATGCAGCAGTCTTAAAATAGCCAAGCTTCTGAAGCGTGATCATCGAACAATCAAGCGTTTCATTCAAAATAGTCAACAGGGTCGCAAGAAGCGTGTGGAAAAACCAAGGCGCAAAATAACTGCCCGTGAACTGAGAAAAGTCAAGTGTGCAGCTGCCAAGATGCCACTTGCCACCAGTTTGGCCATATTTCAGAGCTGCAACATCACTGGAGTGCCCAAAAGCACAAGGTGTGCAATACTCAGAGACATGGCCAAGGTAAGAAAGGCAGAAAGTCGACCACCACTGAACAAGACACACAAGCTGAAACGTCAAGACTGGGCCAAGAAATATCTCAAGACTGATTTTTCTAAGGTTTTATGGACTGATGAAATGAGAGTGAGTCTTGATGGGCCAGATGGATGGGCCCGTGGCTGGATTGGTAAAGGGCAGAGAGCTCCAGTCCGACTCAGACGCCAGCAAGGTGGAGGTGGAGTACTGGTTTGGGCTGGTATCATCAAAGATGAGCTTGTGGGGCCTTTTCGGGTTGAGGATGGAGTCAAGCTCAACTCCCAGTCCTACTGCCAGTTTCTGGAAGACACCTTCTTCAAGCAGTGGTACAGGAAGAAGTCTGCATCCTTCAAGAAAAACATGATTTTCATGCAGGACAATGCTCCATCACACGCGTCCAAGTACTCCACAGCGTGGCTGGCAAGAAAGGGTATAAAAGAAGAAAATCTAATGATATGGCCTCCTTGTTCACCTGATCTGAACCCCATTGAGAACCTGTGGTCCATCATCAAATGTGCGATTTACAAGGAGGGAAAACAGTCCACCTCTCTGAACAGTGTCTGGGAGGCTGTGGTTGCTGCTGCACGCAATGTTGATGGTGAACAGATCAAAACACTGACAGAATCCATGGATGGCAGGCTTTTGAGTGTCCTGGCAAAGAAAGGTGGCTATATTGGTCACTGATTTGTTTTTGTTTGGTTTTTGAATGTCATAAATGTATATTTGTGAATGTTGAGATGTTATATTGGTTTCACTGGTAAAAATAAATAATTGAAATGGGTATAAATTTGTTTTTTGTTAAGTTGCCTAATAATTATGCGCAGTAATAGTCACCTGCACACACAGATATCCCCCTAAAATAGCTAAAACTAAAAACTAAAACTTCCAAAAATAATCAGCTTTGATATTAATGAGTTTTTTGTGTTCATTGAGAACATGGTTGTTGTTCAATAATAAAATTAATCCTCAAAATTAAAATTTGCCTAATAATTCTGCACTCCTTGTACACGCTAGTTTCCATGCCAGAGTTGAAGATAAATCTTTTCATTACTACTAGAGCTGCCAGTTGGCTAAGTTTCAAATGATTAGTAAACAGCACAAACTATGCAAAAGCAGCAGCCCGTCCGGCGCACTCAGTGTCTGAATTCAGCGTCACTCTTTTATTCAAGTGGACTGTATCAGTAGGGAATAGAGCATGAGGGTATAGAGGGTGATTTTGAACAGCCTCAAACACTTCCCTTGTTTTTATTACTAAATTATTATTATTATTATTATTTTGAATGAATTTCTTGAAAGATTGATTCAATGACAAATACAGTTTTAAAAGTCATGTACTGGTGTAACACTGTAATTACTGTTATTGTTATCATTATTTGAAACACCAAGCTACTTTCAAAAGGTAATTTACTTATTTTGATCGCTACAGTAGTCATCAGTGTTTATATCCAAACTAAAAACTTATATCACAGTATTCTATCATCACGTGAATTCTTGTAAGGCAGAAATAACAATACTGTGTGGTTGAAAAGATTGTTCATATACATGACAACTGCTCTCTCACAGATCTGAATACTCTGGTGTGATTTTGTTTAAAGGTTTAATAGACAGGTGAACCTCACATGGGTGTAGATCGATTAAAGGGGTACTTCAGCGCTGCGAAGATAAATCTGTATTTAAACTGGGTCATTAATGTAGTAGAAATGTGAAATTATTTTTAATTTGGTCCTTTCTTGACTGAGAAAAGACAGAAAATGTATTTTTTGTCTCATGGGGATGAAAGACAACAATTCCCAGAATGCTTCGCTGCCCTGTGAGGCCACTCCCAAAGCCACCGCTACTGGATTACTGATCACTTTCCCACCGTGTTCATCTTCACTAAATCAGTTCAGTTAGAGAACAGACACTACAATTAAAAACTGAACATGTCTGTTCAATATAATGTGATTTAGCCGCTGAGGGATTGTCGTAAACGCAGCAGGAGTCAGATTACAAATCATGATGAGAGCTGAGGTAAACGCAACCGCGCTCGCGGCAGTCGTTCTCAGCGTGTGTTCAGTCTGCCGCGTTTTTAGTTCAAGCCTTTGGAAGCTTAACTTTTAATAGGAATTAATTTGAGAAGTTGAAACACTCACTTTGCTCAGTCGCTTCATTTACATGAATGCCTGCAGCTGCAAGCTGATCTGTGAGTGTGATCTCGGAAAAACATGCGGAAATATCTCCCTCTGCTGGCTGTAGTCTTTAGCCTCTGACCAAAAATGTTATCAATGACGCAAATCGACTATATTTGGGTCACTATGGAATTACCTTTGTCTCAATAAAACTGAACAAAAAATTTTCAGAAACTATCAAAAATATGCCATTACAAAGAAGAAAAACACATTGAAAATGAAAAAAAATGAACTCAGTCGCACAAATGTACCAGGATATTCAGTATGCTTCATTCTTTGTTAATGTTTTTCAAAGATTTGTTTTCGCAAATCGTGAATTGTGAATGCATTGCCAAAGATTTCGCTTACGTTTCTCAGTTTTTCGTTTGCTGCTTTGACACAAACCTCTCGTGGGGGCGGGCTTAACTGTGGTCTACTCTGATTGGATAAAGAGCTTTTGATGGACAGGTGGAATGATCTCGCGGTGCTTTGTATTTGTAATGGCAATGCATTCACAATCCACGATTTGCGAAAATGAATCTTTGAAAAACATTAAGAAAGAATGAAGCATACTGAATATCCTGGTACATTTGTTTGTAGACAAAGACAAAGGTAATTCCATACATCACCGGATTAATTTTTCCAGAAATAAAATGCATAAATCTCTCGTCTCAGGGGGATATGGGGGAGGGGGGACATGGTCATTTGAATATACTCCAGGGTTTCTACTGATACAAAGCCATATGCTAATCGCTGAAGTAACCCTTTAATCATACAGCTGTAGTTTATACTGACACCTACTGGTGTGCATTTGGCAAAAACAACTTTGTGTGCCTATAATTAAAGCATTTCTTTTGACAAACATAAATAATAAATACATTTAAATAAGAATTAGAATTACTCACTGTGAGCATTGGCATCGTCAGGAGACCCCAGGCGAAAAACTCCAGAAAGATGACCACAACAGCATGATACACGCTCGGCTTCCCGATTCCATGCTGGACCTGGAACGTCACAAATATAAACAGCTCATCATTAATAATGCTGATTATAATCTTGAATGTGGCACATTTCCAAACTCCTCGGCTTTCAATGGGACTGATCTCATTGCTATTCCTCTGGGACGCACAAAAGACTTCACTGCACAAAAGGGAAAAGAAATTCAGCTGTGCCAAACTCAACCCACTACTGACAGAAGTTCAGTCTTGAGAATTCATGGGATGCTTAATCTGCACTTGCCGGTATTGTCTTAATATGAATGGTAAAGCAAGTTGTACATAAAGCAGGAACCACAGAAGTTATTCGGGTGGGTAAATACACACACACGCACACACTCCTGCTCAAAAGTTTACACACCCCTTGCAGAATCTGTGAAGTAAAATGTATGTTTTTAATTTGTCTTCCGGGAAACATGTAAGCATCTTCTGTTGATATCATTTGAGGTCTATCAAAATCTTGACTTTAAAAATCATTATATGCCAACAGTGACAGTTCAAAAACAGGAAAAAGTATTGCTTCAACGATTGATTAGTCAACATATTTTACTAATGGACCTACCAATCGCTGTTTAAAAATGAAATGATGCTACCATCTTTCGAAACTCATTCTTACATCCCTGTAATGTGGCTCCAAATCATTTTAACCCTCCTCTACAAAGGCAATGTGAGACGGGGAAGTTTAAGAAATTAGGTTGATTTGACACGGAATGACCCAGGCGTTCTTTTCAGCATATGCTTCATTCTTCTTCCTCCAGACATATCACTGATCCATAGGGCCGAAAAGGTCCAGTTTTGTTTCATTGCGCCACAGGACAGAATCCCTAAACTTCTAAAGCTTATTTATATATGACTGTGAGCACACAGGAGCCGACTTTTCTTGTGCTTTTGGGTCAGTAGTGGTGTTATCTTCTGGCATGGAAACCACATGCGTTTAGTACTCGTCTTACAGTGCAAGCTGAAACCTCAGTCAAATCTTGCTGCAGGTCTAATATAGTCACTCGAGGGTTTTTCTGAACCGGCCTTCTAAGAAATCTGGTTGCAGCCGTTGAGATCTTCCTTTTTCTGCCCCGTCCAGGTAGTGGAACCACTGTTCCTTTAACTTTGAACTTGCAAACTTTGCTTCCAACATGTCTCTAGGAGCATTTAGTGCCTTTGCTGTCTTTTTGTATCCAACTTTTTGGACCCTTCTTTTGACTTATGGGTCCTGCACACTGTGCGATTTTTCAAAATCCTTTGCGAATGTCCCTTGTCAGACTGTACGAACATAATCCCAGATGTAAGCCATGTCACACTGTAAGATCTCAGTTGGCATTAATGTCAGACTGCACGATAGTTAAGGTGCGCTAAAAACGGACGCGCGCAAGAAAACTCACCCGGAGCTTTATATCATCAATGAATGACGCGCTCGGTGACGGTGAGCTGCATTACACGCGGGACTGAAATGCTGGCTAAAAAAATACATTTCTAGCTCTCGTTTTGGTCATAGTTTGTCTTGAAAAACGGAGATATTTGACTTTGACTCCTAGGAGAAGTCACACTGCAGGATTGTGTGCCAAATCTTCTGACACTGCCAGAATTTTGTCTGAGGTAAAATTTGATCGCAGCGCTCATTAATCGGCTGCCGGTGAACATGTCAAACTAACGACCAAAGACGTCAGATTTTAGCCTAGGATCAGAGGAATCTTTTAGGATTTGCTGTATTTGTCTCAGACGGCCAAATCGTGGCCAAAATCGCTCAGTGTGCACCTGGCTTTAGCCGTCAAACATGACACTCAATAAACCTAGCCAGTTCAGATATTTGGGCAAATTCCAATCGGAAGTAAGCATCTCTGCTCTCTGTCTGTCTGTCTGTGTACGTGCGTGTGCGCGTGCGTAAGGCCCTATCATACACCTAGCGCAAAGTGACATTAGGCGCAATGCACGTATTTTTTGCTAGTTTCATCCTTGTGCTAAGAACGCTGTGCTAAGTGAGCTGATCGATAGGAATTAAAGCTACACTGTGTAACTTTTTTAGTTTATTCTTAGCTAAAAACACTTAGTTCTTATAAAAATATATGTGCTCATTAATGTATTTTTACTTCTTTCAAGTAATTCTCGTAAGTTTATAATATGCCATTGAAAATGCATACGGGTGAGGGGTTCGAATGCCGGTCGCCATGTTGCCCCTCCATCTCGAAAGTACATTAGCCAAAGAGGGACATACCCATAAATTCAAGCTTCGCCTTTCGCATTTTAACACTCGATGGCACCGTGTCGAATGTGAAGAGGGGGATTGCCATGTTAATCTTGGACTAAATCGGCCACCGTAGGAGTTAAAACGAAATCGGAATTGAGAGGAACAGAATCTAATATTCACTGGATGGTCATATACCTTTACACCGCTAGATGGGGGAAAATATCACACAGTGAAGCTTTAAGTTTGAGAAATCTAATTACACGGAAATGCATGAATTATATCTGTTTTATATGGTTAACTAACTACAAGGGAATAAGGTGTCCCATATGAGATTTCAAGTCGCAGTTCATCGCTTAGCACAGCGTTCGTGGCTCGACTGGTCGTGACTGTTTTCCAAGATGGCTTGTGTCTGTAAATGTGTAAGGTACTGTCTTCATAAAGTATCTTCTTATTAAACTGTTTGTACACTTAAAAAGTTCTCAATGCTTCGGTTTGCATGAAGGGACCCTCATTATGCTACCGTATTAGTGTGAGGCTATTTTGAGCCTTGTTAGTGGTATTAACTAGTGATTTAATTTTACTTATCCTATGTCCCATAAACTAGCGTTATAAGCTAATCTGTTTTTAGAAATAAAACTCTTTACATTCGATTTTCATGAAAACACATCCCAGAGAACGATCTACTCGGTATTAATCATGTGATAATTACCCCTTGGTTCATTTCTCACCGGAGTTGTCCTTTAAGCTACCATAGGCATGAACTGAAAATGCGCCAGACTGGACATGCACCGTAAATGACTGTGCGACCCTGAATGAATGCCCGGTGACCATGCTCATTTTATTTTTGGGGCGGGTTGCTTGATTTGTGGATTCATTAGCCTATTATTCTTATATGAAAGTGTCTGAAAAAATATGTAGTGTCTGTTCTCTAACTGAACTAAATGATTTTATTACTATAAAAATTAAATCGACGGTGGGGTGGTGTCGCAGTGGTTTGGCCCGTAGGGTGGTGAAGCAAGTGCATTCTGGGAGTTGATGTGGCATCATTATGAGGCAAAAATACATTTTCTGGCTTTTCTCAGTCTAGAAGGCACCAACTTAAGTTCTACTACATAAATCACCCAATTTAAATACACATTCATCTTTCCAGCTGTGAAGTACCCCTTCAAGCTGTTCCGAACCGGTACGAATTTCTGCCTTCTACTGTCAAAAGAAGATAGTTTAACCAAACAGTTGATAGTCCCCATTGACTTTCATTGTATTATGTTTTAAATACTATGTAAATCAATAGTGCTCAACTGTTTCATTCTTCATAATATCTCGTGTTCAACAGAACATAGAAACTCATACAGGTTTGGAACAACCTGCGGGAGAGTAAAAGATGACAGAATTTTCATTTTTGGGCGAACTATGATGACTGGGGTCTGGGTGAAATGGCCTGATTATCCTATGTATATCGCTGAGCAAAAACAACAAAATTAGCAATATTATTAATAAATAAATATACTAAACGTCTTTGGTAATGATTCAGAATGAGCGAGTGACATCACAAACAGTAATGAATAAATAAATGTAGACTTCTGCGTCCCTATGACAACAGATTGCGCTCTTGAGAAGCACGCGCGCAGCAAGGTGTTGTGCGCGCGTTCGCGTCTGTTACGTAATAGCCGAGCACAGCGCTACAATTGGCTAATCTGCTAGCATCTTCTCACCTTCCTAAAAAAAACGATCGATATCACAAATGACACGTTTTCATACACGAGAGGAAATGTTTTTAAGACCATAGACGACATTCAGCGACACATAAAATTGTGAAACGACGATTCGGGCCTTTAAAAAAATAAAAAATGTTGTGATTCGTCAGCTAACGTTAAGTTAGCCGATCTGCTATCAGCGCTCCGTGCGCACGTATGAACAGAAAACCGGGTATTCATATTTATCATTTAATAAAGAAATCCGTCTTTTAAATACGCATTTAAATGCTTAAACGCTTTTACGTGCCCTACAGTAACGTTAACTGTTAGCTGTTAGCTAATATCAACACAAAAAATCAGCGGTCCGATGAATCAATGGCATGTTGTTTTTAGCGCATGCTCGTGTCGTGTGACTTTATGTTGTTCTTACCGGACTTTCATGCTTCATTATGATTCTCTTGACCAGCACAACTTGGCTGGTGTGTTTCTGGTCTATCTCCCCCTTCTCCATCATCTTCTTCATCATTATGTCATCACATCTCGTGCGGGTTACATAGACGCCATCCTGCTGGGTGCATATCTGCGGTCCACCCGCTCCTTCCAGCTTTACCAGTGGGTTCAGCCGTCCAAATATGAGTTTAGTCTTTCTCTTCGGTTACTTACATCCAGCAGAAACCAGACTGTATCGATAAAACGCTGTCACACTGTCCCTCCGCCGTGAGTGTGTGTGTGTGTGTGAGAGAGTGAGAGTGAGTGTTACGTGATTGCAGTGCGCAGAACAGCGACGCCTCGCGGCGAGAGAGCGACACGGCAGCAGCTGTTTCTGAAGCGGCATCAGATGAGGCTCGGGTTCCTGTGCGGTGGCGGATGCTGCTCTCAGCTGATCTGGACTCAGGTGATGATGGACCGGTCTCTCACTGGGCAGATGACGGCAGTGCGTCACGCTTTATTACCTTATCAGAGGATGCGTTCCCTGTTCAGAGGACGTTACCAAGGCTCACAGTGGAGGATGACACTTCAGAATCAGCACTGATTACTGTTGATGACCTTATCCATCCATCCATCTATCCTTTCTTTCTTTCTTTCTTTCTTTCTTTCTTTCTTTCTTTCTTTCTTTCTTTCTTTCTTTCTTTCTTTCTTTCTTTCTTTCTTTCTTTATATCAATCAATCCTTTTTACTTTTCATCATCCATCTATCTGTATGTACATCCGTCCATCTATCTATCTATCTATCTATCTATCTATCTATCTATCTATCTATCTATCTATCTATCTATCTATCTATCTATCTATCTATCTATCTATCTATCTATCTATCTATCTATCTATCTAGTCTATCTGTCTGTCTATCAGCCATGTTTCTTTCTATTCATCCATCCTTCTTTCTTTCTATCTATCTATCTATCTATCTATCTATCTATCTATCTATCTATCTATCTATCTACCTATCTATCTATCTATCTATCTATCTATCTATCTATCTATCTATCTATCTATCTACACCCATCCTTTTTATTTATTTTTATCATCCATCCATCTTTATTTCTTTCTATCTATCCATCCTTCCTTCTTTCTTTCTCATCCATCTTTCTGTCTGTCTGTCTACCTATCTATCCTTCTTTCTGTTTTTTATCCATCAATCCCTTTTTCTTTCTAGCCATATATAAATATTTCGATATTATAAATATAAATATTTTGTAATCTGGCCCTCCATATACACAGATGATTTATATAAACTGCATTTTTAAATTTAAACTAACCTGAAATAGTACAAGTATATAAATATAAATAAATTAAATAAGAGATACAGGAAGCAAAATAAAGAATGCTAAGTGGAATATAACATTAAAAACAAAACTAGATTAAAAATATAAAAATAATCCATGAAGTTTTATAATGTTATTTTATAAATAAATATATATTTTATTAAAGGTTTTTAAAAGTTATTGTATTTAAAATTGTGCTAAAGACTTTTGTAATATTAAACAAAAACAAAATAAGTGTAATATTGTGCATTATGATATTATGAAGCGATTCAGTCTTAATCATGTTCGTGTTTTGCCTCAATTAAGTTAATGGGTCTCTCTGTGGCGGTGGCCCCAGATCAGTTAGTGTGATGAGCTGCTAAAGTTTGTTTATTTGTGTCACTAGGCAACCGGTATCCTCATCTTACCAGCAGAGACAGTTTGCCTGTGTGTGAATGTTTCCCAATGGGACAGTAAAACATTTAGCACATGATACATTCCCTATTGGTTTTCACAAGACATAGATTAAAGAAATTAGGTGTCAGAAATGGCTTTAGCAAGTGGACATTGGATTGACAAAGAAATTGTAGGGGTCCCACCAAGCCCAAGGTAAGTTCTGCTTACAGGTGTTTCTCTGTCATTTGTGACGCCTCTGAATGATGGTTGCTCAGTATATGCTCACATCATACTCATTTACAGATATGGCCATGCGATGACTGTAGCAGGAAATATTGCTTTCTTGTTTGGAGGAGCATCAAGTGAGGTGCGTGAATCGAATAAACTGCTGAAAACTGCACTTATTTCACTTGTTGGTTAAAAAATATAGACGTGTGTGCAACTATTTGCTTCTATTGCTCTCCCCTTTTTTGTAAGTCGCTTTGGATAAAAGCGTCTGCTAAATGATTAAATGTAAATGTAAACTATTGTTCTGTCTTTAGGAGGATCCTCCAGTATATCTTAATGACTTTTACATGATCACAGGTAGCCTACTTTTGGTGAAATATCTTGGTATTGATGCATAAATGTTTTTTACTTAAATGCATCATTGATTTCATGAGTTTATATCCTTAACATTTTCTTCTGTTTTAGTTTCATCTAATGGAGTAACATGGGAGCTGATGCCCCAGAAAGGTGATGTTCCCACAGTAAGAGAAGGACACACTCTATGGTAATGATATTTATTGTTCAAAAGTTTGTGGTCGATATGATTTTTTTAATGTTTTTGAAAGAAAGAAAAAAATACTGTAAAAAAAGAGGCATTTTATTACGATTAAAAGCAATTGGATAACACTTTACTTAAAGCCTTTATGCATAACGCATTATATAGTCTCACAAATAATTGTAACCACAGTTATAATACATTATAATACTTATCTATCATTGAACACACCTTTAGAAAGTATAATGCATTAAAACACGACAACAACACAACTGCAAATATTATAATGCTTTTTAACTTTGGTTACAATTATTTATTAAAAAATATATAGTGCATTATAATGAATACCTTTATAATGCATTATGCATAAGTGTTAGTCATAATTTTTATCTGAATATATAGTAACATGTAATTTATTCATGTGATCAAATCGAATTGTAATATGATGGTTGGAGCGAATAGGCAAAGACAGCTCAAATATGAATAATTATTCATATCTCATTGTGATTAATTATGAAATTTTAATCAGTTAAATAGATTAACTTGATGTGGCTACATTAACATTACAATCAATTAATCCGTTCATCCTGTGAACGTGCAGTATTGATTATTAATTAATTCTAAGGAAAAGGATATTTTTCATGACTACAGAAAAATTATTATTCCTTTGTATTTACACAAGAGCTAAGACGGCATAAGATCGATCATTTAAGCGACAATTTGAACTGATAACTCAATAATATCAGCTTATTGAAATAATCAGTTTTCCCCGTTTACATGCAAACCAGTAAACTGACAACGCAAGTAAACCGCGTTTACATGACTTTATTAATAAACCGGGTTATTTCCTTGTATGGACGTCAAAAATAATAATGTCCGTATCTGACTCTGAGTTCTTCAAATGTTACGTCAGATGTGATGTTGAATAAAGCATATCAGCGGGAGATTTACGGCTCACATTATCCCTCATCAGAAGCAGCGTTTGGACTGAACCTACTACTTCTGCTGCATGAGATGAGAACACATCTTTATAATTTTCTGGGTCTTAAAAGAGTCTGCGTTTGTGATATATGTCCTTATTTCATGTAAAACGCTAGCTCGCTCTGTCTGGATGCGTTTATATCAGCTCTAAGTTTGCGGTTTTTTACACATCACACATGCGCACTTCAGTAAGCCGACAGAATGCAGGTGAGGTTAATGCGTTTACATGCAGCATGAAATCGGGGTAAGGGACAAAAAAACTACCTGTCCCGACCGGTTTACACCGTTTATGACCTTACTCGATACGATAAAAGAAAACGGGTTACCGCCTTTACATACCCATGTTCATTGTCGGTTTATTAGGCATAATCGGCTTAAGAACGTGCATGTAAACACGCCCAATGATAAGCTCCTTTATCTGACAAAAGGGGTTCACAGTTTTACTAACTACACAGCGATTTGTGTTTTGTTCGTTACTTGCATTTAGACTGAGCTGTAGAAGAGCGTCTGAGGTGAAATTGCAGGAGATAGTCTTGATAGTTCGGTTCGAAGGTGTTGCAATTGATTTTCCTCTGCGTTGACTGAAGAAGAAATGATGAGCTTGCATTGTTGCTTCGACTCTGTGTCGGGGTTAAGGAAGTTGCATGTAGCGTGGGAGTTTGAGCCTGCTGGCCCAGCGGCCGTGTGGGGGCATTGGGTTTCCTGTCCCACACAGCACATGGCTCTGTGTGTGTAGGCCGTATCGGCCTGGCCTGCTGGCCAAGATGAGGTGTTGGTTCAGCCAGAAAGAGAGATGAGAGGATCTGTGCATCTCTCTTAAGAGTCTTTGAGAAATCCCACCCTCGATGGGATTGTTGGTATTTCCCAGCGGGAAATTCCTCTGGAGATTTGATGGCTCTTTGTTTCAAGCATGATTAAACTGGGTTTGTGCCCATTCATACTCAATTAATTAATACAACAAACACACACTGCCTCCTACGAGGAAGTAACAAACACAAAGGTGTAAGTTGTGAAACGAGCATTAATATGATAGAATTTGATGGACATATATGAGCTTACATCAACTAGTAAGTTGCTCATAAGACATGCATAAACGAAATATCATACAAGAGACCCTTTACAAAACGGTTTAAATTGTACACACAATGTCCTGGGGTGGATGTTCATTTTATAGAACAGTTTTTTCTATAAATAATGCAGGAAAGTCTTTAGGGCATTGGGTCCATTTTCATCAAGAATCCATTATGGTCACAGCTCTCTGGAAATTCCTTTAAGTCATAAACCAAGTCTTATCTGATGGTAGCCATGGTAACAGAGACCTTTCTTGCTCCACTAGGGGATGTTTTCACCAAACTTTGTTGGTAGAGTAAGTTTGCTGGATCATTCATTAAATATAATGAATAAATAATTGTCTGATTAGTCGTTTCATGATTTACTGCTCAGAAAACATTTCTGATTATTATGTTGAAAGCTGTTGTGCTGCCTTAAAAAAAGTATTCATCTCTTTCCAAAAAAAAAAAAAAATCCTACTATCCTCAAACTTTTCACATTACACACATACACTTCATTTTGATGATAAATCAAAAGTGACATAGTCTAAACATGCTTTCCCCTTTTCCCATAGTGTTGTCAAAGGAAAACTCTATTTGTTTGGAGGCTCCTCACATCCTGACGCTAAAGAGTGTCTCCCAGGCGTCTATTGCTTTGACATTGGTAAGACACTAGATCATTTATAGCACATACTGTATGTGTCAATGCATATAATGTCAACAAATGGCTTTTGTTTGCGACACCATGTTAAGATGCTTGAGGTTTTCTCTGGTCCTTCTCAGTGACGCTGACGTGGGAGAAGCTGCTCACTGCAGGCGTGACTCTGCGGACGCTGAGATACAGCGCAGCCGCTCTGGGAGAAAATATCTATGTGTACGGAGGGGTTCTGGATGGAGTCCCGACGAATGACCTCATGATGTTCAACACAGGTCAGTACTGTGAGGACTTCACCAATCCCTGTTCATCTCAGACACTGAACTGCACTCCTGAAGAGATATGTGTCCATTGTTTTATGATAAAAATTACATGATGACAGTAAAATAGTCATTTATGACTGAGTCTCAATGTTCCATATTTGGTGACTGTTTTATGATGAAAGTGATATTTGGACAGAAATTTACAGGAAAATACATCAAATAAACAGTCAATGGAAATTGAATGACATCCGGGGGCTATTTTTGGTATAGCGCCTAAACATAATCTCATGGGGACTTCAATTTTTGTGATATCAACTTCAAATTTGGAACACAATTTGGTTAGACATATGGCTTTGATTTCATATTAATTTTAGAGTAAAACATTTTTTGTAAAATATTTATTTTATAAAAAAATAAATAATATTTAGTACTGTATTTTTCATTTTCAGTAAATTTAAACTTCCATAACTTTTCTTTAATTTAATATTTCTTTCACTTCAACAATAATCTGCTGATTGTCATCTTTAAATCAAGATCAAACTTAAGTCTATATTCCAAAGCATTCATGAATTACAGCCCTTTAAGTTTAGATAGTGCATTTTCATGACTATTCTCAAAAAGGGGGGTGACAGTTAAGGGGTTAAAGGGGTGGTTGCATGCAATTTCAGTTTTTGTTACTTTAGTTAGTGTGTAATGTTGCTGCTTGAGCATAAACAGTATCTGCAAAGTTACAGCGCTGAAAGTTCAATGCAAACGGAGATATTGTCTTTTAAAGTTATGGCAGTTTATTGCCTACAAAAACGGCCGGTTTGGACTACAACGAGCTTCTTCTGGGTTGGTGACATCATAAACCCTCGCTAGTCTCCGCAGATGTGACTTCTGTCCGTAATGGTAAGGGGCGTGGCGTTTCCGGACAACCTGTGCTTGGCACTTCAGCCAATAAAAATACAGGAAACTACATTTGGCCATCTAACCAATCTAAGACCATTGCGTTTTTCAGAGGGATGGGCTTCATAGAAGCAGGAAGCAAACGAGCCGTTCAAAGGAGACAGTGGAGACAGCGGTGTGGAATAAAGGGAGAATAGAAGAAAAATGCGGCGTTTTAAAAAAAAAGTATTAAGACATGTTATACTGCGCCCCATAAACACAACCAATCCTAGAAAAAAAACACGGAACCACCCCTTTAATAAATGTGTTCAGTAATATAAAGTTTTAACATTTTTTCAAGAGTGTAGGTTAAGATAAAAGACAATAAAAAACATACAAATGATCTTTGTTGAATGTCAGAATCGTAAGACGTTAAAAAGTGTTTTGAATATTCGTATACACATTTTAAAGACATATAGTGATCTTTAAGGTCTTTATTGTTCAACTTTGAACACTGAATGACCTAAGGTTGGGAAACTCTAGCTAAGATGAAATATGTTTTTTTAGATTGATCTCATTACCGTGATTAACTTATTTGAGACTTTGTACTCAAATAATAAGAAGCTTGAGCTACATTAGACCAGTTGTATAAACACGGTCATAAACACAGATTCTAATGTTGTTTATATGTCTATGTGGTGTTTTTAATATGCTTTAAGACAAACCATGTGCAAATTAATACGTCAACACCATTACTCTGTGTTGTTTTTCCTTAAAAGTCCAGTGAACCAAAGGCATGGTTTTGAAATCACCAGGTTTATTGACGTCACAAACTACCTTGTAACCAGTTACATCCACGTGTGGGCGGGCATTAGCATATCATTAACTATGCTGTGAAGCAGTGGAGTCTCAAGAGAAGCAGATTATCCCGGTATATTTTTCTGTCGATATAAAAAATCGGGTACATTTAGCAATATAGCAGGTGAAATATGTATATGATGCACATTATTAGCCGTTCAATAATGTAGTCAAGAAAAAGGCTAATCATTTTAATTACCGTTATGTGTCTGACATTTTAAAGAGCGATACCACTGGGCAGTGTTTACCTCAGTAAGTTGAGCTTGTGGGTCTCTGAGCAGGTGTGAGTAAGTGGAGGCGGGGCTAATTTGCATATTCATGGTCCACTTAAACTTAAAGGGTTAGTTCACCCAAAAATGAAATTGATGTCATTAACTCCTCACCCTAATGTCGTCCCACACCCGTAAGACCTCCGTTCATCTTCAGACACAGTTTAAGATATTTTAGATTTTAGTCCCAGAGCATATGCAGTGTATGCCCACTTTACTGTCCATGGAATAAAAACATTATAAAAGTAGTCCATATGTGACATCAGTTAGTTAAATAGAATCTCTTGAAGCATCGAAAATACGTTTTGGTCCAAAAATATCAAAAACTCTGACTTTATTCAGCATTGTCTGAGACAGGAGACAGGAAGTGAAGCAAACATTAGATTCAGACGTGGCTTGATGCCTTCCTGCCTTGTGTCCTCTGAAGGCAGCATTTTCCAGGTTTCAGACGCAGCCATTGTGAAGCACTGTCAAGAGCATGCCAAACCAACGGGTGGCAATATAACCCTAACCGTAAAGCCATGTTGGCCAATCAGAAGCCTGGAAAATTGTTTATTACTGGTTCTTATGCAACAAGACAAAATCTAAAGTTTCATTGTCCACACACACCACTGTCTGCAATCAGAGTTTCTAAAAATGTTCACCCTGGCAGGAGTTTTCAAAAAAGTTTGGTTTCAGTGTCCGGATACTGCGTTTGCATGTGGACGAACTGCCAAAAAGTAAAGTTTTAAGAAAAAGAAAAAAATTTGATGACTAACTTGTAAGACTAGTCTAAGTAGTTTATGCAGCTGGAGACAGTTCTACAAATAGTTGCACATTAAATAAAGTCAACAAAAACAAGCACATTTGTTAGTTTTTACAGTGTTGTATTAATTTCTTTTTAAATGCAAAAATACAAAAAAATATGTAATTATTTTCTGACTCTTGTGTTGTTCCAAACCACAAAACCACTTTACAAGCAGCATGAAAGTCAAGAAATATTTGTGAGAAACATTTAAGTCATTATTCATTGATAATCTTTTTGAAGTGTTCTGGTAAAGGAATAGTTCTTCCGAAAAATAAATTATCCCATAATTTACTCACCCTCAAGTCATCCCAGGTGTATATGACATTCTTCTTTCAGCCGAACACAATCAGAGTTATATTAAAAAAATATCCTGGCTTTGAAGCTTCAAAAAGTGCATCCATCCATCATAAAAGTAATCCACACGGCTACAGGGGGTTAATAAAGGCCTTCCGAAGTCAAGCCATGCAATCTTGTAAGAAAAATATCAATATTTATAACTTTATAAACTATAATCGCTGGCGTCCGGTGTCAGCTGTACACGAGTCAAGTTCCAGCTGAAGAGTGACCTCTGACTTTATTAAGCAGTTGTGTGAATCACTTTTATAATGGATGTATGCACTTTTTTGGTGCTAAACTTTTTTTGGTGAAAACTAAAGTTCTGTTTAAATCCCCCTTATAAAGCTTGGAGGTGCTAGGATATTATTTAATATAACCACAGTTGTCCTCATCAGAAAGAAGAAAGTTATACACACCTAGGATGGATTGAGGGTGAGTAAATTATGAGAGTAATTTTTGGGTGGCTATTACCTTTAATTGTAACTTACTGTATGTGCATACTTCTTTCAGTGTCATTGAATTGGATGCCTATTAAAACTACAGGAACTCAACCTTCAGAAAGGTAAATAGTGATCTGAATGAAGCATGAGATTTAACTTTAAAACTGTGTTCAGAATAACATATAAAAGCGTACATTTTGTGACTCTGGCTGACTGAATGATTGTTGGAAATGAAGCTGTATTCAAGGGCCATCTGTTTAAAACGACCGTTTGATCAGCTGAATTTATTTTGTGGTTTTCCTCTTCCAGAGACTCAAGCCCAGCATCTGCTGTCTTTCCGTCTGACCGCGTTCTTCCTCTTTTGTTCTGTAGATATGATCACTCATTTGCTGTGGTCGGAGAGCAGATATTGCTGTTTGGTGGATGTTCAGAGGATGGGTCTCAACTCAAAGACATGTATGCACTGAATACAGGTACAGCACCGTGAATAGAGTTACTATTCAAGTTGTAATTGTACGTCTAATTGGCCTGACTGTAATGAGGTGTTTTCCCATAGAGACTCTGGTGTGGGAACAGTGTAAGGTTAAAGGAGAATCTCCCGTTGTTTGTGCCGGTCAAACCTTTACACCACATCATGACAAGGTAAAGCAGTCATTTCACTGGAGTACATGATGGGATTTATACACTACTGTTCAAAAGTGTGTGGTCCGTAAGATAAAAAATAAATAAATAATAATAATAATAATAGAAAAGACACATTAAATTAATCAAAAGTGAATGTAAAGATATTTATAATTTTACAAAAGATTTATATCATATTAGAATGATTTCTGCACTGTAAAAAAATTGTTGGTTTTTGTTGGTTTAACTTAAAAAATTAAGTAACCTGGTTGCCTTAAAATTTTGAGTTTAATGAAATTTAAAATTTGAGTTAATACAATGAAGGAAATTTGTTTAGTAAATAGAAACTCAAAACATTATTGTATTTGAACCGCATAAAAAATTTGATAAATCATGAAAATAGCACTATTTGGCATGTTTCACTGCGTCATCAGAAATAAAACACACACAATTACCCAATATACTCACAAAATCTTTTAATAATATTTGAATAAAGGTTGTCAAATCTCAAAAAATGTGAACTGTATTAACAAACATTTTTAATTTCAAAGGCAACCAGGTAACTTTTTTTCTAAAAATTTTTTACAGTGTGAAGGATCATGTGACGGGAGTAATGATGCTGAAAATTTAGCTCTGAGCACAGGAATAAATTACATTTATTCACATAGAAAAGTGTTCCTTTAAATTTTAATAATAAATTTCATAATTTTACAGTTTTAATTGCATTTGGAATCAAATAATAAATAAAAATTGCAAGTGTACTTTTAAATAAATGCAGCCTTGGTGAACAGAAGAGACTTCTTTCAAAAACATAAAAAAAATCTTACCCCAAACTTTTGATCAGTACTGTACATTTTCTGAAATAAATGTGAATGAAGAAAACACTGCAGTTTATTACTGAAACGCATGGCGCAGGTGCACTTAGGATGTGTTCGAATTCACTTTTGCTTGTTTAAAAATGGGAACAACTGCCGGCGCATGGTTCTCCCTAATCTCTTAATGAGTCATGAGTGTGTTTTGGGCGTAACGTGCAATAAACCAATCAGAGTCTCATCTCCCATTACCTTCAAAAGCCAGTTGTGCTCGCACCATGGCAGATTTGCTATTTACATAGCGGGATTTGTGAGCAGAAAGACTAAACGCTTCTCCAGAGAGGACTGCTTTTATTTGTAATTGTAACAAGTTCTTAGGTAAGGAAGGAAGAGGACACGGGGGTCGGGTGGACTGCTGACCTCTTTTATAACTCAAATTACTGTGTTCACACTCCAGTGTGTATCTTTCTCATAAACTCAGGTTTCACTTCCGGGTTGCGGTACTTCCGGTATCCGGGAACTCTGAACTCAGTGTCTCTGGGTGCGTCAGCAGTCCGTCTCTCTCTCGCCTGCTTCCGTTTCACCTGGCGTTTCGTACTCTCCCCGCGCCCATTACTGAAACGAGATACAGGTGTTATCAATCTGCGTCCAACCCACTCACTTACCGCTCGTCCCGCGGCTCTCTCTCCCGCTGGAGACCTCGCTGAACCCCGCCCCCCTTGCCACAGTAATATTTAAGTGTGCTGCTCCTGTGTGTGTAATAATCAGAGTGTACGCACGTTGTGCATCCGCCTATAGGTGCATATTTCTAACACACCCTTTAAATAAACCAAACAAATACTGCGCTATTGACTTTAGAGCAGGTTTTTGTTCAGTCGTTTTCAGTTCCTCAAAATAGCAACACACCAACAATGCATCTGAACACACCTGGTTATCAGACCAGTCCACCCATGGGCGGACAGATGGTGCGAGTGAGGGCATTTGCTATTTAAACCGTGGTGCTGGACGTGAAAATGAAAACTGCGTTGGGCTGAAATTAGCAACAAACACTTGCGTCTCGTCTGGCGTCGTATTGCACCGGGTGTATGATAGGGCCTTTGGAGTTTAAAGATTTCGTATGAGTATGAGCTAAAATAATAATGTTTTTTTGTCACGATTCATGTCTCACTATTGTTATTTTGATTCAGGATATTTACTTATTTGGGGGAACAATCTCTAATCCAGACGGAGCGGTAACATCCACCAATGAAATTCACAAATTAAGCATTGGTAAGATAAGAAGCAAAACTGAGTAATTCTGATACCAAGAAAATCCTTGTTCCTTATAGTCATTTCCAGTGAATGAACAGACACTAACACTCAGCCTGTATCTCCAGCAAAGATGAAATGGAAGGTACCGCTGTACGTCGGCATCCCTCCCGCCAGACGTCATGGACACGCGGCTTTCATCGTCCATAGTCATGTATGTGAGTCTGTCTGTTACTGGGGGTCTGTTTTACACACACTGCCATTCAAAACGTCTGGACACACTCGACTGTTTCTCAGGATCACAAAACGATTGATCAAAAGGCTTATGCTGATTTTCATTTTTTTTTTACTTAATGAGTTGAAGGAGAATCATCATGAAATGATCAACACACATGTTCCTTCTTCAAAAAGCATCCCATGATGCACCTCATGAAGTTGTTTGATAAATGTCCAGAATGTGAGCTGGTGAGAATTGAGAATGACAGCTGGAATGTAGACAAAATATATGAGTTCTTGTGTCACGTTTTAATCACATCATTGCCAGACTTCCATTTGTGTTAATACAGAATTTTCATCACTTAACTATTATTACTTAGCCTGACGTGGTCATACTCAATTCTAGTCAGAATATGAGTCTGAAACTGCTCCATTGGGCTGTGATTATGGGGCGGGTTTCAACCGAACCAGGAAAGACCTCGATTGGATAGACCAACAACCAATCAGAGCAACGAAACGACGCCTCACGTTAGTTGTCAAATGTCAACAGAACTCAACTGCACTGTGTTGCCAAGTCTGCGGTTTTCCCGAGGGTTAAAGCGACCTCAATTATGTGATATATAGGCCCAGGAATGCGAATTTTAGCAAGCAGCAGTACCAAAATAACACAAATTTTACCCCTCAAATGCAAAATTTTTTAAACTAGGTAACCCTGTCTGCACGCAATCTGGAATAAACGATCTTTGCCTGTGTTGTAAAAAAAGAATTTAAGGATACACTTACCCAACATGATCATCATTTCTGAAAGAAATAGTGAAGGTGAATGCAGATACGAACAAGTTCTCCATTAAAGGTTAGAACAAATTCAACTCAAGCGCCTTTGATGACGTGAATGAAGCCGGCCCTGACAATTTCATTGGTCTGAACAGTTTCTGTTCAGGCATAATTACTCCTCTATGGATCAAGTCCAGACCGAACCACCCGAGCTCAAATGTTGTGGGCGGGGCTGGCATCCAGGCTCATTATTACTATAACACATGAAAATCAGAAGTCAGAAGGGAGGATGATTAGATGTGTTTTAAATGTTTGGTACGTGACCGTGTTATTTTAGTATATTTATGTAAGATAGTAATGCTGTGCAAGTAAACCTCACTCTGATCTTAAAAGACGCTCTAGCGACGGACACTAGAGGTTGCAGCCTTTAGCCTCCTTGTTAAAGCGTCCAACTCCCATGCCAGCGGACCCAGGTTCAAGTCCCAGTCCAAATAGTAGGGGTTACATTTATATACTATTATAGTTTTAATGATATTTTGAAATAGCTTTTATTTTAAAAAATTCAGTTTTCATTTTTATTTGAATTGGTTTCAGTGATTTACACTTTAAAAGTGTTTGTTAACATTAGTTAATGCATTAACTAACAAACTAACAATGATAAGAACTCAAATTAGTAAATGCTGTTGAAGTATTTTTCATTCTTAGTTCATATTAACTATAATCTAGTTAACTAATGAACCCTATTTTTCTGAAGTTACTTAATTTTGTCATGCTTCATTCATTTTATCAGTAGTTTTTGAAATATATATTTTTCTGTTTACCTTTCATTTATCTCTTGTACTTTACAAATAAAATATCATCCACCATAATAACACTGGTGGTTAGAAGAAAATGAATCATAGGTAGCTTTTCCACACACTGAGGTAAACATTAATATACTTCTAACCTGTAATGTTGCCAGAATTATAATCCTACACTGTCTGTTCATCGGCCAGAGGAGAACTGACACCCTGACTGAGCCTGGTTTATCCCATGGTTTTTTCTCTGTTCTGGCCCTGAAGGACTTTTGGTTCCTTGCCACCATCGCCTTTGGCTTTTGGCTTGCACAGTTGGGGACACTAAAATTTCAGCTATATTACTGACCTGCCCGCATTGATACTATATGATAACTGAAATTAACTGGATTACATCACCGTTTTCACCATTTCAGTGGCTGTAAAGTGAATTAAATTCCGTTGCATTACTTTCCTGTTAACACTGGGAAGCTGCTTTGAGTCAATCAGCACTGTAAAAAGCACTTTATAAATAAAGGTGACCTGACCTGACATCAATAGAAGATGCACAGAGTCATACACACAAGTATAAAACACCATGCATGGTAACACACGTGACACTAAAATAATGCATTGACAAAACGGATTTGTACATAATTGTACAAAACTGATGACTGAAAACTAAGAAGAAACAAAATTATTAAAATAATCAAATGTAAAGTGTCACACAGGGAAATCTGGGAATATCAGTTAATGGGTTTTCATTGTAAATTTTAAGACTATTTGTTCTTTTTACTTCCAAAAAATTTCAATTTAACAGTAAATTATAATTGCACAAAATGTGTGGTTAGACCTAAAACTATATATATATATATATATATATATATATATATATATATATATATATATATATATATATATATATATATATATATATATATATATATATATAGTTTTGTAAAAAAATATATATATATTTTAGGTCTAACTTTGTTGATTTCTAAGTGAGTGCCTTTCTTCTTGGTTACAGCTTTATGTGTTTGGAGGCAAAAATGAAGAGCAAGAATTTAATGACTTGAAAATAATGAAATTAATAAACCCCTCAGAGAGACAGCCAGGTACATAATGCTACTGTCTTTACTTCTACATACCAGTCATCTGTTTTACTTTCATTGGAGCTTGATCCATTACTTCACTGTATTATAGTGATGAAGGAGATTTTATCTGAGTTTGGACTGCAGGGTGTCAGTAATAGGTGGGTGTGTTTCTGTGACTAAAATACCCAGTTTCATTACCAGTTTCATATGAAAGTAACATTCTGTTATTAAAATCATTTCCACTTGATCAGCTTCACTCCTACAAAGATTCCCAACGTGAAGTACGAGCTGAGTCCATCTCCAGTGACCGTGAAGAGCTACAGGAGTGAAAATATCCAGGTGATTTACATCACACAAACATCACAGGCATGTCATTTATAACAGTGAATGTTGAAAGCTTTGCATTTGGGGTCAGTGATAGTTTACACTACCGTTCATAAGTGTGGAGTCTGTACAAATCTTTTTGTTTGTATTGAATTATTTTTCCCCAAAAGCTGTATTAAATTTATCAAAAGTGACAGTAATTTCATTTATAAAGACTGTCATTTATAAAAACTGTTTTCAACATTGATGATAATCATAATGTTTCTTGAGCAGCAAATCCTCATATTAATAATAATAATAATAATAATAATAATAATACATTTTATTTATAATGCACTTTATATTAAACAAAATCTCAAAGTGCTAAAATTAAATAAATATTAGAATGATTTCTGAAGGATCATGTGACACTGAAGACTGGAGTAATGATGCTGAAAATTGATTTTGAGCACAGAAATAAATTACATTTTATTATATATTCATATAGAAAACTGTTATTTTAAAATGTAACATTTCCCTATTTTTACAGTATTTTGATCAAATAAATGCAGCTTTGGTGAGCATAACAGACTTCTTTCACAAACATTAAAACAGACCCTAAACTTTTAACGCGGCCATGACATTTGATCTTTTGACATATAAGAGGTCTTTATACCATTAAACATCCTGCAAGCTCTAAAAACAGAAATCAGCTCTTCGTTCGGTTTAAACAGCTCGTTTGTGTCTCTGGTTAGACTTCAGAAGGATCCCAGCATCGCAAACAAGTGGATGGTTTATTTTAATGCATCGGAGGATAATGTTTGTTCTGAGCATTTTATTTTGTAAATGAGACGAGGCGACGAAGTGGAATGGAGAGTTTGCAAGGAAACTTGTTAAAAGATGAATAAAGATGCATATATATTTTATCTGACTGCAGCTGCATCACAAACCATAAATGATTTCATAATACTTTGTCTGTAAGTGACGGTTTTATATAAGGCAGTGGCTATTATAAAAATATATATAAAAAATAAAAATAAAAAATATATATAAAAATAGCTGTAGATGCTATTTACTAAGTATATAATAAATATATTCAATTTACACCATGTAAAACTAGTTATTTGCATTATGTGTAAATTTGTCTGGCTATTACCAGACTAAGCTCAATTTAAAATTGAACATTGGTCTGGGGAATCTGCTCTGTATCAACGTGATCAATGAGCATAGTTCAAATGACTCTGTATGCTATTGGATAGTCCTTCTACCAATCAGACCACAAGAGGTGTGGTCAACGGGCAACGACCCATCATTTCTCTATCCGTCACCGTGTTTAACCCGCCCATAGGGTGCCAGGTGGATAAGCCAGTCTGTGATTGGCTCCCGCAAAAGTGTAACAGAATATGTGATGGAAAAAAGGAGAAGAGTAAGCTCTGTAAAAGGTGGCTTTGAACCCGGGTCGATCACTTCAAAACCAACATCATTGAGCCTTACAGAGTACCGACGTGTATGCGTATGTCTTTTTTTAATCTTATTTGGCCCAACCAGGCATTGTTAGGTGAGGCTAGTGCAAATAGCACTCGCCAACAAGGCACGCTATTTGCCCTTGGTGTGTGTGAACATTGTGAATCCATTTATAGTTTACATGCAGGTTTTAGATTTAAATATAAATGATTATATAAGGAAAAGGGTTTGCTTTGGATTCTGTGGCTCACATAATTAATTTATATATGGAAAAATATAATTTTGTAACCAAGGCAATAAACTCATGTCAATTTCATCCAGGTGAGCGGTCATAGAGATTTCAGTACAGTCCGTGATGAAGCCATGAACATGATCCACAAAGCTTTTGCCATGTTAGATGAGGAATTCCAAAAACTAGACCGGTATAGAGATTATGTTGTATTTGTTTATTTCAAATTAATTGTCTAAATCACTAATAACACAAAAAATAACAGTCTTTTCTCTCCTGAAACAGAGAAAAGGAAGCACTTGCACGAGACACAGAGGCTCTACAGAATGAGAGAGACGCTACAAATGAGCATCTCCTGAGGCAGAGACAGGTACTACTGATCAAAGTGACGTCATTACATTCATTTTCTTGGATGTGTCCGTTCCTGTTCTTCACAATGGATGAAGGAAGTTTGCGGTTGTGATTGAACAGGAACTTCAGGATATGCTGGAAAGACACAAAGCTCAGAACGAGGCTTGGCTGCGTGCCCGCGCAGACGAGAACGACAAGGAGAGGAAAGAGCTGTGTAAACTAAGGGTGTGTGACTTTAAAATAACCACAAACATTCACTCCATAAAAACCGCTGTCAGACAGAGACAGAGACAGAACAGCTTATTTAGCATTTTAATCTTGGAATAACATTCTGTAGCATTCCCTGTATGATTTTTGATTGCTGTCTAACAGTGATTAGTGACTGCGTTAGTAGATACACACACACACACACACACACACACACACACACACACACACACACACACACACACAATATAATATATATATAATAGTGCTGCTATATATGTGAAATATATGTGTGTATATATAGTATATAGACACACAGCCGTGTGTGTGTGTGTGTGTGTGTGTGTGTGTGTGTGTGTGTGTGTGTGTGTGTGTGTGTGTGTGTGTGTGTGTGTGTGTGTGTGTGTGTGTGTGTGTGTGTGTGTGTAAAATAAGATTTAAAGATATATAAATAAAATAATATATACACACATTTTTTTCATAAAATGCACAAGAGTAAAAATATAGTTCATCCTTTTGACTCGCTTAAAAATGTAATAAAAATATCTTGATACATATTTCAGAATTGCATACTGTCTATGATATTATATATTTATTTATTTATTTATTTGCATGAACTATTCCGATGAAAGTCTCCTTCATGTCAGCCGTACCTGCTCAAACAGTGGCTTTCTCACAAATGGTAATGAGTAAAAGTGTCACTGCAGGAGCAGTTCACACTGAACTAACACTTAAAACTCTGGAAAAGATCCGTTTTTATCCATGGAGTGACGGCTGTTAAACATTTCATCATGCCACGTCACCTGCCGGTTATTTATTGATACTGTCTGAATATTCCAGGAGGAGGTGCTCCAGGAGCAGGAGAGACTCAAAGAGGAGCAGTGCAATATCCAAAAACGCAGTGAGCAGCTCCTGTCCATTATGCAGCAGTTCAAAGGCATGTGAAGACACTGTCTCCATGGCAACCACAGAGGGAGACAGCCCGAGTTTTGTTTGGGAAACAGCGAGATTATTGATGCCACTCCCTTACTGTGATATTTGGGTTTGTTTGTCTGCCTGATGATTTGATTTTTCTGCTGTGCGTGTGTGTGTGTGTGTGTGTGTGTTTGTGTGTGTGTGTGTGTGTGTGTGTGTGTGTGTGTGTGTGTGTGTGTGTGTGTGTGTGTGTGTGTGTGTGTGTGTGTGTATGGACGTCACAACACATTAGACCGCCTCATTACCAGATATACCTGTAGAGCACTGGATGATTTATGATGTTTTTTAAAAGATTTTTCTGAAACGTGATGAAGTAAACAAGTTTGCCACCAAGGCCTATGTCATTTATTTTAATGTTTTTTCACAAGCATATGTTGATAGAAACTGAGGCCCTCGGGTCACTAATCTGGATGTGATATAAGTTATGCAAGAAATAGCAGTCTGAGATTTATTACAAATAAATACAGATATATTATCATATATATATATATATATATATATATATATATATATATATATATATATATATATATATATATATATATATATATATATTACAGGCAGTATCATATTTTGATATCTATTAAAAAACACTTTTTATCTGATGTGGTCATTTAGGATCTCATACATGCCTACTGGCTGTTAGCTTATAATTTACAATATCTGATACATTTTCATAAAATCTCCAAAAGTAAAGAGGTAGTGCATTGTCTTAACTCTCCTCAAATCTTAATAAACAACGTAATATTCAGCACACCTTACATTGGCTATTTTAGTTCATTTATAGAGTACTACTATAGTGGGGATAAAACTACACAGCCCTTCCTACACTATAATACAGAATGCGTAGGCCATCAGTAAATTTATAAACTCATTTTCATATAAAGTGTACAGCCCATAATATTACAGACTTTATTGTCTATTGTCATTGGATTTTTGAGGGGACAGTCATGTCGCAGTGCTTGCGCATGCGCACACATCATCGCCGAGTCTAACCGAAAGCGCCCGAAGAAAAACGATGGGAAACGGTCTGCGGAGCACTATTTGGCAGGAAGGTTTCCCGCGCAGCGCCAATTGAGTCCGGCTGCGGAGCACTATGTGGCAGCGGGGGAGGGGAGGGAAAGAGCTCGGCCGCATTCGGGGCCGCCTGCGCTCATCAAACGCTGCTCATTGAACACACAGTGAGGCAGAGCTGGAGTGGAAATATTCCTTATGCCGCAATATGCGTGAATTTCTAAAATAAACCCGGGGTAAGCGAGCACCCATGCCATAAATGCCACATTTATGCATTGCACTTGAATAAAAGGCGATATGCGACAAGATTGAGCTCAAATCCGCAGTGGAGGCAGTACAGGGGTTTTGGGGCGAGCTGTGGGACGCTTGATCCAGACGGTTCTGTTGAAAATGCGTTTCTTGTGCTTCCTTTGTTTCTGCTGCGGGATTGTAAATAAGAGCTTGAGCCAAAATGGCGGCTGGAGCCGTTGAGCTGCGTCGAGCTATGAGCTATTGCACTGCGTTTAGTTACACAAATAACACGGTTTTATAATTTCTGGCTATTTTCTGGCTTTATATCCCTTTTGTGTGCTGTCATAGCTTTTAGAATAAGACATCTGGCTGCATTTGGGAAGAAATGTTAAGTGTTTAACGAGGATAGTTAGCGAGATAGAGTCAGTTAGCTAGATATATTTGAATATTTATAATTGCTAATTGCTATTTTATTTATAAATCGCGCGTTTATTGCTCATTTCGGACTTGTGTTGGTTGTTTAATGGCTGAATGTGGTGTTTTTGCTGTGACGGTATTTTCAGACTGCCAGTAAACTATTATATGTCTGCTATGCTTTTTCTTCAAAAAAATGATGCTTTGATTCACTCGCAAGCCCAGATGCAATATTATTCATGTATGTTTATTTTGCCATTTTCAGTATAACTAGACAACTCGCAGAGCTGCTTGTCATCTTGCTTGTTTTAATGGCAGCACTGAAACCCAATCTGGCCAAGTGATCTCACTGCATTGTTGAAGGTTCTGGCCAGTTTGAAATGTAAGGTCTTGAATTCATTAAGTCTCTCTCATCTGATGCTCAATGATCAGGTTGCATTGAGAAAGTCTGTTGAATTTCCAATTTTTCCATGAGGAACAGTTAATGACATGAATCATTCTGGGGGTTTGTTTGGAAGGGGGCGGAGGTTCATTTGTATTTCATGACAGTCTCCTGAAGAGTTTTGTAGGGCACCTCTGGAGGATTAATTGATCAATTAGGCTTGTAAAGGAGAGATTACAGCAGAGAAACAAGCACTGCGGTGGGTTTAAGTGCTGAAGAATGGGTGGGTTTGATTTAAGCCTTTATTTGATTTGATCTGATTTGCAATATTGTGAGCTAAACATGGTGTATATATATATATATATATATATATATATATATATATATATATATATATATATATATATAAAAAATAAATGTGTGTGTGGTAAAAATGATGGGTTTGTACAATGTCCAGCTGGGTAGGGACATTGGTCATTTATAAAAGGCAAAACATAAATTTCCCTTGATCTGTGTGTATGTTAGAGGTCCACCATAGTGGATTTTAGTGATAACGAGGTTGGATCATGCTGGCTGATAATCGATTAGTCAACTGATAGTTTTAAAATGGATACTGAATGAAAACAGACAACACATAAATAGGGCTGTATTTAATTACAAACAGTACTGAACCATGAAAATGTACTGTACTTTATAATATTAATTATAGCATAATCATTTATGTTAGTTTATACTTCATAGTGTATTAAAGGCACAAAATGTAAGATTTTTGGATTGAAATATGCAAAAACCATTAGAACAATGTTATATATTTTGTTGACTTGTATAGTTATATTGTTACAAATGTTTCCAAGAATGTTTAAATCCAGAGAAATAAGCGATTTTTAACCAGGTGTCGCTTATCAATGACATCATATCTGTGTTACCCTCAATTTCTGATTTTATTTAGTAGGAAACAACAGAGATGCTGTACTATTTTGGGTTTTATTAAACAAGGGAACAACTGTTTACATAGTAGAAAGAAACTAGCCATTGTTATCTAGCTCAACACCTTGATTTACTGTAAGTACCATGTTTAACCATGCCGAATATTGATCGCCGTGCAGTCTGAATAAGTGTCTCATAGTAGCCACTGAGCGAACGCAGTGATGTTTGGTCTGGAAACTCACCATTGACAGCTCAATCTGAGGGGCGGGATAAATGGTTGTCTTTCAAACTCCCTCTGCACGCAATTAGATAGCGCTACAACAAACCAGAGCAACGAAGAAGGTGAAGCAGAGCTAGTTGACAGATTAAACTTGTGCTGTATCCGGTCGGCAAAACCCTGAACACATCTTCCCTTCTTAAGAATTATTTGTGCCGTTCTTTTCTCAAAGGAAAGCTTAACTGAAGTATTCCAGAATCGCGGTCAAAGCTGATTCGAAAGACCGCCGTTTGCTAGCTTCTTTATATTCAAGTAGCACACAACTCTGCCGTCATTAGCTGTGTCTCATTTCGCTAAATTTCGATGGCTGCATCCTCTGGAGGATAGTCCTGTGTAGGATGCAGTATACGGAGTGCCCTCAATCAGAATTAAACGAGACGTCCTTCATAGGACACACAGGCAGGAAGTATCACGTTGCTATGCCAACAAATTCAGCCTCGTTGCGCTCTCACGCCAGTTATATGAATGAAAATTATTTATAACTTGAAAATGATTATGAAATGTTTCTTGTCTTCACAGCAATGTACTGTTCTAAACGTTTAAAATGCACTAAACAGTTGTAATCCTTTTTACCAAAACTGTTTGAGGTAATAGAGCTTAAAAAAAAAAAAAAAAAAACGCTTGAACTACTTAATTTAAACACCACACCTACGCTCGCATGTATATCTGGCGGTGGTGCCTTTTTTTATATAATATATAAAATAAATATGACGGTTGTGTTAACGGAGACGCAAAGAATTGTGGGTTATCTCCAGCCATGAAGGCTACACCTCATGCACACTTCGAATTCCTGTGAAAGAAGGACGCATTCGAAGGTCGCATTTGAAGTGTCGTACTCACTTTTTTAAAATGAGACGGTCTTATGACGTATGCAGCCTTCGAATGCGACTTCCGGAGGACGCAGCCTTCTGAAATGAGACACAGCTATTGTTAAGCCCGCCCACCGACTATACACGATGTGATTGGCCCGACCAGAGTTTGAGTTAGATTTGCTGCCGCTAGGGTGCATCTAGTTTCCTAGGCTAGCATTATAACATGACTTTCAAAACACTCAAATGTATCTAATATGATAAGACAGCGCTATGTACCCCACATAAGTATGAGCGGAAGAAGCGGAAGTGCTAATCTGTGGCAGAATAAAAGATCTCCAAAATCAAGGCATCAAGCTACGCCTTTGTTTTGAATCCATATTGTGCCTGAGAATGCTAAACTAAAATTAAAAAAACATAAACTAATGCTAAGAGATACAACATTGATATGTACACATTTATTAGTAAGTGTTGAAATCGAATATGTGTTATTTCATATAAATCCAAAGTCATGCTTAAAAGATCTTTAAATATCTACACAAAGTCCATAGTATTGAAAATAGATTTTATGAACACTTGATGATTATCTAATCAAAGTAACAAAATATCTACTACAGTGATGACGAACTGAAATCGAATGCATTTATGTTTCTGTCTTCTGTCACTGTCAGTAGCTTTAAATATGTAACTTTGCTGCATAACGAATTAGGGCTAGGTGATATTGCCAAACAATCATATCTCAGTATTATTATTTTTTTGGTTAAATGGCGTTATACAGTATATATCTTGGTATTATCTATGTTTTTCTATTTGGATTTTTTTTTTTAAACTGTAATTGTTTAAAAAAGGTTATTTCACATCCTGCCCAATGATATTGAAGGCTACAAAACAATTACAGTTAATGTAATGTAGGCTATGCAATATATTATGTACAAAAATAGGATGCAAATCACATTACATTCTAACATTGTAACCTTACAATCTAAATACAACAATAATGATTTTGTTTTTTAATTCACTAAAATAAAAAAAGAAAAGAACAGGCTAATTATATTAGCCTACGTTTGATACCCCCATTATAAAATGGTCACTTTCATAAAAATACAATTGTAGGTTTTAAAATTCCCCGTATGGCACATTTATTGTCCTACAAATATTTTAGCAATATGTATATTTTAGTCAGAATTATCTCAGCTTCACTTGCAGAAGGCTTGTCCTCTCCTGACAGCAAAATGGATACATTTGCATGACTTTCTAACGTTTACAGATGGAGAATATTATATACCGGTGAATTGTAAGTTATGCTCTGAGGAAAGCAAAAATGTCAAACACATTAAACAACGCAAGTATTAATCTGTCAGAGCATCTGACAGGACAAGCTGCTTTAAGCTATATGTTTTAACTTTCTCTTACCAGTTATTTTGAAGCCCTTAATATAAAGTGTGTCATGTTTAGGACAAATTGGATTATGCACTTTCACTTAAGCCTAGTTCACACTGCCCGATTTTTGCCCCGATTTTGAGTTGCCGACAGGTTTTGTGAAATCGCCGACAAAAGCCCGAGATCACAGGCAAATCGGTGCTCGTGCACGCGAGTGACAATCACCCAGTGTGAATAATCAAAGACGCGATCAGAGAGAATCGCCGACGAGTCTCCGACGCCGGTGAGATATTTGGCATGCTAAATATCTGGAGCTGTCGGCGATTGAAACTCCTGCTGTGTGAACTGGTTTCTGACTGAAAATTACATCGGCGATGACCGACAGCCAATGAGAGAGTGAGATACAGGGCAGCAGGAGGTTCAGGGAGGAGTTATAGAGCAGAATTTCAGTATTTTAATAGATATATTTAAAATTCTATCAAACATTATCAAACAGTCCAAACATTTGCACATCCAGCCACAGCAGCAGCACATTACAAAATTGTTTATTTACCTCAAACTCTCTTTGCAAAACACAATCCGGCCTTCCTCTGTCTCGCCAACAATTTCTTCCGCCATAATCTTTTTTCTTTTTCTCCACAAATCAGCGCACATACAATTTGAAGCAAACTTTGTGCAGTTTATCATTTTTAATAACAATTCCAAGTCTCGCGCGAGAACTCCGGTCTGACGCACGTGTGTTCTCGCGTTGTTTACTCGTCACATCGCACGTGTAGTTGGGAAACGTAGTTTGCGCACCGGAGAGAGAGAGAGTTGTCGGCGATTCTTCCTCTTGTTCAGTCAAGCAGTATAAACTACACTGTCGCCAAACCATCGGTCAGTGTGAACTCATCTGTTGTCGATCCATCGGTCAGTGTGAACACAGCAGTGACTGAATGATACCTCAGATAGTCATGCAGTGTGAACTCATCTGTTGTCGATCCATCGGTCAGTGTGAACACAGCAGTGACTGAATGATACCCCAGATAGTCATGCAGTGTGAAAAGAGCAGTGACCCGACGAGTTTGAAAATCGTACAGTCTGAACTAGGCTTTACTTGTCCTTTGCTATTTTTCAGATACGTTCATATCAAACTACTGTATATTATCGGTATAAACAGTTTTGCCTCGTTCCATATAGTTTCTAAAAAATACAAACGCGATATACCGCCCAGCCCTATAACAAATGCAAAAATGCATAAAAGTGACCAGTGGCTATACACTAATGCAAATAGATGATAACAGTCAAGATAGTAAACATTTGGGTTGGACTTGCGTGTCATATTGTTTTAACTGCTTGAGATACTGCTAATGTTAGCGTCCTCTCAGCCTTGACGGCAAACATATTGCTGTTTTTTTCTCCACTAATTATTCAGCATGTAGTTAAATTTACTTTATAATGATAGGAAAACAGATGGTAGTGTACTCCTACAGTGTCATTGTAACGCGTGTCAAAACAAACCCATGAGGCATCAGTAATCAGCGGACAAGGTGTAACGATATATTGTTAATTGACTATATATATATTTATATATCACAATATAAAAATGCAATATGTATCGTTGATGTAAACTTTGATTTGCAATATAGAGTTGTTTTATCCAAGGCTCAACTTGCTATATGTATAAGGTATAATTAACCCAAAAGAGTCATCATGTACTCACCCTCATGTTGTTTCGTTTAACATCTAAACACAAATGAAGTGCCTCCATTTTAAATTCCTCCCTTTAAAGTCCATTCCTTTCAAACTTAAAAGATCCAATACATGTCATAAAGGCATCGTAAAAATAACTAATCTAGGTCTAGTCCAAATCCAAGTTTTCTGAAGTTTATATGATGAACCGTTTTAGAACGACGCACATACTGTGGTAAACACAGACGTTCAAAGGATTGCGTGACGTGCAAAAAACGTGTGAGCTAAACATTGGATGCTAAACATTGGTTTTTTTGGATAAGCTAAACATGTACAGTTTGGGAAAAGTCATTTTGACAAGCTTTCTTTACATTGGTCATCTAAAGTGCACGCGCTGCCGGTGTTGTGCCGAATGTCGACCCCATGCCAAATTATTGCAACCCACCCCCTTATTATTACTAACCCCACCCCTCCAAACACCTCCCCCACACCTACTCCTTAACCTACCAATACTAGTGGGGTAATAATCTGGCAGGGGGTCTGAATTCGGCACAACAGCCCTCACTCCAGATCACATTTGGTTTTAGTATGAAGTATGCATACACATGCAGCATGCATGCATCATATGTTTTGCCTTTTGTAAATCCCCAATGTTGTTATTGTCCAGCTGGGCATTGTATAATACTTTTTTTCTAAAACGCATCATTTTCTTTTTGTATCCTTTCCCTGGTTTCATGTTATGAATACTCTTCAATAACATCATTTTTCTGCATCATTGAGCTGTAAATGTCCTCTCTTCAATTGCCATTATAGAAGCCACTGGCCAACATTTGATACAGCTCAGTACTTCTGCCTCTACAGCTAAAATATATTAGATTCTTGTACGCTGAAAAATGCATATACTGAAATGCTCCATTATCCATGTGCAGGTATTTAGCACAGCACGACTGAGTTCAGTTACAGCCAAGATTTTGACATGCTGGAAATTCATTATCATAAATGTGTAGGCTATGTGAAATATAGCCAAAATTAAACTTAATTTTCCACCGAGATTATCATTACAGTAATGTGACAACAAAGATTTATATGACGCATAAATTCTGCATCATGATGGTATTTGTTGTGTTGCATTTAATTGATGCTGATTTAAAAGAAAAATGTTGCATTGCAGTAAATCAATCATTGCAAAAATACTGGATTAGAGTAAGAATCTAAGGAGAAAATGATTTAAATTTGAAACTAATAAAAATCAGCTGTGTGGCTAGCTACATTTGGAAGTAAAAAGAGCTTTAAAACATGAAGGATATTGTAACTATATTGAGGAAATACATTGCAAATTCATAGTTCAAGTGTAAAAACTTTGGCATCATCTCACCACCTTTATCTAAAAGTCACATGAAAAGGAGGGCTGACCTTGAGGTAAATTTTAAGGTCTTGCTCGCTGTTTTCATTACAAGACACAGATTGTAAAATTGAAAATGTAAGCAGTGTTATTATTCGAGTCTAGCTGTGTTGGAAAAGAATATCTTCATGCATTAAAGCATCTTCAGTTTATTGCAGATGATTGCACTAGGTCATGTTGGTGTGCAATGGACTGTTGTATTAAACATTCTGGTTATGATTTAGTTGGACGCTCTGTTAGATCAACTTGCCTTGGTTTGGCCGGCTGACGGCCCCGAGCTCCCTGCGCTTGTAGCGTACTCCTGTTGTGTTGTATAACAGCGTCTGCTTGGCTTCCTGAATAATGCAAGTCTCATGTCACGGCTGATCTGCTCTCCTTCCTTTAGTATTTTGAGTGTCTGGATGTCAGAAGCAGCTAAATGGATGCGTCGTTTAATGAATGCTGATTTCCAAAGCACAACATTTGATGTGGGGTTGACATTTAAGGCAGGACACCCCAGGTAAAACGTTTGGATGATAATAGATGGATAATAGATTGATTGCATAAAAAATACGAATCTAATTATAATATTCACTAATTTGCATACATTTCCAGAACAGAAATCTGAAATTGGATAAAGCCAGGTTCAAGATTCATCTTTCATTTAGTTAAAAATGAGATGTTTGAGTTTAGGGGCGATTTTTAGGAGTCATGGTTCGATTTCAAAACAATTCTTGAGCTACGTTTTTCTTATTAATAAGTTTACCAACTTTAAAGGAATAGTTCACCCAATGTTTATCTGCTTACCCCCAGGGCATCCAAGATGTAGGTGTGTTTGTTTCTTCGGTAGAACTCAAATGAAGATTTTTAACTCCAACCCAACCGTTGCTGGTATAATGCATGTCAATGGGGTCTAATTGGGTGAACTATCCCTTTAAATGGTAAATGTATTTGTATATTTTACTCAATTACTTAAACAAATTAAAAGTGCTTTAAGCAATTGATAGTTTTCCATTCAGGAGTGATTTTTCTCTTTCTCTTCTTTACTGCTGTTTGATTATTACTGATGATGATCTAATAGTTCACAGTAATGCACAACTCTTGACAGATCAGATGTGTGTTTACATTCATTTTACATCATAACTTTTTGAGATGCAAGTGCATTAAACCACTTACACAGCCGCATGCTGCAAACACTCTTTACAAAGCACATGTGATGTGAGTAGGGATGTCAGTTTACATCAATGCCCATAATTGATCGTTGTTTAAATTAACAATCAATTAATCGCTAGGGGGGTCAGAAACGGGGGTCAGAAACCTTTGATTTCATCAAAAATATCTTCATTTGTGTCTCTTTTTGCATGCGTGAGATTGGAACAAGCAGATTAAAGCTGTTTTTAGAGCACACATTGGCGATGATTTAGAATCGCGAAACATCGTAGAGCGATTCTTCTCCCACCCCTATTAAAGGATTTTACATCATAGTCCGTACATCAGAAAATACTTTCAACAGCAAGGGAAACAAATCCAACCATGTTTTTAGGAATGAAATGTTACAAAAATCAGGCAAATATAATGTGAACAAACCCTTCAGAGTATGGATAGGAAAACACTGTAATGGTGTATGTAAGTGCTGCTGAAGTGGAGATTTCTGACTCACAGCTTTATTGTAATTAAATCTACAGGCGCAGATAGATAAAGGGTAATAAAGCAAACGCTTATGTGTATTTTGGATGTTTTCTTTCCACTTTATGAAAAGTCAAATGGCTCAATCTCAGAATTAAGAAAAATAAGGTTTTTGCCTGTAATGTTTTTCCTGAATGTCAACATAATCACTTGTGGCCCGATTTACCATGTTTTTATTTGTTAGGATTAAAGTATTGATTTTAAGTCACAAATATATTTCATTCAAAATGATAGTCCATCCAAAAATGAAAACTCTTTTCTTTACTCACTCGCCTTCATGATTTTCCAAACTGATATTGTGAAGGTAACCAGACCGTTCTGTTCCCATTGACTTCTGTTATATGGACAAAAATACAATGCAAGTCAATAGACCCAAAACGTTTTGGTTGTCAACATTCTTCATGAAGTTTCTGAAAAATCAAGTGGCTTATTACCCTGGAGGTTCCTCCCTTCGATTCATCAGCTACTGGGAACTTAAAATGTGATCGTTTACATTCCCTAAACATTTTCTAAACTTGTATCCATTTATTTTTTTAGGTTGCTGAAGCCCTTTCCAAAGGAGGTCTGGATCAGTACCCATCTGCGCGGGCCCTGAGTGGGCTGGCACGACCTGTCCTGCCCACTCAATACTGAGCACCAAACATTCCTGAGACTCAGGCGGGCATCGGGGGGAACCATATTACATGCCAGCGGCTTTTTTTTTTTTTTTGACTGCCCCTTTAGGTTTACCTCTCACTCCCTTTGCCCTGATACGCTTTCATTCATCCGAAAGAGTAAAAGGATATTTTCACCCTAGTGTGGCAGCCGGGCTGCTCCTCCACACACAGATGAATGAAGACCCCATTCGGGAAGAACACAGCCCCGAGATCCAGAGCTGATGCAGGTTAGCTGGCCTTTGATTGGATGACGACCAATCACCTTCTGAAGTCTGTTTTTAATATGAATCATGTTTGCTGTCTCTGATTGAAGGGCATCCTGGTGTCTCTGCAAATATGATGAAGAAAAAGAATTCCCATAAGTAAGTGTTATTTGCTTGTGTTTTAGGGCATAGATTATATTGCATTATATCGTTGGCATTTTTATAAGTCTACACGATAAATTTAATATTGAGTTAAATATTGGGCGAAGGATACATTTTTATGTAAATGTAAGACCTCCATAAGACCTCCGTTTATCTTCAGACAGTTTAAGATATTTTATATTTAGTCCAAGAGCGTATCTAAGTGTATGCACACTATACTGTCCATGTCCAGAAAGGGAATAAAACATCATTAAATTATGCAAAAAAATATGTGACATCAGTGGGTTAATTAGAATCTCTTGAAGCATCGAAAATACATTTTGGTCCAAAAATAACAAAAACTACGACTTTATTCAGCATTGTCTTGATTCATGATTCAGATCGCGTGTCAAACTGCTGAAATCACGTGATATTGGCGATCCGAATCATGAATCAATTGTTAACCGTTCAAAATGCCGTTCAAAAATAAATCAAATCATGACCGTTTGAATCTTTATTTGAGGATTGAAAACAAAGCGGAAGAGAAGACAATGCTGAATAAAGTCATAGTTTTTGCTAGCCTAGAAATCTAGACGCACCCTGGCGGCAGCAAATTTAATTTGCCCGCAAGTGTCGTCTAGCAACTCTCAATACCCATCTGAGCAGTATTCCTCAGAATATGGACGGCCCAATCACATCGTGTATAGAGTCGGCGGGCGGGGCCATAATGACGACGGCTGAGTTGCGCTTGTGTGCTTCTAGTAAACTCAGAAACTGGCAAACGGCGGCGGTCTTTCAAATCAGCTCTGACCGCGACTCTGGAAGACTTGGAGTTCAGCTTTTCTCTGAGAAAAGAACAAAGAGCGGCACTGAAGTCATTCTTAAAAAGGGAAGATGTGTTCGGAGTTTAGCCGACCGGATACGGCGAATGTTTAATCAGTCAGTGAGCTCCACTTCACCGTCGTTGCTCCGGTTGGTGTAGCGCTATCCTATCGCGTGCAGAGGGAGTTTGAAAGACAACCGTTTATCCGCCCCTCAGATTGAGCCCTGTCTATGGTGAGTTTCCAGACCAAACATCTTGATGTGGGTCTGGCTTGTCAGGCTAAGTTTTTGCTATTTTTGGACCAAAATTTATTTTCAATGCTTCAAGAGAAGCACTTGTTTCTTAGTTGTAATATTAGTTCTTACTTTAAAAAACAAAAACAAATATATATATATATTATTTCTGATTATGGCAGAGCTTTCTGCCCACCCAATTAGGCTAATAAAGTAATGATTAAAAAACACAAACGCTTGATCAAGGGCCCGAGGATAGTGCTGGGAAATCAAGTTCAGGCTCGGGCAGGGAATCTAAACTCTATTTGTTGTTAGTGTTGTTGTTGAAATGACTCCCTTCATCTTTAAACAGATTCAGAATTGAACATCTGAGGAATTAAAATAAAAAGAAAATCAAAAGTGTCATTAAACAGATGTTGATGCTGATATCTGATGATTATGACATCCTCTCACAGGAAACACAAAAGCAGCGTAGGGCCCACCAAAGCAGTGGCTCAGCCCAGGCGGAACATCGTGGGCTGTCGTATCCAGCACATCTGGAAGGAGGGCAGTGGCGCGGCGTCGCAGTGGAAAGGCACCGTGTTAGACCAGGTGCCCGTCAACCCCTCGCTCTACCTGATTAAATATGACGGCTTTGACTGCGTCTACGGCCTGGAGCTGCATAAAGACGAGAGGGTGCAAGGACTCGAGGTTTTACCAGACAGACTAGGTACGTTTGATTTCGGTTTATTGAAAGCGGACAGAAAAGATTTTAACTGTGGCGCATAATTATTAATGATGTTTTGATGCAGTTGACCAGCCATGAGCAGAAAATCCATTTTATTTAATTATTATATTGATTTTTGACACTCCTTTGTACTCCTAATTAGCATACTTATTGCTTGTGTATTAGGGCTAAATGTTTGAATATAAATGTATTATTATATTACTATTTGTAAAATGTTGCACTCATTGATCATCATAAATATTAATCTCAAACAAGCAAATAATAAATATGAATCACCTAATATTTAATGCTGGTTCACCATTAAACAAACTCTTATTGAAATTTAATGGTGTTTAATTCAGTTATGATCAATTAGTGTTGTCAAAAGTACCGACCGCGATAATGTAATCGTAAACACCTCTGACTGGCCATGTCTCACGCGCTCATCGGATGTGCTTGTGATTGGCTACAATGATCAACACACAGAGTGTTTTGAAAGCGGTAGGCTGATAGAAGCCTGCATTCAAACGCTCTGTGTGTATCTAAGCGTTCTGTGAAAAGCATCATTGATGAATATTTACAGCATGTTTGTGAAGTGCTGATCATTGTAGCCAATCACAGACATATTTGATGAGCACAATGGCCAGTCAGAGGTGTACAGATTTAGTAACGTAGCCGGTACTTTTGACAACACTATGATCAATACACAATTAGGCTGGATTCTCTCCAAACTGAGCACTAAAACTCCAGTAACTCTGATGTCAGAAGACTTTTGAATGTGGTCTTGCTTCGTGTGCCTTGCTTTTTGAGTGAATTATTGTTCCCAGATTTACTGCTGTGGATGATGGTTCCTATAGTGCTGCGCAATATATCGCAAATGTACATATCGCAGCTCCACGCAATATCTGAATGATTTTAATAGGCTACTTCAACATTGTGAAAAGTGTATGTTTTAGCTCGGCATATAGTCGCCAACTACTGTTATTTATGTGACTTGCTTGACGTGAAAAAGAGTTATTATATGTAATAACTTGCGTAAAAACTCCTTTAAGTCTCACGCTGTCTGACACACACACACCGAAACGTGCACACGAGCCGCCTCTCGGAAAGCGTGTGATCCCTTCAGTTCTGTTTCGTCTCTTGTTACACACCTGAACTACCAAATACACACACCATTTTTTTTAACATACATTTTTGCTAAAACTGCTGGTCACTTTCAGAAGTTGTAGTGATGCTTTCTTTTCCCAGAAAGAATGTAAAACAAATGGTATCGTTCTCGGTTTTAAATATATATATATTTTTTAAAGTATTGCATATCGCATTCTTCTTCAATATCACACAGCCCTAGTTTCCGATCCTGCCACTCATCATGTCTTGCTTTCTCTGCCTTCTTTCAGCCTCGACACGCATCAGCGACGCCCACCTGGCCGACACCATGATCGGCAAAGCTGTGGAGCACATGTTCGAGACGGAGGACGGCACGAAGAACGAGTGGAGGGGAATGGTTCTGGCCCGGGCGCCCATCATGAACACGTGGTTTTACATCACATATGAGAAAGACCCAGTGCTCTACATGTATCAGCTGCTCGATGACTATAAAGATGGAGATCTGAGGATCATGCCAGACTCTAGTAAGTGTTTTCAGTGCTTGTGATGGTCTAAATTGATGAAGCTCATATAAGTGTCCTTAAATTTGACTATCTGAAATCTGTTAAAAGCAGTGAAAAACCAGTATGGGTTTTTGAGTGGATGAGAGGAATATAGATATTTAGAGAGTGGCTCATGTATGATAAAATGCTGTCATATAAATAATAGACACATACATGTGTGTGTGTGTGTGTGTGTGTGTGTGTGTGTGTGTGTGTGTGTGTGTGTGTGTGTGTCTATTATTTATATGACAGCATTTTTTATATATATATACACACACACACACACCGATCAGGCATAACATTACGGACATTGACAGATTACATGAATGAAACTGATTATCTCTTCATCACAGCACCTGTTAGTGGGATATATTAGGCAGCAAGTGAACATTGTGTCCTCAAAGTTGAAGTGTAAGAACCAGAAATAATGGGCAAGCGAAAGGATTTGAGTGAGTTTGACAAAGGCCAAATTGTCTCAAATCTCCAAAACTGCAGCTCTTGTGGGCTGTTCCCGGTCTGCAGTGGTCAGTATCTATCAAAAGTGTTCCAAGGAAGAAACGATGGTGAACCAGCGACATGGTAATGGGCGGCCAAGGCTCGTTGATACACGTGGGGAGCGAAGGCTGGCCCATGTGGTCCGATCAAACAGACGAGATACTGGAGCTCAAATTGCTGTTAATGCTGGTTGTGATAGAAAGGTGTTTGAATACACAGTCCATCATTTTGTTGCGTATGGGGCTGCATAGCCGCAGACCAGTCAGGGTGCCCATGCTGACCCTTGTCCACCACAGAAAGGGCCAAAAGGTGCTTTTACATCACGTAGATGGCCCAGGTGTGTGTGCATGGCTTATCTGGGGAACACATGGCACCAGGATGCACTATGGGAAGAAGGCGAGCCGGCGGAGCCAGTGTGATGCTTTGGGCAATGTTCTGCTGGGAAACCTTGGGTCCTCCATCCATGTGGATGTTACTTTGACAAGTTCCACCTACCTAAGCATTGTTGCAGACCATCTACACCCTTTCATGGAAACGGTATTCCCTGGTGGCTGTGGCTCTTCCAGCAGGATAATGCTCCTGACACAAAGCACAAATGGTTCAGGAATGGTTTGAGGAACACAACAACGAGTTTGAGGTGTTGATTTGGCCTCCAAATTCCCCAGATCTCAATCCAATCGAGCATCTGTGGGATGTGCTGAACAAACAAGTCCGATCCATGGAGGCTCCACCTCACAACTTAAAGGACTTAAAGGATCTGATGCTAACATCTTGGTGCTTCAGGGGTCTAGTGGAGTCCATGCCTTGTCGGGTTAGGGCTGTTTTGGCAGCAAACACAATATAAGGTCATAATGTTTTTGCCTGATCTGTGTATGAATGTTTTTTTTTTTTTCTTTATAAATAGATGCATTTAAGTATTCACCTTTATAGTAAATGTTAAGGTAAAATAACTTATTTTACAGAATTTGCAACAACAACAAAAAAATCTTGAAGTTAACTTTATTCTGTTGACAATTTCTAAAAATGAAAAGAAAATGCTATTTCAATTGATTACATAATATTCAGTGATTTATGGGATGAGTAGTAAAAGATGCACCATATTTCAGTTGTTTTTATAATTTGAAAGTCATTCATATTTATATTTGATAATTATTCCCATGCGTTGCAGATGACTCGCCCCCAGCGGAGCGTGAGCCCGGGGAGGTCGTGGACAGCCTTGTGGGGAAGCAGGTGGAATATGCCAAAGAGGACGGCTCTAAACGAACTGGCATGGTTATTCATCAGGTGGAAGCCAAGCCCTCCGTCTACTTCATCAAGTTTGATGACGACTTTCACATTTACGTCTATGACCTGGTGAAAACATCGTAGGCAGCGAAACGCCCCGCGGAACGAGGAGAGGGGGAGGAGTTTCACGTAACCATGTGATTCACACAAACGTTTTTGCCAAAAGTTCTTTCAAAACATTTCTTGTAACATCTTCTGGAAATGGAATAGTGGATATTTCCGTGGATTACCACTAGTCAAGTGTCTCTTATTGTTGTAGGATGAACAGACATCACATCCCCCGACATACACGTAGCTTCATATTTCAGAGGTTCGTCTCGAGCATTTCCCATTCCTGTCGTTATTACGAAGACGCGCCGTCATGTTCATCGGGAAAAACCCGAAGGTTGAGTTTGGCCGTTAGAGTAACAACGTTCTGGGCTGCGTCGGACGTTTAAGCGTTCATCCGTTGGACTGTTACAGCTCCGTCTTGGGTTACGTTTCAACCTGATTGAAATTCAAGCTAGCGCTGTGCAGCGATCCTGGGGGGAAAAGTCCGAACAAAAGTTGCAAAATGCACGAGGTGTTCATCACTTCAGACGTGAGAAACACATGAAGGATGGGGAGCGAAAAAGTGTGCATAAAAGTGCCAGGAGGTGGAGGGCCGGAGGTCGGCAGTAGAAAGTGGCCTGGGAAAATGTTCCCGTCTTATCTGTAAACAAGATATCTTGATGTCCTTGATGTCTTCTGAGTTTCAACCCTCCGTCTTCTAGTTCATGCACTCGCCCTCGCCAGAATTACGCACACAAGCTCCGCTGTCATTTGAGGGAAATGAAACCCCACTGTCTTGTTTTCTTTATGTATTTTGTTTCCTATTTTCATTTTTTATATATATATATAAACGTTTATCACCTCGAGTAAACGCTAATGCAGCTTTTATTATTTCTAGCACTAAATTTAGAGGAAATCAGAGACTTGTTTTGCTCCCCTGTTTTGTTTTCAATGGAATTTCCACTTGTTTGGTTAAAAAAAATCTTAATATGAACGTTTATTTCACTTGTAAAAAATGCCCACTAATCATCTATCAGTGTGGACATTTTCTCTTGGGTATTATCATTGTTACGGTGTAGATAAGTGGGTTTATTGTGTTTTAGCACACGATTTTGTCTCTTTAGCGTTAAAAACCAGACGGTTACCCAATGCCCCGAAGTATTTAGTGATGTTACACAAACTAATCGCACAAGTGTTTAATCCCGTACCAGTTAGAAAAATGCTGATGCAATAATGAAGAAAGTATTCAGGAATTTCTTTGCAAACAATGCACCCCGGGACTTTTTCGTTAATTTTTCTTTAATTCTTTATTCACTTTGCCTCTCTGCGAGCCTAAAACATTTGTGCCTCGATATTGACATCAGTCTGGTTCCAGTATCGTTTTTTTGTTTTTTTATCTGTGTGTTTTGTCTGGAGGTTTGTGTGTTCCCATTAGACTCGTTTGAAATGACTCGAAGGCCCCCTCTGAGGAATGTTACTGTGTTTGCAGAAGCCCTCTCGGCTACATGTGTTGTGCATTATTTCAGCATTTTGTGCTGCTTTGGGTTACAGCGTTCCCGTTTTCACACTTCCCACTCGGCCGCTCCAGATACATCAAGCTTTTCTCTTGTCCGGTTGCAGAGAGCCGGTGTGTTCTGCATTTGATGTGCAACACTAGAAGGGTGACACCAAGAAATGCACACGTCATATTTCACTCCAAAATCAAATGCACAAAATAAATAGACTTTAAAATGTGCACACAAAAAAAGCCTTTAGTGTAATACGTTAATACTGTAATAATCCTGTCCAGACCAACCATAAGGTATTTAAGGTTTAGTTTAAATGTTAATTGTCATTAAGATGTAAGTCAAATATATATATATATATATATATATATATATACACACATGCAAACATACGCTTTCAAATCGATTAATCACATCTAACATGAAAGTTTGTTTATATATTGTGTGTGTATATATAAATATAAACACACATTGATATAACACTCGGTCAAAAAATAACAAAGAAACATTGATATAACACACTATATAAACACAAACTTTGATGTTAGCCATGATTATTCCAAAAATATATGTATTATATATAAAATAAATATTATAATTGATTATTTGCATCTAACAAAGGTTTGTGTTTATATAATATGTATGTGTGTGTGTGTGTGTGTAGATGTATAATATAATATATCTACACACACATACATATATATATATATATATATATATGCATGCATGCATACATGTGTGTGTGTGCTGTAGACATTTTATAAATATCAATTTTGTTTGTGTGTGTGTGTATGTATAAATAAATATATATATATATATATATATATATATATATATATATATATATATATATATATATATATATATATATATATATATATATATATATATATATATATATACACACATATATTATACAAGGTACACACATGCATATATAATGTAAACATTAACTTTTATTTTTGATGTGATTAATCGTAATTGTTTTGACAGCATGTGTATATATGTATGTGTGCGTGTTAATTTTTGTACTTTCATCTGATTTTGGAGTGAAATGCGACCTAGACGTTTCTTGATGCTTTCCATAAGATTCTCCCAGTAAAGTGCATAAAGATATTTGTGATTCTCCATGTTTTGACCTTGAAACCTTAATGCAGACGACCTGCTCTGCTTAGCAAAAAAAGCAGCGGCGGTCATCGAGCGCAGTGACCTTAACGCAGAGGTAAAGCTTCGTCCTGGGACTGTTCTACTTTCGCTTCTCCAACGAGAGCTAGGTCACTATAAAGAGGCGTACGGGTCCGTACGCTCCCTCACTGCAGCCACACGCGCTCAGAGTTGTGTCTTATTCAAATGGACAACGGACGTGTCAATATGCAAACGGAAACCCTCAGAAAAGACATACTCATGGGATTGGCCTTTTACATGTACCTACTGTAGTATTGTACTGTGTTTTGATGTCAGGTCGACGTGGGAAATTTACAACGGAAAAAAAAATGACGAAAACTAGACCGTTCTTTTTGCATGATATGAGTAGAGTTGTTCTCGTATGTTAGTGTGATGCATGTGTACCTGTCTCTTTTTATTTCGGCTATTCGTTCCCTAAATGAAAGTTTCTGTTTATTGTGTTGCTAATTGTGACGTTTCGGTTCTGGTTTTGAATCCATTTCTAAGTAAAAAACAATAAGTATTTTATTTCCTGCTATGCTCTATAAGAACAAATGCACTGGTGTTGTGTGTGTGGCGTGCCAATCGAAGGCAAGGTACCGGTGTTAAACAGCATTTGAGGGATCATATCCTTCTGACACAGTACCACCGTTCTGCTACAGGACAAATTTATTTGTTTCTATGAAGAGTGCCATATTTAACGAAGAAACAGGCCTTATGTGATCGGGACGAAATCTAATACGAATCTATATGTAGAGCGGGCTAACGTGTGCATGTATCGCATATCTAATTCATCCTTGTAGATATAGAATTAGAGGAAATGCACACTTTAAACTACATGGAGAGGATCGAACGTATGGTCCCTTTAAGATGCTGTTGCTCTTTAATTACTTTGTATAAAAAAAGAAAAGAATGGACAAAAATGCAGTGCAATTTGATGATTGTTGCAGATACATGTATAGTTCAAATTTCATGTTCTTTCACATATAGGTCAATGGCTTCTATTGGACTGAATCTGTTTCTTTTCTCTTTTTTTAACATGTAGATAGTTCATTTTATTTTCATTTAAGTATAAACACATTTTAAAACCTGTTACTTAATTCATTAAGTAATTTTTATAATTATTATGTAAGTCTATCCTTATAAGATTAAAAAAGTTCATGTGAATGTATGTGTCTGAATCTTTATCCAAATAACCGTCTCTGTACGTCTTAATATTGGCCAGAATTGGTTTTAAATATTAGAAAATATATAGAAAAAAATATGTTAGTAAAATTTAAAAAAAGGCATTAGTAAACTTTTTTTAACTAATCCATTTTATTTTACTAGTATTTATTTCTATTTTTATTTATTTATATTTATAGTAGTTAAATATTAAAATAATTGTTGTTAATAATAATAGATTTTATTTATTTATAATACTAATAAATAATATATCAGCTGAGTTTATTGTTAATAATTGCTCGGGCATCTGATCAACAACACGTTCACCTAAGTTTCTAATCTGTGTTATTAATTAGGAAATCAAATTTGTAATAAAAGATATTTTGTTCTCACTACGTGCGACTGCGCACGGATTCCTGATTGGTTGAATTAAATGTCCATCAAATGTCGTCCCTTCTTTATCCGAGTTTACGAATCGTACTACGGCGAACCTGTATCTAATTAATATTCATTACATAGCGTTGACGTTGCTTGGCAACAATTCAGCAAAAACACTAGTATTTAGCTCATTTATATTCATGAGCCAAGCCATCCGACTAGCGTAACGCAGCTGTCAACGAATCAGCTGGCGGACGTCAGTTTACTTTATAAATATTCATGAGCCAACCTCACCATAGTAGGAAGCGCTTTGTAAATACGCGTCTTGTTACCAAAGCTTTCGAAGGACTCGGTGGACTGCGCAGGATGGCAGTAAACATTGAGGAGAGGTGCTTTTTCATATGATAAAGGAGCTTTAGACACTTTTTACGACACACAGCAATACTTTAATATTAATTTAGGCACTTATTCAGGTGGATAGAAAACTCCTGAGCGCAGGTTAACGTTACCTGAGGTCCTCCGCGATGGTCGAGGTGTTTTCAGGCAGAGCACTCGTGAATAAAGAGGGAGATCTGGTCGATCCAGAGAAAGCTCTCAGGAATAAAGTGGTTGGCGTGTATTTCTCAGCCGGATGGTGTCCACCCTGCCGAGATTTCACTCCGCTGCTGTGTGATTTCTACACGGAGCTGGTGGAGGAGACTGACCCGCCTGCACAGTTCGAAATCGTGTTCATCTCCTCGGATAAATCCACTGAAGACATGGTGGAGTATTATCATGACATGCACGGAGACTGGCTGGCTCTGCCCTG